>NC_056586.1:8127635-8502271 GCF_018340385.1 Cyprinus carpio
AGAATATTATAATGGAAATTTAATGTTTCATTTAATAAAATTTATTTTAATGAATATTTCATATTTTAAAATCCCACTCATAAACCTAAATCTATTAAAAATCATAAAAATCTCTGTGATATGCTTTACTGTAATCTTCAACATCTGATAATCCAATAGCATTATACCCCCTTTTTTCACAATCGATATAAATTCTTGTTATGCTGTGTTTGCATCTGATGATTTCTTTATTGGATTTAAAGATCTCTAAGGGGAATTGTTTTGTATCTGGTGTGTCTTGTCTAGATTAGGATTAGATGACACTGTGGGATTCACTTATATGAAATAAACCATAATACTACATTAGCAACTTAATC
The DNA here is from genome assembly GCF_018340385.1 of Cyprinus carpio. Lineage (NCBI taxonomy): Eukaryota > Metazoa > Chordata > Actinopteri > Cypriniformes > Cyprinidae > Cyprinus > Cyprinus carpio. The sequence goes on from NC_056586.1 coordinate 8,127,992, forward strand.
TGTCAAAGCTACAGCCTATCTGGTCAACACAATAAAATAATCTTGACTGCCAAGATTTGTGGGGGGAAACAGACTTTCAGGATATCCTCCTTATTTTGCAACATGGAAATAAGATATTTATTTATAAAAGTTAATGTGCGGGACTTCTGATTTATTAGCCACTATAGGTAAATAACTAGAAGAGTTACAAAGTTCAGCAAATGATAAGACAATTTGTACTACAAAATAATATTTTTAGAATTACAATAATACATTAAAATAATATAACAAGAAATATCAGTTTGCGATATCACATAGTATATTTTGTATAGCTCAAAATAACTGAAAACGGATGACACCAGAAGCCTTGTACATTTAGAAATGGGAGGACCTCTTATGTTAAAAATAAGGTGGATACTGTATTGAACATTTCTAGATGTAGAAATACTATACATGTTATGAAATGTGGGGGATGTAATATAAAGAATACTATAATTGAAACTCCATTCATTCAGAAAGCAATTGAAAATTATTTTCTGTATGTAGTAATTTGATTTCAGAGAATATGCCATCGTCAATCTAGAAAAAGCACTTTGAAAAAGCTTTGATCTACAATGTGTAGTGAGGGCTTCAAATGCTTCGTCCCCTTCAGGAAGAACCAAGGTCGAGGGAGTCACCTGCTCCTGTGCTAATCCAGTAATCCAGCTTCTTTGACCATGGCTTCAATGCTAACACACACCTGTACCCAACCCACCTGTCCAGATGACCCCTAAACCTGACTAAAATGATATGCACAATAAATGTGTCTGAGTTGAGTCCCATTCATAATATGGTTTTATCTTCAGTTAATTGAAACTTTAGAACAGCTGTACTGGATATCACTCAAATAGCAGCTGTTCTAAATTCATATACAGTGTATGTATTTGTAAGATAAATCTGCATATCAAAATGCAAAATGGCTTTTTTATGCAAATTCGTTTTTGTAAATCCTTTTGTAAGATTCACCGTTTTTTTTTTTTTTTTTTTTTTTTTTTACAGAAATTCTTAATTGCACAAATTTTTCATTTTGATTATACTGTAGTCTTTCACATTTTTGTCCAGACACTGGTAATATAAACAAGTAATAATAAAATTACATATTTGTAAACAATAGCAAACCTTTTGAGTGGTTCCATACTATAGTGGGGATTGGGTTTCCCTTTGCCGAACAATTCAGGATCACTGATTTCCCATATATGCCATCCTGGTCTCTTGGCTGTACCTCAAAATGTGGTGGAACTGAACATAAAAAGAATATGAATTTTCAAAACATATACAAATATAAAAGCATTGAAAATGTATTTATGTATTTAAATTTAGGCTTAGAGACAGTTTAAAGAATGAAAACTGAAAAAAAAAAAATTTGCAGAATGTACTAGAAAATAGTTCTAGAGTCAAAACTTTATTGGTAAAATTGTAAATAATAACTATATAAGAATAGCATAAATTGATCTCAAACCTTTAACGATGAGCTGTATACTATGCTCAACAGCAGCAGCCTCGTTACGGGCTATACAGGTGTAACTGCCGTTATGAATTTCTGACAGGTTTGAAATGCGTAATGAGCTGGTAAAGTCTATGTTGTCGATGGTGACACCCAGGCTGGCATTGATTGGTCGTCCGTCTTTGTGCCAGGTTATAGACATCGGCAGGTCGCCGGATATGACCACACAGGGTATGAAGACACGCTGACCAATGGAAGCGCTCTGAGAGTCGGAGTGTTGGATCAGAGGGGGCACTGAGAGAGAGACGGAGTAGTAACAGAGATGCTCTTAGACATGCACCACCAGAAAAAAAGAAAACAAAAATCATAAACAAAGCAAACAATGCAATTATGATATAATATTTTAGCATATTATTGCACAGCAAAAGTTTGATTTAGTGTATGGCTTCAACAGTACAGTTATGACCCCAGTCTTCCCTATATCATATACAAAGCAAGCTTGATATAACCATTGATTGAATGTATTTACATACAGTATAATGTAATTTTATGAAGAAATACTACACATAAAATAAGCAGTTAGTGTATTTTAAGTTGATGTGTCAAACGGCTTAGAACACACTCAACACTGGCTGGTGGACAGAACATATGTGATCACACATGTAAAATTATCTGTGATTTGCAATAATAAGGCTCCAGTCGGCCTTCATAACAAGTCATTACAGCTCAGAATCTGGAGATTTCACAGAGGAGGAGGCATAATGTGAACTAATGAGGGAGAAACAGAGCAGAGAAAGACAAAATAAAGAAGACTATAAAAGGGCTCTTTCGTCTCCCGGTAAATTCGACATAATGCATTCCCTGAGGACTTCGCAAGCATTTTGCTAGTCAGCATGTCGCATTTGAGAATCAATGAGTTAAAATAACATTGAAATAAAGCAGCACTTCAGTGCTTATTTAATCCACAGCAAAATGGGGATAATGGACTCCAGGGAATCCCTTCGCATGCTTCAGAATTTTAACCATGAATGGAGAAAATTAGCTAACTCAATCACATCAGGGATTTATTTATTTATTTATTTATTTATTTATTTTGTCTTTATGACTTTGAACTCACAAAAACAGATGCTTGCTTGGTTTTTACACAACAATGGCATCAAATTTTTGCAGTATAACTAGTGTCTATTTCAACTATTTTCCCACCAGCATTTTTGAAAAAAGTTGCTAGCCACCGCCAGCAATTTTGATGATTTTCACTAAAATTTGATGGCCTACAGTATATTTTGCTGAATGAATATTTTAATATGCAATACACCAAAATAAAGATCAAGGCCCCTACTAAAAAAAAAAACAAAAAAAACAGTTTTATTCTAGCTTAAAGCATTATTATTATTATTATTATTATTATTATTATTATTATTATTATTATTATTATTTTGATCAACACTTGAATACAGGTAGGTTTCATAAAAAAAATTATAATTTTGAGCAAAAAGGTGAGAAAATCACATTTTTATCAAAAACTACATTTGGATAATATTCAGTACAATTATCAAAGCATAAATCCATTAAATCACTTCACTAGTTTTTCTGTCCTGTTCACATGTGTTTTTGTTCGGGAGGTTTTGCACTCATTCAGAAGATGTGTAATAGTGCCCCCAAGTGTATAACAGTGAAAACACGGAAAGCCTAAAAACTTGTCAATGGCGGGGAAGCGCTGTCTTCTTAATGACGAGATAACTCGTCAATGTTGGGGAAAGAGTTAACTTTAACGATATAAATGTCTGGATTATTCTAATTAGTGCTCTAACTGTGCTTTAAGGTGAAGCTTGTCATGTTTAATTACCGTAACTATGGGATCCTGTTATAATTTTAAATGATCATTAAACTATTAAAAACAAATAGTGATTAAAATGGTGAAAACCTCAAATAAATTTTTTTTTAGCATCTCTTTATAAGATTTAAGGTCATATATATTCTAATTTATCTTTCAATTTGAGAAGATGCAGTTTTTCTCTTCCAGCTAATCATCCTGGAGCACTATACAAATTTTTGCCCAATTAAATGCTCTCTAGGATGAATTTGACAATACATAAACACATTACGCATCGAATGCCTAATTATGTAAATCTGAATTGTATGAAAGCTCTGATTCCATTGTAATTTTTAAAAGAAAATGTTAATTTAATTTTTTTCCCCCTTCATTCATAGTTAATTTGTTTTGATTCATAGTTCTGTCATAACAACTCTCAGAGAGTTTAGCATCATAATATATATATTATATTATGTCAGCTATATATGTATATATACAATGTTAATGTGACGGAATACTTCCGGAAACTTTCTACTGCCAATACATCTACTGACATGCTGCTGTGAGCATGCAAGAAATACTGCTGCTGCTGCACATATAACATGCGTGAAATTACCCCATAGTAGATCTATACAGGTGGAGCTGGGGAAGGTGGAAGGTCTCTGAAATGTGTTGCAACTGCTACAGCAAGCACTTGCCAAGTAAATGTTGAGCAGCATGCTCATTGGCTGCCAATGTGAAAAGAAACCAATCAGCTGCTACATGTGAATAATGATGTGATTATGTTAGATTGAGTTACTGTAAAACTGGCCTGTGCCATCTAGAGTTTTATGACAGAACTTTGTATTAATTTTATGTAATCATTACAGCATTTTTTTTATTTTATTTTTTAAATTTTCTTAAGAAAATGGTATACATTTCCATGCAAAATTAGTTTCCATGATGCTACCGAGTAGTATGTGATGCTACTGTATGTAGATGATAAGGTGTTCTGAAAGGTTATTAATGCATTAATATATGGTTGCAATTGTGATGTTTTGGTAGTTTGATGGTTGCCTACTGAGGTTGAGGTGGATTCATTTTAATAGCTTTTCATGTAGCACAGATATTGTGGGACAAGTATGTAAATTGTGAATCATAAGTATGAGCAATAGTACTAGTTATAGTAACATCATTGACTATGACCTGATATTAAAATCTAGCATTTCTGTAATGTCTGACTGCCATCTAGACAACTGTACCTTTCACTGTCACATGGACGCTCCTGTGAATTTGTTTCTCTGGATCCACCAACACGTAGCATGTGTACTCTCCCTCGTCTGAGTTTTGCACATTGGACAGCTTCAGTGTGCCGTTGTTCTCAAAGGCACGTTGGCGATGGTTAAACGGGAGCAGATTGGAATCCTTATACCACTTAATAGAGTAGTACGGGTAACCAATGATGCGACAGTGAATGAACGTGTCCCTCCCAGCGATGGCAGTGACATTTTTCATTGGTCGAATACTGGCAGGACCTATTGTGAGAAAGAACTCTTAGTATACAGAGCCTCTGAAAATCAGCTGAAAGGCTTATGTAGTACGTGCCAAATTTAGTTTTCAACTATTAGATATATTCTGAACAAATTCACAGTAAGTAACTAACTAAATAAGTGATAATATCTCACCATAAAAAAATCTTTCTTCCTCACCATATTTCATGAGAACTGTGACTTGCTTAGTAATTTGGAATGCTTTCATTTACTCACCCTCATGCCGTCCCAAATGTATATGACATTCAAATGAACACATACCAAGAATTTTAGGAAAAAACAATCCATTTCAAAAACCTTACAATCCATACAACCCAGTTGATAAATCAATGTCTTTTGAAGCAAACAATAGATGTGTGTTAGAAAAATACTTATATTTTAAACCCAGTTTATAAAAGCAAGTTGTGAATCTTGTGTGAGAAGTGATGGTCCTCTGTGTTTCTGCATCACTTCTTGCTCAAGTTTAACAATGTGCTTACATCATGCTTCAAAATGTGCTGACGTATATGACAATTGGCAGGAAGCACTGGTTTATAGTTTAAAAAGTTTCAAATTTTCCTTACACACAGCTCTTAAGAAGAAACGGATTCATCATGGGGGCGCATGGATTACCATCATGTGGATGGTTTTTAAAGTGTCAACTTTATACATTATTATACATTTAACATTATACAAACTCAGTGATGGAATATTCAATTGTTTGTTTGTTTATTTAATCTCTGTTTGTGTTCATCTGAAGAAAGCCATATTCATCAGGGATGACATGAGGGTGAGTAAATGATGAGAGAATTTTGATTTTGGGGTGGACCTTTAAGGGTAGACAGACTAGTCAGAGAACTTGTGTAAATGAGCACAACGTAACAACAGCCAATGAGAGGGAAGGCAGTATAACTTGACTGTAGACAGTACAGAATCGAGTATGAACACTTACTTCCAACAAACAACTACACTGCGTTCCAAATTATTATGCAAGTGACATATCAACAGGATTTCGGTACAATAAAGAGTCAGATTTTTGTTTGTGTTTAGATTTCACCATCTTTTTAGATACTTGTATCAATCTCAGACAGGTTTGTTCAATAGTTTGTCAGGGCTTCTTAGGTAAATGAAAACTCTACTTAAAGAGGTTGTTCCACATTACTAAGCAAGACACAGTTCTCATGAAAATATGTGAGGAAGAAAGATCTTTCAGAGGATAAAGTATGAAACAATGTAATGTCTTGCAAAAGGCATCAAAACAAACAATATTTCGCAAAAAGGTAATAGAAATTATTGAACTGTCAAAAGATTTGTGAGTGACAGAAGATCTTGGTCAAATAAAGATTTATTAAGGAAAGTTTCTGTCAAACAAATGAACTGTATTGTAATAGCAGGTGTAAAAAAGCCACTGCTGAGCAGCAGACAGGTGTTTGAAGCTACTGGAGTCTCAAGACTCATTGTTTCATACTTTTCATCTTCAGAAAAATCTTTCTTCCTCACCATATTTCATGAGAACTGTGACTTGCTTAGTAATGTGGAACAACCTCTTTAAGTAGGATTTTCATTTACCTAAGAAGACCTGGCAAACTATTGACCAAACCTGTCTGACATTTATACCACTTATCTATTCCACCAATCAGAAAGCCGTAGTGAGCAAAAACTGCACCAATATATCTTCCAACCAACACCCAATAACATCCACCAATCAGAAAGCCGTAGTGGGCAAAAACTGTACCAATAGAGCTTGCAGGGAACACCCACGTCCATGAAGTACTGCAAATGACGTAATCGATTTGGTCTCACCATGTTGTCATAATATGTAAATATTTGTATGTATATGCTTATTTTACAATCCACTTAAAATATGTAGTTTTTTTTTTCTAGATAAAATCTAATTTTAAAATTAAAGAGTTTTATTTTTCAAATACTTTTTTGCTTCAACACTTTAACAAAGACTTTTTAAAAGTCGCTAAAGGAAAAGGAATGGAAAAATACCTTCAAGACCAATGTCACTGAAAATGGTCAGCCACTAATGCAATCTCTAATGCTATCTCAATCGAAACATCTGGGCAAGTGTGTTTTGGAGTTGTTTGAAACTAAACTCTGTAGGACATTGGTCCTCCAGGAGCAGGATTGGACACTCCTGCTCTATACTAAGCATTCCTACTTGACTGCAGTCTAACTCTACCAGGAGGCAAATCACAAGAGCTCTACTGCCTTCACTCCCATTGGTTCTCATTTGCATGAAGTTAAACTCTGCTCTTTGTTGTGTCATCAATGGTCACTGCTCATGCTTCTTTCAAGTGCCAAATTTCATTGAAAATAAATCACTTAAAGTTGCTTTGTTGCTGCAAGTTGCTGTCAATGAGAACATACTGTACATTTTAGGAGGCTGCACTGCACTAACAACCTAAAACAATACAATTCTCCTTCTAGTAAAATTTCCAAATAGAAACAAGACAATCTCCGAACAAACATGAAATTGTTTTGTGTGCTTGTCGTGTGGTGTGGGTGTTTTTGAGGAGCTGATCTGACAAGCACCTCTTACGTTTATTCGAGCCTGGTAGGAGACCGATCCAGCCGAGTTGTTGCAGGTGCAGCGATAGACACCCCCATCGGTGACCTGTGTGTGAGACACATTCAGGTAGCTGAGCACGTGACCTTCTGTGGTGATGATGCGATCCATGCGGTGGTTGCTGTCTTTGATGACGGGGTCATCGTCCAAGGTCCAGGTGACAGTGGGGAGGGGAGTTCCTTTTACGTGACAGACCAATGAGATGGGCTCATTCGGGCTTACCACCTTCTCACTGAAGGCAGAGAGAATCTTTGGCGTCCCATCTAGAGAAGTGGAAGACAGATTTGACTTGTCTTATTTTTGTAAATGTTTACATACAGCACTATGGATTGAGAATAAATTATAGTAGAAATTTGAGTTCTATTGGATTTAGTGATATCCATACATGAAAGTTAAGCCAGTTATTTCTATCTTTTGCTGTAGCGTTTCAGTTCGAAATGTCAGTTTACATTTCAAAACTTCTCACAGGATTTCCAAATAAAAATTCTGGTCATTAATTGTAATGATCCAGTGAGATTTCTTCAAATGTCTTGTTGTCAGACTACAGTAAATTTTTGTACAGTCAATGAGAACTCTTTAAAGATACATGTAGCTTCTAGGTGAATGAAGCCTTATACAAAACAGAGGAAAAAGATTAAGAGATGTCTCTGTAACGTATTGTAACTCTCATTCCCCAAAGGAGGGAACGGAGACATCAAGTCAGTGACCGACGAATTGGGAATCTCGCCAGAGGGACCAATTTACTTTGAGTGTTAACTTAACAAGCTAATGCACATTGGCATGCGATGATTGCACCCAGCTGCTGCTGACTGCAGCATGAGCATAAATAGGCAGCAGATGCACCGCATGCATTCCCCTTCTGCTGGCCTCCATAACAAAACAAAGAGCTGTTCTGATGACCTGAAGCTTTGTGTCTGGTCCACGCACAATCTTAAAGCATGGATGGGACAAAGCAATGCTAGGGCTGGGTCTGCCTTCTCCACATGCAGCGCTTGCAGGTTCACCACCTGACCCCTGAAGGGAGTAGTAGGAACCTTGGGCACATAGCCGGGCTGGGGCCTCAGGGTTCCCTGGGAGTCAGCTGGCCCAAACTCTAGGCATGATTCGTTGACCGAAAATGCGTGCAGGTCCCCTACCCTCTTGATGGAGGCCAATGCAACCAGGAGCAGAGTCTTTATTGAAAGAAACTTTAGCTCGACTGACTGCAAAGGCTCAAATGGGACCCGCTGTAGTGCTTCGAGCACCAGAGACAGGTCCCAAGAAGGTATAGAGGGAGGTCGAGGAGGGTTCAACCTTCTCACCCACCTAAGGAATCTGATGACCAGGTTTGTGCTTCCCCACCATTCTCCCCTCCACAGGGTTGTGGTTAGCGGAAATAGCAGTGATGGAGACTTTAAGGGTGGAGGGAGATAGCCTTCACTCCAACCCTTGCTGCAAGAAGGAGAGCATGACTCTGATCAGACATCTTCGGGGGTTCTCTCGACGAGAGGAACACCACTCAATGAACAGGTTCCACTTCAAGGTGTAAGTGTGTCTCGTAGATGGTACTCATGCCGGAGTGATGATAACCACTACCTCTTGGGGTTGGTCACCTAGAACCTCCACGTAGTGTCCAGGGACCAGACATTAAGTTTCCTGAGGTCTGGACCCGGGGGCCACAGGGTGCCCTGTCTCTGAGTCAGTAGATCCTACCTCAGATGAATCTGCCAGGGAGGGGCTGTCATGAGCAGGGCGCCACAAACAGGACTTGCTCCTCATCCTCCCTGACTTTGCACAGTGTCTGTGCGAGAAGGCTCACTGGGGGAAACACATATTTGCATAGGCCTCGAGGCCAGCTGTGTGCTAGTCCGTCTGTGCAGAGTGTTCCCTTGGTCAGTAAGAAGAACAGCTGGCAGTGAGAGGTTTCTGGAGAGGCAAACAGGTCTACCTGAGCAACTCCGAAACATCTCCAAATCAACTGGACCATCTGGAGATAAAGTCTCCATTCTCCAGGAAGCGCCATTCGTGACAGCTTGTCGGCCGCACAGTCGAGCAGACCCAGAATGTAAATGGCACTGAACGACCTCAGATGCTTCTGACTCCAAAGGAGGAGGTGGCGGGTGAGATGCAACATATGACAGCACAGACCAACTTGTCGGTTAATGTACGCAATGGTCGCAGTGTTTTCCGTACGAACCATACGTGCTTGACTTGTAAGCATCCTATGAGACAGTTCAAGCCAAGGCATACTGCAAACAACTCTAGGCAATTGATATGCCACTGCAGTTGGGGGCCCGTCCACACCACCAAGACTGCTTGCCCCTTGTACGTGGCACCCCAGCCGGTGGTGGAGGCATCTGTGTGTACCACAGCATGCCTCGAGACCTGTTCTAGGGACACTCCTGCCCAAAGAAATGTGATGTCTGACCACGGGGTGAAGGTTTGGTGGCAGGCTGGTGTGACTTGGACCTGTTGAGTGCCGTGCTGCCATGCCCACCTCGGGACTCGGCCATGGAACCAGTGCTGGAGCAGTCTCATATGAAGCAGCCCCAGCTGCATGACTGCTGAAGCAGCTGCCATATGCCCCAGAAGCCTCTGAAATTGTTTCAGTGGGACCGCCGTCCTGCCTTTGAATGAATTTAAGCAGCTCAACACAGACTGAGCACGTTCCTCTTTGAGGCACACTGTCTGTTTGACCGAATCCAGCTCCATATCGAGAAAAGAGATCCTTTGCATCGGGGAGAGTTTGCTCTTTTCCCAGTTGACATGAAGGCCAAATAGGCTGAGGTGCCTGAGCACCAAGTCCCTATGCTCACAGAACTGATCCAGAAACTGTGCTAGTATGAGCCAATCGTCGACATAACTGAGGATGCAAACACCCTGCTCTCTCAGGTGAACAAGAGCCTCCTCCGTAACTTTTGTGAAAATACAGGGGGACAGGGACATCCCGAAGGGCAGGACCTAGTACTGATATGCCCCTCCTTCGAATGCAAACCGCAGAAAAGGTCTGTGGCGCAGAAGGAAAGAGACATGTAAGTATGCGTCCTTCAGGTCGATCGCTGTAAACCAATCTCGGGGATGGATGCACCCAAAGATGCGTTTCTGCGTTAGCATCTTGAACGGTAGCCTGTGAAGGGCCCGGATCAAGACACGCAGATCCAAAAGCGTTCATAACCCACCGCCTTTCTTGGGTACCATCCTGCACCAGCAGGACTGCGATCTCTGCATGCAAGACATGAGCACCTGCACCAGCAGGACTGCGATCTCTGCATGCAAGACATGAGCATCGGCTGCCTTCACAGACGTGAAATGGATACCCCTGAACTTGGGGGGAATGCTGAGCAGTGCTAGCCAGGCTTCCAGATACTGTACAAGCAGAACCAGCAGAACCACTGACATACACACAGTGGGGCAGTGAGGTGGAATGCAGGTACCCTGCTCGGGCATCTTGTGGGCCGAACGAAGCAGGGTCTGAGTGTGCATTGCAACACTTACATGGTTCCAAGTTTGGGCAAAGGGTGCGTAAGTAGGGCCTTCGCAAGATCTCTCGAACCGCCCACTGCAGAGGATGAGCGTGATCCAGCTCTGGATCATCCACAACTCTCTGTGCTCTCTTGAGACCCAGAGAAAGGGGAAATTGATCTTTTGCCGAGATTTTAGTATTTTCCGCCCGGCCCTCCTCTGGGGGAGGGAGTAGTGCGTTCACACCTCCCGAAGAGCTGCTCCATACATCTATGGATCGCCTGTCACAGGGCCTCTTGCTCTTCCGCTTGCCGCCAGGTTTGGCGGGGGCCTGGACAGGTGGGGTGGCTGCCCTGCAACCGGCTCCATGGTGCCGCTTAGCTGGAGGCTGCTGTGGCTGCAGCATGGGAGCAGGGGTAGATGCAGCGGGACACCCTCGGGGGCAAGCAGACTGAGGTGCTGTGGCCAGTGAATGGGTGGGGGCAGTAGCTACCTGCCAGGGCAGGATATGTCGGATCACCTCAGTCTGCTTCTGTGCAACCGAGAACTGCTGGCCAAAGCTCTCGACTGCATCGCCAAAGAGGCTGGTCTGGGACACAAGGGCATTGAATAAGTAAACTTTGTTGTCGCCCCTCATGTCGACCAGACACAGCCAGAGATGGTGCTCCTGGACCACACTCGTGGACTTCGCATGGCCCAGAGACCTCATAGTGACCTTCGCCACTTGTAGCGCGAAGTCAGTTGCGGTTTGGAGCTCTTTCAGAACTTCTGGATCGTGACCACCCTCGTACAGGTCCTTCAGTGCTTGAGCCTGGTGGACCTGCAGTAACACCATGGCATGTAGGGTGGAGGCAGTCTCTCTAAGGCCGCATAAGCACTGCCAGTCAGGCCAGACGAGTATCTACAGACCCGTGAGGGAAGGAACGGTTTGCCCCACCAGGTGGTGGCCGTACTAGGAGACAACTGCATCGCTACCGACTGCTCCACCGGGGGATCTCCATATATCCCCTGGCTGCTCTGACTTTGAGGGTGGTGAGGAAGGAGGAACTACCAGGCTGGTTCCTGGCAGTAAACGGTGCCATCCATGACCTGGTGAGCTCCTCATGCACCTCTGTGAAGAATGGCACTGGAGTGGGGTGCTGAGAACCAGCACGGGCCACCCCAAGAAACCAATCATTCAACCTTGAGGGCTTTTGACGCAGTCAAGGTCTTCACTCAAGCCCTACCCTCTCTGTGGCAGCACAGCCGAATCTTACTCTCCAAAGAGCTTCCTAGAGTTTTTAGTTTACACCCCAAGTAGAAAAAAAAAAAAAAACACCACCACCACCAACAACAACAAAAAGTGACCGACTGAAAGGAAACTACTTACACATTCACAGTAAATAATGGACATTGAAAAAAACACCACCAACAATATATACAGCAATAGGAGATTGTTGCCCCAGCAACTAAGCATACAGCAATAGGAGATAGTTGCCCCAGCAACTAAGCTGAAGCAACAAATCTTTTCAGCTGCAGGGCTGAGTAGATTCAGTAGTGTCCAGCAGAGGGTTACATTGAAACACATTACACATATGCTTCACAATTTTCACAGCTGAATAAAATGTTTGTGTAACATTCTGCCTACTAAGATGCCTTTATCTGATTTACTTTTGAAATCAACCTAAATGTACCCATCATTATCTATGATATCCTACAATCATGTGTGTGTGGTTCAGCGGCTGGTTGGATAAAAATAGTAGTTGAAGTAGTGGTTTAAAGAAGTAAATTCATTTATAAATGTAAACTTTGCATTTGCATAACTGAGATTTGGGGGAGCGGCTTTTTGGCCCCATTCGCATCAAGTGTAAAGCTTTTATTTTTATTTATTTTTTTATTTATTTATTTTGCATTTAAAGGAATAGTTCACCAAAAAGTAAAAATGTTGTCATCATTTCCTCTATCATTTTGTTCTTGATATAACTGAAGTTGTTTTTTATTGTGATTGCCAGTATAAATTATGATCCACATTTACTGTGTGTAAAATAGCATCTCTGTCTAATATAATGCTTTGTGTTTCACTCTAAAATGATAGAGTTAGAATGACATGAAGGTGACAACATTTTTATTTTTGGCTGAACTGTTCCTTTAAAAGTAATAACAAATGTTAAAGTATATATTTAGATACAGTAGATGCTAACACCTAATACAAATGCAAACATTATTTTGCAGACAAAAGGGGTCAAAAGAGATGATCTCCAAAATCCATTTTATGTCCTGCAATGTTTGACATAGTATTTCATGTCGCAGTACTGGCTTATTACGGGCATAAATTTTTCATGCACTGAAAAATAGTGTAGAATTTCCTTTGAAACAATTTTCTGTCAGAAATTGCTAGTAAATTTCACATTTAATTACAAAGGAATGACAAGTAACACATTGAATTAAACATGTAATTAAACATGGAGAAGAAAGAATAAAATAGTATTTCTTCTAAAAAAAAACTAACAAACAAAAAACAACAACAACAACAACAACAACAACAACCATTGCCATCCAATAACTTTTTTCGAGCAAAGCACTGATATGCTTATTATTCACAGTGTACTTTTAGTAATTTAATGCTAACAAACAACACTTTTACTCACCTTCTAAGATGACCTGCACTAAGTCTTGGGTGGACATCTTGCCATTTCGAGCAAAGCACTGATATGCTCCTCCATCACTCTTGGCCATTCCCTCCATCACCAGGTTCTCGTTGTTGATGCCCGTGATACGTACATTTATACCCTGATAGATCTTCTCAGCATTCCTGTACCAGGCGATTTCATACTCGTCAGAGCCAGTCACACTGCAGAACAGTGACACTTGGCTACCTACGCTGCCTCTCACCTTCCGTGGGCTCACCACTGCTTTCAGAGGCTCTGGGGTAGATGAAAACACAGACAATAACACCATTAAATATAATAATGTCTAAATTAAAAAACAAAAACAACAACAAAAATAAATAAATTACATGTTAATGGCATATTAATAATCCAATCTTTGGATCAGGGTTATTATCGTTAAGTAAAAATGTAAAAAACTAAAATAAAATTTGTTACTTGAAATAAAATAAATGTTAACTGAAATAAAACGCAGCATAATTACAGACTTGTTAGTTAATAGCAGCCCATTCAAATTAATGTGTGTGCTGACTAATGAACTTACATTTCTTGGCACACAGCAAATGCATTTTAAATTTTAACTGTTCATAGATATCATTTACATTTTGGTTAACAAAACACTAGTGGAAAGATCTGTCAAGATTGTATCTATCAAAGGGGACCTGTCATGAAAGGTTTAAATACAAGCCTCTGAAAAAAGCTAGGACATTCAGGAGTTGTCATGCTTATATTCACATAATAATGTGAATGCTACAGTGGTTGAATACTGTCATAAGATATCTTACGTTTAACCACCAGCCGTCCGACCACTTTGGCATTCCCGAAGCTGTTCCACACCTCACACACATAACTGCCTGCATCACTGGGTCGTGTGGCCTCAATGAGAAGGCCGGATACACTCTGGTGGTACCGGCTGTCTGATTCTAAGGGGCTGTTGTCCCTCAGCCAGCGATATCTGGGCGGGGAGTGACCGGACGCTTTACATGGGAGCTCCACCCGATGACCCACCATAACTTCCCTCCGTTCAAACCCATCCAGAATCACCGGAGCAGAGTCCACAGGTTCTAAAGAACAGTGAGAGAAAATATGTTTGCTTTATATGCTACCTGTCAAGAGTTTGGAATAAGTAAGAATTTCTTTGTTTCTCTCTTTCGAATTTTAGATTGAAGTTCAAAGATGCTCACCAAGCATTGCTTATCAATAGTAATATTGTAATGTTATTCAAATTTAAAACAACAGTTTTCTATATGAATTTGTTTAATCTTTTTAAGACATTCTTAATGTCTGTAAAATTCAGCTTTGCCAACAGAGGGATACATGACATTTTAAAAAAAAATATTAAAATAGAAAACAGTCATTTTAAATTGTAATACTATTTCACAATATTACTTTTTGTACTGAATTTTTGATCTAATAAAGTATCAGATACAGTACATAAACATGGACTAAAAAAGAATAAGCTTCCATAGAGATAAATAAGAGACCACAGTAAATGTAATTTTTGCTCCAAAAGCAAAATAAAATATCCACAATGCTTATTCTTGTGGTGGCAATCAGCCAATCTGTGTTCCCATGACATCTTTTCCACTGGCTCCAGAGTAATTAGTCTCTTCATTTATGGCTCAGGTGTTTGACTCAAAACAACCTGGCTGCAGATCTGACCATGAGTTGCCATGTGCAAAGATCAAATTGTGAATTTCAAACTGCATACCTCTCATTCCCAGCCAAGCAAATACCATTGAGATGAATGGGAAGTCCGTCATTACAGGCTGCAAACTTGGTTTGCCTGTGAGGTTGTGTACACACCTTTAACAGGTTTCTTTAATCGGTTAAAGGTCATAAACAACTTAAGCAAAAAAAAAAAAAAAAAAAAAAAAAAACCTTCTTACACTGTATTTTTGTTGTTTTACAGTACAAATATCTAATCATATCTAAACTTTGAGAAGCAAAATGACTTGAAGGAATTGTTCAACTAAAAAATGAAGTGGAACTGAACAGTGCATCATGATGTTGAGACTATAGAAACGCCTCTGCGTGAGACAGTGTCTGAAGCATGTTTGTAAAAACGCCAGTTCTATTGGCCGCGAGCATGGTCAGGTAGCATAGCGAAAACACATCACCAAGACTATAGATAACTGAAATGCACATCACCAGCTTCTTTGTTTCTTTGTGTGTGTGTGTGCATGTTTGGAATTGTTTGTGTTAATGAGGAATTGGAAAGGAAAAAAGAATGGAAGAAGTTTGTCAGACCCTAGCTCCTTTTGGGGTAGAAGGGAGGCACAATAGGCTTGTGTGTTCTGCGAAAACTGGGGGTCCAGTTGTCGTATATGGCCACCCAAAGCCAGGGCTGATCTGAGGACAGTCATTGTCATTAGGATGGCCAAAACAAAATAGCCCTGACATTTATGGCTGAAGGGCGTCCAGGGCATGCTCCCTCAGGGAGGAGATTGCGTCTCGTCTCTTCCTTAAAAAATTCTAGGAAATTTTCTGCTTTCCCTGCCATCTTTGGTGTTTCGGAAAGTGGAGGTCCCCACCGTGGATTTTGCCCAATCTCTGCTCAACATAGCTACCAGAAATTGGTGCCCACCTTCTACTAAAAAATATAAGAAAAACAAAGATGTTTACCTCTCTCAAGGAAGTTGGGGGCTCTTTTTTCAAACTATCTCAAATAAGTGATAATTGAGAATTACCTGCCAGTACAATTTTTCAGAGTTACAAACAATTGACCCTTCTGTTACAATCTAAAATCAACAAAGTGTTTCGTCTTTCACAGCATTTGGCAGCATGGAAACTTCTGCCAAATTTATCTCAATGGGTTCTATAAAAATTCTGGAAAGGGTACAGGATTCAGTTTGATTGTCAACCACCTTGCTTCAAAGGCATGTTCTGGACTCTGGTGAAGCAAAGGCAGGCTCCATTGTTATCACAAGAGTTACATTCCCCTATGGCCAAAAGGGGTGATAGAACATGATCCTGATGGGGATTAGTCCCCAGTTTTAGATCTGCAGGCTCTGAAAAGTACTCTGTGTGGACTGTGTGGTCAAGATGTTAACACTCATAATAATTGTGTCTCAAATGAAATTTGAGCATTGGTTTGTCACAATAAACATATTTCCATACCAAGATTCTGCCACAGCACAGGAAGTATCTCCTGTTCACTTCTGAGGACAAAGCTTACTAATATCGTGTTCTTCCCTTCGGCCTAGTCCTACAGTACCACCCCTCATTATTCACAAAATGCATGGATGCTGCCCCGCATCCTTTGTGACTCCAGGGCATTCATGTTGAGGGACTTAGCAGATGCCATCCTCACTCAACTGAGAAGTCTGTGGTTGAGACTGATGGTCACAAAGAGTGACCTCTCTCCGAGTCAGATGATGACTTTTCTGGGGATGGTATGGGACTCTACTTCCATGCAGGAATGACAGTCTCCTGCTTGAGTTGAGTCTATCCTTACTACCGTGAAAGACTTCAGGCTGGGTCAAGAAATTTCTGTCTGCCAGTATCAGAAGTTATTAGGTCTTATGGCAGCTACAGCAAATGTGATATCTTTGGGGCTCCTGTACACGAGACCATTTAAGTTGTGGCTCATATGCAGAGGGTCCCACCTGATGTCCAGCCCCCTTAAGAGGACAAGGGTTTCATTCCTTTTTCTATGTGGAAGAAACCCCAGTTTTTCACCATGGTTTCCACACTGGGTGCATGGCATGCTACTGCTGCAAGACAGTGACTACAGACACATCCCCTTCGATATTTTTCATCGCCCAGCCCGGTTTTGTCTGGGACAGCCCACATCTTCTTTGGCACATAAATTGCTTCGAGATAAAGGCTGTATTTATGACTCTCAGGTACATTCTCCCGGTCCTGAGGGGCTAACATATTTCTGCTTTGGGCTCAAGGAAGACTGCTCTCCCTGAGGGCAGTCTATATTCCAGGGCATTTAAATGTGAGAGCAGACATGCTGTTGAGGCAGGTGCTGAGACCCAGGGAATGGAGATTCCACCCCAAGGTGGATGAGTTAATTTGGCAGAAGATTGGCAGTGTGGAACTGGACCTGTTTGCCTCAGAGGAGTCAACCCACTGTCCCTACTGGCTAACCCTCACACCTTCAGCTCCGTTAGGACTGGATGCCATGGTGCAGGAGTGGCCATTGCTACAGTACATCCGTACACTGTCACTTTGTCATACTTTATGCAATGCCTGAAACGTCTTCCTTCAGACAATTAGAAGATGGTGATTTGCAATTCAGGCATCTAGTTGTGGTCGTGGTGATGCACTTATGCTACATCACTTGACCATGTGGATGGACAATAAAACTGACTTGTTTCCATATTGCTTCAGACACAGGCTCACACAGAGTGTCAACATCATGACACAGTATTGAGTTCCCTCTCATTGAACCAGGTTACATACATAACCTGAGACAATATTTGTTATGTAAACACAACCAAAATACAATATTTATTTATAAATATAAGTATTGTATGAGTGTGCAATTTTGTATTAATTCATACAATCACCATCTGACTGATGGGCAGATCACACAAAATCATACAAGGTCGTACAAGTTAGCAACAAATTTACCAAATTGTAAAATACTTATGATTTGTCTTGAGAATGTGTTGGGTAGCCCTGTCCAAAATCCCTGTAGATTAAACATCAGATATGTTCTAATTGGTTGATTGTGTCATAAACAGCATTTTTGCTTCTAGTGCAGACAGCCAAATTACTTGGTAATGGAAACTTGTCATGCTGCATGTAGTAGAGTGACTCAGAGCACTTTAGCTGTGACTATATTCAAATAATACTGTAGAACAGTATCTTGTACCTTATTCCTAATTGTATTTTTCAATTTTAATTTAAATTTGAAATGCAAAATGTGAAAATGATTGCCATATGAATTTTTGACCAAATCATGAAGTGCTTGCATCCATCTATAGATATATGAGAGAAGGTTTATGTGAAGCCAGCAACACAAAGGCCCCTCACCTGATAAAAGAAGTCGGGCACTGTTGCTCTGTCTGGTCTCCCCTGTGTATCGGTGCCGTGTGGTACAGCGATAAATATTCACCGCATCCTCTGACTGCACATCCAAAATATACAAGGCCCCCGTGGATGTAATAAGATATCTTGGTCCTGAAAAAAGAACAAAATATTGTGGTTAGACTCGCTAACCCCAATTAAAGGCATATAACATGCTGTACTATGTTACTTGACTTCATATTCCATCAAAAACAAATGTATGTAAAACATTTATTGCTTTCACAAGATAAGAGAATCCACACGTGATGTCTCTTTGAAGCCAGTGCTGGCAGACCTGAGGGAGCGGAGTATTGAACTATTGGACGTGACTGTTTTGCAACTGAGCCAATCGCTCAGTCAGTCGCCCAGAGCTTGAAACAGAAAAAGCTTTCAACAACTGCAGCCATTCTTACAGTTCACACATACACAGCCAGAGAAACGCTACAATTATGATTGTTAGCTCTTGAAATCTTATTCATTTATTTTCAGGATTATATTGCGTACAGTAAAATGACTGCATAAATGGACACAAATTACTGTGATGTTGATGCATACGAGATGAGAAATGGATCTTGTGGTGCACAGTGGTTGAAAAGAGAGAGAGACAGACAGAAAAGGAAAAATAGAGAGTCTGCAGCTATAGCAAGCATTGACCTAGTTAGAAATGAGAGTCCAGGATTTGATACCCTAGAGGGGGTTATAGCTCCTAGTTTACATGCAGTCATCTGAGACCTGCTACCAGCAGTGCAATGGAAAACTGGGAAAATGCACTGTTTTGAAAAGGTTAAAATTAGAAAGGGTAGAAAAAAAAGAAAGAAAATTCAAGTATGATTCTTAGATTAGCTGAGCTGTGTTGTGGAATTTGAGGATCACATAATTTCACAGCTATTACATGGCCCTTTTTCAGTAAGCGATGATTATGATTGCATATGTGAGCGCTTACAAACTTTCAAATTCATACTCAGACAATAACATAATACAATAAAATAAAATAAAAGAATAGAAAATAAAATAAAATAATAGAATAGAATATTGTTACACATCCAGCCCCGGTAGAATTTTCAAGCAAACGCATTTACATAAGCACATTTTTGACACCACCACACACTATTTAGATGTATTAAATGTCAAGCCATGTGCACAAATACACACACTGACTTTAACAAACCCCACGCCCCCAAAAAAATAAAAAAAAAATAAAGGAAAGTCACTTCAGTGTATAAGTAACATAAAGTATGTCAAGCATAACTGAAACTTCTGGCGAGTGGGAAATGCACTGTACAAATAAACTTGGGCCCATGTTCCTCTTTCATGTTTTGCATGTTTAACATTAATTGCATCTTATAAGTCACAGGATGTCTCAGATGATAACATATATATATATATATATGTTATAATATATATATATATATATATCTATATACATAAATATATATATATCTCTCATCTAATATACATAATATATACTATCTATATCTATATATACATATATCCTCCCATATATATATATATATATACATATATATTTATACATATATATGATAATATATATATATCTATATAACAAAACATACTCTGAGGAACTCACATCCAATGTATACAGTAACCAACGTAGTACGCATAACTCAACCCTTCTGGCGACTGAAAGGCACTGCACTGTATATAATGACACCTATACTAATACCCCTTGGGCCCATGTTCCTCTTTCTCATGTTTTGCATGTGGAACATTAAAAAAGTCACATCTGGTATAAGTCACAGTATGTCTCAGCATAATGAAAATATATAGACGGGAAATGCATATATAATAATATGTATCTTCAGGTTTTGCCATATGTTAACATTCCGCATATAGACAGTATATCTCAGATAAACACTCCAGATGATATAACCCTTATATTATATTATATATATTCTGTATAACTATATTCCTATAATACAACAGATATATACACCCATATATTATATAATACCCATTAATCTACATAGTATATACCCTATATAGATATACTAATATACATCCACTACTCATACAACTAATAGATATATATATATATATTATATATATTGTAGAATATATATCATAGTATATATATATATATATATATCTATATATATATATATATATGTATATAATATATATATTACCCCCCCCCCTATATATTACTATATACCCCTATATACCGCCCATATATATTATATCCATACCACCCCCCTATATATAACCCCTACTAATCATATATACCGTTACCCCCGCATGCGAATCTGAATCCACATAATTCAATAGAAATCTTCACAGATTTCCCTGTGAATTCCCTGCCCCCAGCAATATTTTACTTTGTATGTTGTCAAATTTAAACTTGCTTTCAGACATTACCAGTGACAGTAATTGACCAACTAACAACATACTGTATTTATCTCCAATGTCATCTTCTGGCGCTCCACGTGGGTGACAGAAGGCTGGACAACATGTTCCTAGCTAATCAATGTTAAATCTAGGATCCAGACTGCCTGTTCCTCAGGGGATGAGAGCACTAATCAGGGATGATTAAGGTCAGAGATCCTGGTTAACCCTGGACTTGGATTTCTCAAACCGCTCACTACACCCTCCTGCCACCCGGCCGACGCAAGACCATACATGTACTGGGACATGGAGTTTGAATGCAAGTGCCAGGAGTCATTTAAGGACTAAATGGGTAAATCTCCGAAAACTTATCAAGAACATGTACATCTTTCATTTTGCAAAATCAACAGCAAGAAATAAATTATATTTAACATCAATACAATGTTGAAATAAACACTGTTTATGCCGTTAAATGGTTGCATTACCACATATGTATCATCCAAATTATTTCATGCATCCTCTGTCTTTCATTCTTTTTGCTCTTTACTCTTTTTCCAGTGCCCTTCTCCAATTGTTAGCATGAATAATTAATTTGCAGTGCAGCCCCGGTAGTGCACCAAGACACAAGACAATAACCTTTTCCACTTCACATCCATCTCCAAAATTTGTTGAAAATAACAACAAAAATACCCTTGATGTTCTGGGTGTATAAATGAACTAAAAGCTTATGAAGCTGAAAAGACTGAAATTTGGTCCCTCAATTACAAGCATCACAATTCTCAGTGATACATCTGTTTCATGTTTTAATTTAACTTCCTCCTAAAAAAAAAAAAAAAAAAAAAAAAAAAAAAACTTAATGTTTCTCTTTATTTATTCCTTCTCTTTCTAGCATTTCATCTTCTCTTTCTAGCTTGTACTTATTTGAACAATGCCTAAAACTTGGTATTACGAGCACTTCCTGTGTCTGTTTGCCTCTTTAAGAAGAATAGCTTTATGTATTCCCCAATTGTAAGTCGTTTTGGATAAAAGCGTCCGCAAAATGACTAAATGTAAATATAAATGTCATGACTCTGCTGTTTGGGTTGCATTCATAGTCTTGTGTCATTCAAGCAAACAGACAGCTGCTCATATTTCCTCCATAAATTATTGAATTTTGTTGCAAACCATGCAAAAAAATGGCCGGCAGCCACAGAAATGATTCATCTATATTTCAAAAGGATAAATGCATTGTGCATGATGTGCTGTATGAAATAATCATGCATCTGGGGTGAGGCTGATACTGCATTCTCTGTGCATGATTTACTGTGGATGCTGGGTTAGTCAACATGAAAATTCATTTGCTTTCTTAATTCAGGTTGAATTTAATTTAATGCAAAAGTGATTCCTTGATATTTCTTCTGCAATATATCAGAATAAGCACAAAATATAACACAAAATAATGATTAAATACTGACGTCACAGAAATGCAGATTTGTACGGAGACCCTAAAGGGACATGGTGGTGGAAAAAATACGGGATGGAAGGAAGAAATAGTTTTTTCAAGGGGAAACAAGAGCTTTGCAAGAGGATGCAAAAGATTTGAAAAAAAAAAAAAAAAAAAAAAAAAAAAAAAATCCTCCCACCCCGTATTTTTCCCACCACCGTGTCCCTCTTGAGGCTCCGTAGATTTGGACCTGTGCAAGTCATTGCCAGAAGAACTTGTGCTCTCACAATGCAACTGTTCCAACTCAGTTGAGAAAGCAGTTTATGTCTTCTTCAAAGACTGATAATATGAATTCAGAGGCCTGTCATCTCTGGACTGACAACAGGAGATTTCTGGTGCATGCTGGGAAAGTGGGGAGAAAGTGGAAGCATTGAAATTAATTTCAGATCCAGTGGATTACTTCACACTTCTATGGGCTAGTACTTCAAAATTGCACACAGGATGAATTTCAGACAAATTGAAATGTCTGATGAGCCACTAAAAGCACTGAGTTTAAACATAAAAGAAATTATTGATTATAATTTATTTTAAATAACTGAGATATCCCAGAATTCTGTTCATAAAATAGTACACAGTATAGACAGTGGCAGGTATTACCTTATTTGTAGCGATTCGGTAAAAAAGCTGTGTTCAGTAGCACAGCTCTCATGATAGTTTCATTGATATTATTAATGGAAGTGTGCAAGCTGAAGAGGAGAGCAAGAGCAATCATGACCCAATTACAGCACTTGCTCAACTAGAGCAATTAACACATCTATATCAAATGAGTTCAATTAGTGAACCAGGTCCTCTCAAATGCGTTAAGAGACAAGAGGATATTCTGCTGTGTGAAGCGTTGGCATTTAGCACAAGATAGGTATCTGCTATACCCCACAAATAACCAGTGCTGACTCAAGATTCTTGCATTTATGGAACATTCATACATTTTCAGTGCAATCACAGTGCAATTTTTAAACACATATTTTTGCCATCTGGTTCTGACAAAAAACAAACAAACAAAAAACTGTCTTTCAAAAATTACTTATTGCAGGGCTGTTTTGTTATTTATTAGTGTGTAAAGATGTGGATATAGTGCTTTTAAATTGTAAGTCATGATATGAATTAGGTGAAGAAATTAGAAAACTGGTAGGTTATGAATACGTTACTGTATGGCAAAGAATATTGTATTGGATAAGGTGGTACAGTAGATGTGTATAATTCATTTGTCTTCCAGAAGATGTTCAGATTTGTCTATAATTGCTTGTGTTTTCAGCTGGAGTTTGAAAATAGTGACATGTCAGCAGACAGAACACATGATGACTAATCAGACCTCGCGTAAGAGTTGATATCAGCACAGGCCCCAGATTTTAATAGGGTCTGTTCTCAGCGATTACACTCATACAATTCGATCAGTGCCAGATAAATATCAGCATCTGAGAGCAATCTGTGGAGGGGAAATTAACACTGATGTAATAAGTTCCTTTCGTCATTATTAGAGAGACACATTGACAGCTAATGTCATCATATCTCCCATAAAGCTCACATGCACACATCAAAACGTCACTACAAGAGCATGTGTGGCTCTTTGTTCTAACCCAGCATCATATGCATGAACAACTATGTGTAAACACTGTGTCTCCACAGCACCAGCTTCCCGACCTGCTCAACACTCACAAACAGCATTACAAACTTGTGAGGTTGGAACTAAAGCTCAACCTGCGATGCAATGTTTATCAGTTACATGCTTGGTGTTAAAGGGGTCATATGATGCGATTTCAATTTTTCCTTTCTCTTTTTTGAGTGTTACAAGCTCTTGGTGCATAAAGAAGATCTGTAAAGTTGCAAAGACTTAAGTCTCAAATCCAAGGAGATATTCTTTATAAAAGTTAAGGATCAACCACACCCCCTAAACGGCTCGTTCTACCACGCCCCCACATATGTCACTATGTGGGAAGATTTGCATAATGCCGCCAAAATGGGCATGCAAAGAAAGAAGGCGTAGCGTTTATTCTCTCCGTTGCCGCAGCTGCCTGTTGTTGAGTCACTGTGTGTTTCGTTGAAGTGAAACTTTGTTTGGCCTTCCAAAAGAGGGCAACTAGAAATCAGTGATAAGTTGTATTTGCAACACTGTTCCAGAACAGTTCAACCCAAATATTCGGATGTGTGTTGTGCATTTTATGGAGGATGAGGACTGTTTCCTGAACCAGTAGCCTGCAATTCGTCTGTGGCACAAAGGCTGTTTCTATAAAGTTGGGCAGTTCAACCTTTGCAAGGACAGTCTGGCGCTTCTGACTCACACCCTGTAGGTACGTTTTTTATATTTAATTAATTTGCCAATGATGATTCAAACATGAGTTTTGAGCAGTAGAGTAGGTTTGTTGTTTCTCCGATCGCAAATGCAGACATGGTTTTATGTTTATGCAACGTGATACGCAATGCAACGTGTGTAAAGACAGCATAACTCATTATAGCCAGTAATTATGTCCCCACTGGATGCAACAAATGCCTCGTTTGTAATGGGTTTTATTTGTTTTGTCTCATCTAGTGATGTCTGGGTCGTGAATTGAATCTTTCTATTTAACGGATCTTCTTAGTGAACCGGTTGAACCAGTTCACCAAATCGATCCAAATCGTTTGAAATGGTTCGCGTATCCAATAAGCACTAATCCACAAATAACAAAGTTATTCGGTTTATAAACGTGCCTTACACTCCCTCTGATGCGAAATAAACCAATATCCTGAACTATTCAGTTACTCCTAACAGTACATTGACTGAACTGCTAAAAGAAAGCGATGATGGGATGTGCACGAGCAGAGCAGCTGGACTGAGTCTCATGCTGCTGCTGGCGTGGGAGACGGCATAGTCTGTTAAGGGGCATAACATTTACGTCACACGCTTGAGGCATTCGGCCAATCACAACACACTGAATAGCTGGCCAATCAGAGCACACCGCGCTTTTCATACCGATGAGCTATGTAAAAATCGATGGGTTTCAGAAGGCGGAGCATAGAGGAGAAACTATAATGTACATTATATAAAAAATAATGTTTTTTAACCTTAAACCGCATAAACACATTGCATTACACCAAATACACCAAATAATGTTCTTTTTAGCAGCATCATATGACCCCTTTAACATGATTTTTAAAAAATCAAATTTTTTCTGTTGTTCTTGTAAATTAACTGTTATAATCTGACATGTTTTGTGTTCTTGAATCGATTCATTTTATCGATTCGATCGATTCATTAGAATTTATTTATTGTTGAATGCATATACTGTACTATTTCCATCAGAAAAGTTTTGTAAGTGAATACTTGCAATGTTCTTGGGGGAACGCAACAGTTCAAAACATTGAAGTTTAATTTTTCCTCCCTTTTATTTATTTATTTTTTATTATTTTTTTTACCACATCTGTAGGAACTAGTCATAACTAGCTTGTTATTTTTTCCAATGCTGCATCACACTACAGTGGTTAAGCAGTGAGTTACACTGTAAAAAATAGCTGTAGTTTCTACAGCAAAATTTTATAGAATATTACTGTTTAAACATTTTACAAGATGTAGCTGTAATTCGCAATGCATTATGGGTCAAATAAGGTTTTACAGTTTTTAAAGGGTTACTCCATCCCAAAATGAAAATTTTGTCATTAATCACTTACCATAAAAGCTTCGTTCATCTCGTAAAAGCTTTACGGGTTTTTAAAAGCTCTTCGGAACACAATTTAAGATATTATGGATGAAAGCAGGGAGGCTTGTGTCTGTCCCATAGACTGCCAAATAAATAACAGTGTCAAGGTCCAGGAAAGTATGATAAGCATCGTCAGAATAGTCCATCTGCCATCAGTGATTCAACCGTAACATTATGAAGCAACGAGAATACTTTTTGTACATGAAGAAAACAAAAATAATGACTTTATTCAACAACCTCTCCTCTGTGTCTCTCCAAATCAGCGTAGCACCATTTTGGCGATTCTGAACAGTACGCAGATGGCGTGTGACATGATATCGCTTATACATTAACTTAAATAAATATAAAAGGATATATTTATTAAGTAAAATTTAGTGAACTTACCAGGAATTATGAATAAAGCCTCTAATCATCCATGTGACCCAATTGACACAGAATAGGATATGCAGTTTGTGTCCAGAGGATACTCTCCAGAGGAGATGAATTGTTGAATAAAGTCTTTATTTATGTTTTCTTTGTGTACAAAAAGTATTCTCATCGCTTCATAACGTTGCAGTTGAACCACTGATGGCAGATGGACTATTCTGATGATGTCTTTCATACTTTTCTGGACCTTGACAGTGGTATTTACTTGGCAGTAAATGGGAGAGTCACAAGCCTCACGGTTTTCATCCAAAATATCTTAAATTGTGTTCTGAAGATGAACAAAGCTTTTATGGGTTTGGAACGATATGGGGGCAAGTGATTAATGGCAATATTTTCATTTTGGGTAACCCTTTAAGTACTGGTAAATGCTGATTGTATTGTATAAGTGTCATTTTTGCATTTATTTTATTGAGCTAGTTTCAATCAGTTCTTAACTTTATTCTGAAGTTTTAGGTTGTTTTTATGTGCAAATGTTTTCTTGGAATCACTGGATACAAGACGGATACATATAGGCAAAACAAAAGATCTCAGAGAAGAGGGACAACCATCGTGTGTGCTCATCTCAGAAAGTTGATGGACTTTCAGCATGTGTTTATTAAATTGTCTTTTGCATGAATATTCTTAATTTAATAGAACATAAGCTCAAATTTAATGTTGATTCCAGCATTATATTGTAATCCTTTTCTTTAAAAAAAATTATTCTCCAAAATTATGCAAATTCTGTTGATTGACCTTCATTTTTATACAAAGTTAATGTTCTACTCAGAATATGGCTTATTTTTTTAACAAGTATTTGTAGTTATTTTGTGATGCTACTGTATGTTATTTTTATGATAAGATTTTAACTGTTGAAAGACTGAAAATTTTATTTTACCTGTAAAAGCCTTGCAATATCTTTCTGCCAGTTTTAATAAGTACCTATTTGCAACATCATTGACTTTGAGTTTTTATTAATTTGTAAATGTAATAATATAGTGCTCATGATAATGCATTTATATCAGTATTTTGAAGTTTACTGTTAAAATTATTCTTTACAGCATTTTCATTTATAAATTATTACAACATCATCTTGGATTTAGGGCTATTTACAGGATTCTATTGGTAAATTTAGTTGCCAGGTAAATACTGTAATTTAATGAAATTACAAAAAATGCTGTAAAATATATTTTTACAGGATTTTATTGGGAACTTTTGTTGCCAGGTAAATACTGTTCTTTAGTGAAATTACAAAATATTGCTGTACAATAAACTACAAGTTTAATTCAATGTAACTGTAAAAAATACAGTATTTTATTGGCAACTTCTTTGCTAGTAAAATCCTGTAAATTCTACAGTACATTTTTTACAGTGTAGGATATTGTAAGGGAATCGCACCCTGGCCCCCCACAGCAAAACTGGCATAACGATTGAATGATTTTTAGGGTGGGACTTTCATTAAACTTGTGAATGGCAGATGTGGCTGTATTTTGGAAACCCGTTTGAAAACAGTTATTTTTTTGGCACTTTCCTTTTGTTTTTTGCTAACAGTGCAAAAATTACACCCTTCACCTATAAAGAAAAGGCATCATAGCAGGAACAAGCAGAAGGTATGAGTGTGTGTATGTCGAGAGAAAGTGTTAGCAAATGACACACATGGCTTCATTATATTGGAGCTTGTTAAATACTATCTGCAGCCTGAAGGCATGTCCATCTCCCCAGCCAGCTGCTGTCTGTCTGACAAGAACTGGGCTGTCTCCAGATATGCTGTAAGCCCACTACCTGACTGATGCGATCATTTGCCCAAGAGCTTTATTTCCCTCTTATACCTTGCCGCTCTGCACCCTCTTTCTTCAATGTGAACACCAGCTAAATCACCATGGTTTGGGGGTTGGGTGGCCAGCTACATAGGAGGGGTGCAATTTCTATAGCCTCTGCTAACTACCCTGTTAGCATACAGGCCAGTCCCGAAACATCTGATCTAACATCTGACATTGGACAGGGAAGGATTAAGCAAAATAATTTGTTGAGCTTGTATGAAGCTTAGCTTCATGTTCATTGACGACATCTCAAGTAACATAAATCTGAGAAATGCATCTTTCTTTTCTAGATGACTCATGAATCTGAAAAAGAAATATATATATATATATATATATATATATATATATATACTACTATATATATATATAGTTGTGAACATTACTCCACTCTTTTTTATGATGTTTAGCAGATTTTTAGATAGAAAGATTGCACTGAAAATACCATATGACACATTCCAGATGATGCGCTACACCACATAGTCTTGGCATTGTACTTGTGCTTCCTTTGTAACATCATATTCAGATGCCAGTTGCATTTTTTAAATATTATATTTTCCTAGTCATTAAACATTAAATATTTTACTGGTGAAACCTGCCTATTCCATATGAACATGCTAATCGCTAATGGCAAGATATAGTCACAACTTCTGTTACAGCAGCGCATTTTGTCGTAGAAGGCGGGTTGACACTTAAATGACAATAACACTTTCTTTTACAGGAATTCCTTTTGCAATAGTTAGCAACATGTTGTTAAATAAGTCATATGACGTTACTAAAAAGAACATTATTTTGTGTATTTGGTGTAATGCATTGTGTTTATGTGGTTTAAGTAAAAAAAAAAAAAAAACACATTATTTTCCACATAATGTACATTATTGTTGCTCCTCTATGCCCCGGCCCTCAATTTTTACAAAGCTCATCGTTCTGAAAAGTGAGGTATGCTCTGATTGGCCAGCTATCCAGTGCATTGTGATTAGCCCGAATGCCTCAAGCGTGTGACGGAAATGTTACACCCCTTAACATACTGTGATGCCGTGTCCCATCACGACGTGACAAAACCAATAAAACGCATTACAAACGAGGCATTTGTTGCATCCAGTGGGGACATAATTACTGATTATAATGACTTATACTGTCTTTTTATGCATTGCATTTCATATCGCGGTGCGTAAACATAAAACCATGTCTGCATTTGTGATCGGAGAAATGACAAACAAGCGCTAATCTACACTGCTTAAAACTCGCAGTGTAGTGTCTCATCAGTGGCAAATTCGTAAAATATGTAAACGTACTTACAGGCTGTGAGTCAGAAGAGCCAGACTGTCCTTGCAAAGTTGGAATTGCCCCACTTTATCGAAACAGCCTTTGAGCACAGAAGCATTATAGGCTACTGGTTCAGCAAACAGTCCTCGTCCTCCGTAAAATGCGCTGCAAGCATCTGAATATTTGGGTTGAATTGTTCTGGAATAGTGTTGTAAATACAACTCAACCACTGATTTCTAGCTGTGTCCTCTTTTGGAAGGCCAAACAAAGTAGTTTCACTTTCACAACGAAACACACAGCGTCTCCACAACATGGTGCCGGCGGCAACAGCGAGAATCAAAGGTTACACCTTCTTTCTTTGCGTGTATATTTGGGCGGCATTATGCAAATCTTCCTACATCGTGATGTAGACATGGGGGTGTGTTAGAATGGGCCGTTTTAGGTAGGTGTGGTTGACTCTTAACTTTTATAAAGAATATCTCTTTAGATTTGAGACTTTGGTCTTTGCAACTTTATAGATCTTCTTTATGCACCAAGAGCTTGTAACACTCCAAAGAGAAAGGAAAAATTGAAATCGCATCATATGACCCCTTTAAGTGATTGGATTCAAGTAGTTACTCTAACTTCCCCAGGTCTTACTAATGAGCTCATGGAATGCACTTTATCAGTAGATTTTAGACACGGGGTCAGTTCCATTACAAAACCAGGAAAAAAGCCCGCAAAACGGACTTAGTTTTTAATTTAAGAGGTTAGAGGGCATTTTTCAGACTATCAGTCTATTTCTGCAGTCCTGCTCTATTGTAGCCTTCAGCTGTGGCTCCTCTACAACCATTTCCTTTTCATTCCTTTCCTCCTCCTCCTCTTCTCAACATGTGATAATTACTGTGACCAAAAATATCTTTGATGGAGCCTCAGAATTTCATATGAGCATATGCGGACTGAAGCAACGGTAAATGAGAGAAAGGAAGTAAAAAATAAAACAACAGATTTCTGTGTCATATTGTCGTGGAATGATATTTAACTCAGTGATGTGTGACATTAACCAAAGGTCACTTCCAGAATCATACAACAGCTGCAGGAATGCAGTTTCCTTCTGGGGCTTGATATGTTTGGCCTGTTCCAAAATCAAGCCAGCTGCCTTGCCATTCACTGCCTACGTAGGCAGTTACCTTTGAAGGCGGTATGCTTTTTGTAATGGAATCTGGAAGTGACTGATCTGAGTTTACACATGAACACACAAATAGTGCTCCTAACTTGAAGCTCACAAGTCACCTACTACCAACAGAGTTGAGGTTAGCATGCTGCTAAATTAATAAAACAATGCTCTAAAAATCCAGTATGAAATTGTCAATGTTTTTTATATTACTTCACAGTATGGAATAAAATATATTGAATATCAACCCTATACTTTGTGAGTAAATTACTTGCATTTACAACTGAATTTCACGCTAGATGTCTAAATAATGGCTATATTGTTATCCATTGGCTAATAATCTGTTAGATTTCACCTGCCAGTGATTGAGGTAGAGATTAAGTATACATTTATCACAGATATATTTTCACTCTCCTAACTTGATTGTAAAATTGAGAGTTTCACACACAGTAGCTTCCCATCGGAAGAATCTCTATGTTGTCTTAAAATGCAGTCTAGACAGGCAGCACACTAGGTTTTGGGACACAGCTATTTCAGAGCTCTGAAACATGAGTGACAAGGGGCCAGTTGCACTAGTTAAAACTTAGCTTAGTTGAGACATAAAGGGGCACTAAGTTACAACTTAGTTCACTATGTATTTTTGAATGTTGATTGCGTATTTTTGAATAGTTACAGAAGCCTCCGAGCAGGAGTAATGGTTGGAATAATATAGCAGATTGACTGAATTGCATCAAAAGCTCTTGTATTAGATATATCTGATAATGTTGATATTACATTCATTTACATTTGAAGAGAGAAAACCTGATCTAGAGCATGTCTGTGTGCATTCATTTTAAATACAGTGTCTGAATGGTATTTACATTCAGTATTTTTATGTTCAAACAACACCTAATGTATCATTTAGATTAAGTATCAAATTTAAATGGAAATGTATTTTTACTGTTAATTACGTGAGGTAAAAAAAGTTAGAATTAAGGATAAATTGAAATTTGCTGCATTTCAAAACAACTTCTGCTGTACTTGAAGGCTGCTATTGGGTCATTAAGGGTGAAACTCAAATGCGAATATACATTTTTTATTATGACCTCCTAGCTACGTTCTGCCTTTAGAACAAATGGTGCAACCAAATATTGTGCAGAGCTAGTTAAAACTAGTTGCTAACCCTCATAGTGTGGACTTTACATTTCAGTTTAGGTAAAACTTACAAACGGCTGGTAAAAACCTACTTTCTGAGATCGAAGAGTCAAAATGAAGCAATATGTTGCTGTATTTGCACAATTTAATCCATTTTATCTCTGCGCCAGCACTAAGAGTTGGCCAAGAGTTAATGAAAGCTGCAAGTGGCCCAGTCTCTGTACAGGCCACGTGGTCACACAATGCCTAATTTCAACCTCAATTTCCTCTCAAATGAATGGAGGCCCACCCCCATGCTCTCTGCCTGCCTTTTAATTGGCCTGCGTTAGATTCGCGCTATTAAACCACCGCTGTTAATACAGAGCTCCCATTGGTCTTTTTTCTTCTTCCATTTGCTTTGGCAGAACCCCAAACCTTTTTATCGCTCATTTCCACACAGCATTCTCCATGAATATTTAACACTTCAAGGCCTGTGATTCATAATACAGTGACATTTCCTTCTTCATAACTCAAACATATAAAGTCAATAGTGTTTATAGATGTTAGATGCTTTCAGTTTCATTTTCATTTAATAAAATTATATGCAGTGATATTCAAAATAAGCAATCAGCTACATGTAAAGCTACGATATGAACTATAGCCAATCTTTTTTTATTGTTGTTGTTGCATAGCAACATTCAGTTATGTCAGGCATTTATACCAAAAGCATAAATGATTGCATTTAATGAATGTGCTATATATATATATATATATATATATATATATATATATATATATATATATATATATATATATATATATATATAAGATAATGAAAATGTGTCTTCTTAACATTTCATTATGCAGGAAGCATAAATGAGGCACTTAAGGTTATGCTATATTACAGTCCGCTGAACGTTGAACTTGCTTAAATCTTTGACATAGAAAAAGTATTTTATAGTAATTTCTCTAAATAATTTTGATAGCAAATGTTTGCAATTGTTGTGCTTACCTGTATGAAAAAAAACCTATATATATAAACTATATAGTTAAAAATCTGCATTAAAGAACAAATAACTGAATAATTGATCAGCAGGGTTATTTTAGTATAATTACAATGCTATTAATATATATCTTTTTATTTAGATTTTGAATTAGAACTGAATTGAGTTTTAATTATATTTTTAATGTTTCCATTTATATGTTAGGGTTAGATTTAGGGTTACATTTAATTGTATTTTAATTATCAATTTAACTGGTGGTTTTTAAGTGTTTTTTTTTTTTTTTTTTAGTTAACTATAATAACCTTGTTGATCAGGTAATTTTATGAAGTCTTATTTTAACTGATGGGTTAAGAGAAAAATGGTAAGGTAAAGAATCACATGTTAATATTGAGAAACTCATCTGAGTGAGTAATAAATTAGTCACAATTCCTCACTATTCCAAACAGCACAGCCACTGAAATTGACAAATATAAGCCGCAACGGTACGAGGCCTTTGAAATACTTCGCATAAAATTCACAATACCCCTCACTCCCCCTGAGCATGTTGTTCAAGATGAAAGAATCTGAAACTGTCCGCAACCCTTCTTCCCGCAATGAAACCGAGACAATACTCCAGCCATTCCCCACAGCATATGTTTATTGTCTTCTTTCATCCACACACACACACAAAAATCAAAAACAAACACAAACACACACACACACACACACACACACACACACACACACACACACACACACACACACACACACACACACACCAGCAATGTGCACACACACACACACACCATATCTGCAGCCAGTATCATGTTTTATTGAGCCAGTGTGTAATTGGCAGTGTGGACTTCCTTTGCGATGTAGCTTGTTAGTGCTTAATTACAGCCAGCAGGATCAATTATGAGCAATCTGCGTTCATACCTCACCAAATCAGAACCAAGCTGACGTGAGAGCACACAGAGTAAATCTATCTCTGTGTATCTCTATGTACTTGGACTCCATCTTGCTAGCTGTGCAGGTTAGCGTTTTTGATTTGGCTGGAACTACAGCTCATTTGATCCAGGTCTCATCAACATCCCACTGTTAACGGTGAAGTGTGTAATTTAATACTTTCTTGTATCCCAGTTTTATTGACTTCCTGAAAAGTGTCTACATTTTAAAGGGGAGGAGAGGGACCACTCATAGAAAAGAAAGAAAGAGAGAAATCAAATTATTCGTATGGCGGCTGCCATCTTTGCTGTTTTTGCTTATTTAAGGAGAAGGAATTGTACTTAGTTATTCAATTAGAATTTAATTTTCAGTGGAGGAGCTGCACTGTAAAAATGAGGTCAAAAATATTATTTAATATCACTGAATCAACCTAAATACATAAATGTATATCAGCAAAAAAAATAAAAAATATTTATTATATATATATTTGAAGAGATAAACCTAGCCTGATTTATCTTCAGATGATGCAATGTATTTATTATTACTTCTTTTCAATAAACATTACAGTAAATGTTTGTGATCCTAAAACTGTGCAGCTCATTTAGGAGATGTGTACTATAAAATAGTTTGTTTTATAAATATATAATTACTGTAGTTATTATATAACAATTATTTTTGGTGTTACTAGCAGCATAGAAATGACACGCTTCACCTTTACAAATTTTTTTCTCTCTTCCAAACACTCTCTAAGGCTGATTTCAATTCCTGTAAAAGAATAAAAAATGACTTAGGCCGCATGTTTTCATAAAGAAGTTCTTAACTGCCGCAGGCTGATCTAATTACAATATTGCCTCCAGCTATTTGGTTTGATCTAAGTGTGCTTTTAACAGTGACTGCGTCCTCTCTCCATGTACTTATGCAAATCCCACCAGAGAGCACTCGTGCAGACAGCAGAGATGAACATGTCTGGAACAGATCTCCTGCCCTAAACCCCTGTCCTCCTGACCGCCTGAGACGGAAGCACAGTTATGTGTGATTATCAAACAAAATTAGCACTGTTTAATCTTTCATAGCACCGCTCTGTGCGATCTCTGTGTGTGCAAGGCTGCTATGAATTAAACACGGCCATCAAAGACTCATTTAGCACCATTTAGAGACAGAGAATCTGCTAAAAACAAATATGACTTAAACTGCACGATTATAGCTGACACCCAGGGGCGCTGCACAACTGCCATGAATCACAGCTTTAATATTTAATATTTACAGTTTAATATTGGCTGTATCTATTGCTGTGTGTAATGGTGACTTATTGCTCGGGGTTTTACAGCAAACATTTGATATGACTGTGGATGTGGAAACAAACAAGCAACTGAAGAATCAACAATGAACACTGTTGTTCAAAGCTGACGATGCACTGTGTATTCTTATGAGACGGACTATCACCTCAATGATAATAATAATAATACATCTCTTTACAAACATTTGTGTGCCGAACCAACGACAACAGTAAAATGAGAAAAAAGCTCTGATTCTGCGAGGTCTCTCCTGTTATTTACTGCAGGTATCCTTTAAAAATGTGCATTACCACAGCAATCCTTATATAAGCTAAAGAAAATGCACAGTACAGTGAAAATTTAAGATGAGAATCAAAAACATTGATAGCCCACTTGGCCCATTCGGGAAAACATAAAGGAATTGAAACTGATTTAGTGTGATCTAAAGTAGGACAAATTAATAAATAAATACATGCATACATAAAAAAAGACATTACAGTTTTTCTCACTTGCTTTGGCACATTTTTTGAAACACTTTTCTCTAAACTGTAAGTGCAATCGTCACAACTATTTGCTGAAACATCAGAACTATTGCATGTCTGCAAAATGTGGTAACTCGCCCCCAAAACATTTTATTCATGCTTCAAAACCTAGTTATTATGTCAGTGACTTGGTCAGTCCCACCAAAATAAGACGTGTTTTTGTAACCATTAGAGCCACATTGGTCAAAGTGTCAAAGATGGTTTATTTTTTTATTTTATTTTTTTCTTCACTATTGAATCATTTTAGATACATATTTCAGCATTAGGTAAAAATGTATTGGGAAAAGTCAATACTGTATAACACAAAAAGAAAATGAACATTTTTATTTTTATGGTACATTTATTTTTGTATAAATGTTACATGTAGATTGATTTCGCCATTATAATTTTTTTTCACACTCTATTTAGTTCCCCTTACATCAGCACCATCACTTATATATCTTCCTAATGCTCTTCCACAACAAGCAACTGTGAATGTTGTTCACATGTAACACGTCTACAGATAAATGTACTGTACAAATATAAATGTATTTATACAGTACTGCTGTAGCTGCTGTTTTGAGGTGTGAAATTTGTCACTGACAACATTAAGATTTCCCATTTCATTACAATGGCAAGTAGGGTTGTAAAGGGGCAGCAATTTTCCAGTGAATTTCTGGAAACTTTCCAAAAGTTTCTGAAAATATGCAGAATTTTTAAAAAATTCTGGAAAGTTTCAAGAAATTTACAGGGAAATTTCTGCTCATTTGCAATCCTAATGCCAAGCTACGATGAAAGAATGTTTAGAAGTTGTGAAGAGTTTGACAGTTTCGAGGAGAACCAGCTCATCAGTTTTGAGCAACAAGCCATGTGCACTTAATTATTGTGCAAATTGTAGACAATTGTACTTACTCATTTGTACATGTGCCAAAACAAACACAATTTGCTTAAATCAGTAAGAACAAGAAACTAACTGATCAGACATCTGAACTAATTGTTTTGAGAAAAAAAAAACTCTCATTCAAGAATTGAGCCAAAGCGATTCATTTTAATTTTAGCTTTAGAAATGTCGTTGTTTTGTCATTTTTATAGTTTTTTTTTTATTTTGATATTATAATAAAATAATTAAAAACTTGTAACTGTATTTGTAATTGTAACTATGTAACTGAAACTTTATGTACTAAAAATAAATAAATTGAAAACATTTTATTTATTTTTAGTACATAAAGTTTCAGTTACATAGTTACAATTACAAATACAGTTACAAGTTTATTATTATTATTATTTTATTACATTTTATTTCAAGTAACATTTTTAGTTAATATTTTAGTTTTAGTTAACTATAATAACCTACAAATAGTAGACAATGTGTAAGATGAAAATAATGCGAACTAAAGGGGCATTTACACGACACCATTTTCAACAAAAAATAGAAAACTTTTTATGCAGTTTGGCCATTCATTTACACAATGACCACATATGCACTGCAAGTTTCAGGAGTGACTACCGCATTTAAATGTGAATGGAAACACGACTCACTCACGAAATTGCGATGAATGGCAGCGTGGTAACCATAGCAATGTTGTGGCATCTCGGAGAGAATGGAGGCCCGCAAATTAGCTAGTTTTGTGTTAGCTGCTGTTGAAATGCGAAAATCCGCAAAAGGTTATTAAATTGCTGTCGTATGGAGAGGCGTTGTAATCTAGTTTTGTTCTTTAAACTGTTGTTATTGAACACAGCCTACACTCTCTTGACTGCAACTGCTATACACCTTAATACACCTCTCTCCGCCATCCTGCCAGATCTGAGGTAAACACTTGATGCCTGACAATACACGCACATTGGCATGCTTCTCGTCACATTATAATTAACAACTAGTTGTTCAGCTCGGTTCCATACAAACTGCATAGCATTTCTGTAAATGTGGTTGTCACTACCTGTTAATTTCAGGAGTTAATGAGGTTGTTGAATGTGGTTGTCACTTCCGTATTTTAGTGAATTATGTGTGTACAGAACGGGATTAAGGAGTAAAAGGTGAACTGACAACCGAATTTAGCTGCAGTGTGTTTGTAGCCAATGACAGCATTTTGGGGCAAGAAAATGCAACCTTTTAAAAATGGGTTTCAAAGTACAAGTTTTTGAAAATGATACCGTTATCATCTCAGTGTAAAATACAAAAACGTAAATTTGTGAAAATGGTGACGTCATGTACATACTTATTACATGTTCGTGTAGTGTTTCTTTACAAAGAGACATCACAAACTACTGCCTTAGCATGCATAATACAGTGTTTTAAGTCGTTAAAAAAAAAAAAAAACCTAAGAAAAAAGTTTTTATGTTTTTGGCACATCGTTGTCATGCAAACATAGCCATTGCCAGTCTTGACAATTAATTTTGACAATTGTTAGATAATAAAAATTAAATAATAATACATATACTATATATGTATGTCTGTAATATATATACATACAATTTTCTAAGATATGTACTGTGTGTCTAGAGGCTGAGCAGTCTGAGCTTAACCAGAGGACTTAACCTTTTCTTCAACAATCTATGTTGAATATGCACCATCAGTGACTCAACTACAGCTGCACATCTGATTTGTCTAGGCAAATTTGTTTTCTAGTTAAAAATAACTTTAATTCTACTTAATTCATTTCAGTTTTAAACCTCAATTTAAATTTAGTTCAAATGATCCTCGGCTGAGTCAGTGTTGATGTGTTGGGCTTGTCGGGATGCTCAAACAAACAATATGAAAATCACTAGTAAAGCACCACAGAGCCACAGGGTTTACACTTCTCATGGAAATCAGTGTAAAAAAATAACTGATTTGTATTTGCCGACCTTATTTTGCAACGTGGAAGTAAACTGTTTTCTGTAAATGTTCAAGACTTCTAATTAAGTAAGCGGTAAAACTATTTGCACTACAAACCAGTGTGTTTATAATTACAACAATATTTTAAAAACAATTTAATAAGAAATACTAGTTTGTAATATCAAGCAGCATAGAAAGCTGTTTTGTGCAGATAAAATAACTGAAAGCGGGTGACAAAGGAAGCCTTGCATAATAAAGTTACAAATGGCCACACTTGCTTTTATGGTAGAAAATGGGCATCCGATGTCCCCTTTAAAAATAAGGAGGGAAAGTCTGGAATAGCATAGTTTACCTGCATAGTGAACTGGAACTGAATATGTTATGTAAAAAATTAAATTAAATTAAATTAAATTAAATTAAATTAAATTAAATTAAATTAAATTAAATTAAATTAAATTAAATTAAATTAAATTAAATTAAATTAAATTACCAACCTTTAAGGTAACATAAAACTTGACTGACTTCCACTACTTTCTATTTTACACATTTGGTAGGAGATTTGTCCAAAGCGACTAACATTGTATTCAAGGTACGCTTTTTTGTCAGTCATTGCTTTCCCTGTGAATCGAACCCATGAACTTGGCATTTCTAGCACAATGCTTTACCCACATACAGTAGTCATTTCCGAGGCATTAACTCTTTTTCACACCAGAGATGAGTTACTTCTCACCGTGAGTAATGCGGATTCACTTAACAATTCAAATGGGGTGATTTCCAGCATTAAGATCTTATATAGCAGCCGTAAGGGAGGTTTGCTCACGTGACATATTCCCCACTGAATTGAGATTGCTTGTTCACTGGCAGAAATGAGACACTTCAAGCTTTGCACGCAGCTTAATTTGATCTACTTGAGATTGCGACTTCCTACACTTTGTGAAATTAACGTCTGATGTGACTAATTAAGTTGACGGTGAGAAAAGAGGGGTAAAAATGGAAGAGAGTCTTAAGCCCTAGTCTTGGTCTGTGTTCAGAGTTGAAGATGGCGAGGATTGTAAATATTTTCCCCGTTGACTGATTACACTGAACTGCTTGTCGTGGGGTCTTGATTAAGACACTAATGAGAACTGCTGATGACAGTCTGCCAGAAACGATAGAGCTATATGAATCTCAGAATCTCAAAAAGCCATCTATAAATGAAATGCATTATGCTGTGCTCCATTCAACTCAGAATTTCCAACAGCCTACTTAGAAAAGTGCAACGAACTCCTCTTCAAATTGGATGCGTGTGCTGAAATGTACAATTACATTTAGCTGAAATGTGGGTGTGTGATATCATACGAACATGGGAGCCAAGGGAGATCTACACAGTTGAAGATAAATGTTCACTTTTAAGCAAATAAAATGAATCAGTGAGCCAAAGCGATCACAATGCAATCTGTTTAGCAAGCATTCACAGAGACAGGTGTGTAAAAAATGATACTCTGTAATAATAATCATACACCTGCAAAATTTGGTTGCAGCATGTCAGGAGACTGTCACACAGTACCATTGCCATGTTTATTCATACAGTATACCAAGTAGGAATATCCCACAACTGACTTTGAATGGCATATGCCATTATTTTTAGATGTAAATGCTACATCTTTGACCCACCAAGATAAACACGCACTATAGTTATTCTACCATCATAGACAAAATGTCAAAGACATGATAAATATCTGCTTGTGTATTCTTTCTGAACTCTTGTAATGGCTTTTCAGACAAGTAGAGTCATGTAAAGTGTCTTTAATTAATGCTCTTGTAATTGACAATGCAAACCAAACCAATAAAACACATCCCGCTGCTGACTCTTAATCAACAAGAGGGAAGCCTTGACGAGACTTGAGATGCCTTAAGTGTTATGTGGCTTAACATTCATTTTATTATTGGCCAAGTTTATATCGAGCATCAGCAATTTTTATCAAATTAATGGCAGACATGGGTTGGCCAAATTTAGAAAAAAAAAAAAAAAAAAAAACAATTGGGAGGAGCAACTGATTGTACTGCAAATAATAAAATAAATCTTAACATTTAATGCATGGTAAAATAAAGTCTTATTATAGTGAACAATGAACGATAGCATACTTATAAATTAACAAAAACCTAGACTATTAAATATTCTAAAAATATATATTATTTAGTTCATGATATACTCAAAAAAGTCTTAAATTTAGTCCTACGTTTAAGATCTATTTGGATTACACAGATTTAACATAAACTAATACATTTAAAACACAGATATAACTTTAAATACAAACTAATCT
This sequence comes from Cyprinus carpio, assembly GCF_018340385.1. Taxonomy (NCBI): domain Eukaryota; kingdom Metazoa; phylum Chordata; class Actinopteri; order Cypriniformes; family Cyprinidae; genus Cyprinus; species Cyprinus carpio. The sequence continues at coordinate 8,168,544 of NC_056586.1, forward strand.
AACTGAAGATCACTAAAAAAACATACTTTTTTTATTTTATATACTTTACATGAATAATCTAACATCTTGCAGTCTCATTTTAACTAACTGAAGATTACTCGTTCCACAGCTATCCATATCTTAACCCATGCCTGTAGGCAGCTCTGACGACACCAAGATCTGGACATTGGTACATTTTTCATGTTGACAAAGGACATTTGTTCTCTAAATGACTAATCTGCTGTTTAAAGTTCCTCATATGCGTGTCTGCATGTATAATTAAGTTTAGACATTTTGCAAGAATGTTTAGCGCCCGTGGTATGAAAATGATCGCTGCGAGACGCTAGCAGAGTGAACGGGCCTTAAGAGAATTGTGAGTGAAGGCGCAGGCGCACTGTGTTGCCAGATCCAGTTATTATAAGCATCTTTGGCCTTGTCTAATCTACTTTAGAAAGTTAATAGAGTGGGAAGTTGAAGTTTAGGGTTAGCGACATATTTATCTTACTGGTTTTTATTTGTTTTCATAGCAATATTTGGCAACACTGCAATGATCGCCAGAACATAATCTGATAGTCATCAAAAGAGCCAACAGACATGTTATTGCTGACAGGATGTCAAATTCGGTAAGGCAAAAAAAAAAAAAAAAAAAAAAAATTGATATTATCAGTCAGAAACTAGTGCAGAGATCTGTAGAACAAGTAATTACAGAATGAAAAATTAAAAAATAAAAATACAAAGTCTAGCTATTTCATTGAGTATTGTAGTTACATTTTCACAAAATCATGCTAACAACATTAATAAGAGCACTAGACAAAGATATCATCTATATAGCAATGGTTATTAATGAAAACAATAACAGTAATACTATTATTAGTATAGTATAGATTTTTCACTGTAATAGGGCTATACATTGTTGAATGAATAATAGACAACTGATAAAATTATATACCCCTAACCTATAGTAATAGTGCAATATGATATAATTCAACAATGCTCATTCCTCCAAAACAGAAAACATCTTCCACAAATATCTACATGTCTGTCTCTTTTAAAGTGTTTAGTATATATATTGAGTTGTATGTGGGGTAATTATAGCACAATTCTTAACCCCACCCCAGACCTCACTGATTTTCAAACCCTGGCTACGGCCCTGTCTTAAGCATGTTTATATGAATCCAGTACATTTGTTGTAACAGTGAACAGATTTATGCTTATTGTAAGCAACTTGAATAAATGTATTTTGAAAACATGATTATTTTAATAAAATCAAATAAATAGTTAATACTACACTTTTGCCATTATTTATTTATTTATTTATTTTGCCTGCAGAAATCTATATAAGCCCGTTTCCACCACTGAATAAAAAATACAAAAAGGTAATTGCAAATTTTTATCTCACAATTCAGAATTATTTTTTTCTCGGAATTGAATAATAATAAAAAAAAATAATAATAATGTTTTTTTTTTTTTTTCTTTCTCAGAATTGAGAGTTATAAAGTCAGAATTAAACCTAACCTAACAGTCTTATCTGAGAGTTAGTAGACATGTAGTTGTGAATCCATGAGAATTAGTTGACATGTAGTTGCAAAGTTACTTGTAGTTAGTAGAATGTCTAAAGTGGACTATCAAAATTAAGTGTAACCCAGTCTTTTTTCCCCCTCAAAACTGAATTTTATATAACTCGTAATTGTGAGTTTATATCTCACAATTTGTAGAAAAAAATTAAGAATTGCGAGATATAAACTTGCTATTGCGAGTTAAAATTCAGAATTGTGATATACAAACTCACATTTGCGAAAAAAATGTGAGAATAGCAAAAAAAGTCGCTAATCTTACTATTTCTCGAAATTGCGAGTTCATATCACAATTTTGAGAAAAAAAGTCAAAACTGCGTGATGTATATTTGCAATTGTGAGAAAAAAAAGTCAGAATTGAGAGATAAAAAGTCACAATCACCTTGTTTTATTTTTGTTTTTTATTCAGTGGTGGAAGTGGGCTTCCATAGTAATCTTACCAATTTAATTTATGTATGACAAATTGTATATGCATTACAATAAGTTTATTAGTTTGTGTTAACATGGATGGATGGATGGAAATTTTATAAGCAACTCAAATACACAAATGAGTAATACCTGCTTTACCTATGTTAACAAAATGAATTTTATTCTAAAGTGTTACCATTTTTAATTTCAGCATATGTCATGCAATTAATTTTGCACATTGTTTGACCTTTGCAGTTCCGCATTATATTGATAAGCTGTATTTCAAGGAGCTTTTTAGATATTGTGTTGGCTCTTCACTTGATGTCCAAAGCAAAATATGAGTTCTGAAGCAAAACCAGTTGCTAACTACTGGTATGAATCAAATACCACATTATTATCATCCAATAGCATCAATGTACCGCGGGACCCCCACAGTAAACAAGCGTATTGAAGGGCCTCCCTTTATCCTTCGTGAAACTGCAAGATAGCAAACAGCCACACAGCGTACGGAGGACAAGAACACACAACTGCCTGAGCGAGGGAGGAGCTCTGTGTTACTAGATGAATAACAACCTCAAGTCGTCAGATGCCTTGTCACACACTGTCTCATATTTCTCCTGCATTTTTCTCTCTCCCTTTCTCGACGTGCATTTTTTATTTTTTTATTTTTTTTGCATCTGTTTTTGTCTTTGAAAGCAGGCAGCACTGGCTGACAGCGACACTTACAGCACACTGGCAATATGTGACAGAAATCCGGAGAATGCTCGCAAAACACATATTTGGCATGACTTCAATAAACGTGTTCTTTTGTGCTAACACCCCGTTACTTCCCTTCTCCTCTCTTACGGCCGTGTTGCACTCACCTCATTAGGTGTGCCTGGAGAGAGGAGGTGAGACGGTTACTGTGACAACCAGAGAGATAGTGAGACAGGGAAAGCTAAGCATGTCTGCGCTAGACTCTGAGAGTGTGATGTGTCAGGTGTGTGACTTGGACAAGAACTGTATCCTGTTCATATCAGAAGAAAAAAGCAAAGGAAAGGTGCAACAAAGATGTCAGTTCCAGAATAAATGCTGTCTCAGCCATCATTCCTAGCATTTTTGCAGCAACACGTACATTTAAAAGAATTGCTAAAGAATTTCTGTCATTATTTGCTCACTCTCATGTTGTTCTAAAACCATATGCTTTATTTTATTTATTTATTTATTTATTTTTTCATGGAACATTTTTAGAATTTTATTTTTTCCTCTTAGAAATGCAGTTCATAGTGACTGCAGCTGCCAAGGTAAAAAAAAAAAAGAACAAACAACACCATAAAAATGATCCATATAACTCTTGTGTTATATTACAAGATCCTCAAAGCCGAAAGAAAAGCTCTGAGCGAGAAACAATTTTAATTGTATTTACAATTGTGGTTCTGTCATTGATGCCAAAACACCATTGGTGCTTGCTTGTGTTGTTACCAAACGTGACAAGCCAACTCAAATTAGTGGAATGAAAAATTAAAAGAAATGTTTTCAGTGAATAAAGACTTATTTTTATCTGCTCCTCAAGACCATATTTTCTATGACTAGCTGAGACCAGCTCATTCAAGTCGGAACCAATTGCTCCTGAAAATATTTTGTCTTGACTCAAGCACTGTAACACTGCAATAAAGACACAATTTTCATTCTTGGGTATCTTTAACAGTCATGTTTCTATTTGTAATGGGCATTAGAGATACACTTAAAGGGGTCATGAACTGAGAAATCCAATATCCCTTGATCTTTTGACATATAACAGATCAATGTACTATAAAAACATCATGTAAGTTTCAAAACTTGTGAAACTGTTAACCAATCACAGCAGTAGGCGTTTACTTGCAAGTTTTGACCGTTCTGCAGAGAGGCTCAAAAACAGGATAGAAAATAGCCTATTACTGCTAATTTTTTTTGTTTTGTTTTTTTTTGTTTTGTTTTTAAACCAGACTAACATTATAAGTGAACCTCAGAGAACATTATAAAATAATTTTTAAAATGCAGTTCATGATCCCTTTAATGCTTAAGTATGTAACTTGCAAAATCAATGACTGCTTTTAAAAAGTGTGGCTGCAACATTTGGGTATTTCTTGAGCCGATGTTGGTATGTCTGGCCTAGTGCCCCAAATAAAACATATTTCAATATAATTTTGTGCCAGTGGCATATTTTTTTAAGCAGGATGAAAAATTGAATCTAATTTATGCACGAGTGACACTCTTATCTTTGATAATAAGAGCAGAAAGCTGCATATGTTTCAGAATATTCTTAAACTGTATGTGACACCTTTATTCCCACAGTGTGTGTGTGTGTGTGTGTGTGTGTGTGTGTGTGTGTGTGTGTGTGTGTGTGTGTGTGTGTGTGTGTGTGTGTGTGTGTGTGTGTGTGTGTGTGTGTGTGTGTGTGTGTGTGTGTCGATGGCTCTTGTCTATGACAGAGAGAGATGTCTTCATGACCCAGTGAAAAAGGGAAAACAGAGGGTGGATGTCCTTCACACTGTGACAAGAATTTGGGGTCTTCTAACCCCCATCTTTAAATTGTTCTACATAAGCCATATAGCATATACTGTATATATTACTACACTGTATAGGCTTGGCTGATATTTGTATATTTATCTACAGTGCTTAACAAATTTGTTAGACCACAACCACCCAATGTAAGGTTTGTGCCACAGCTGCCCTAAATTAGGAATCTGAATTAAAAATAAATAAATCAAGTGCTTTACTATTTTTTTCCCCTTACTTGTAAAACAGTTCATTAGAAAATTTCATGGATAACAACAATTATATTTTAACATTAGAAACACTACTGTGACTAAAGAGCTTACACATACTGGTGGATTAACCATTACAGAAACGTAAAAAATTATTTTGGTGGTGGTCTAATAAATTTGTTAAGCACTGTATATGTGTGTGCAAGCCTATTTAATTTTTGATTAATCAATTATTTTATTTTATTTTATTTTATTTTATTTTATTTTGTCTTTCACAGGGATTTTCCCAAAAATACTCTCCCTCATCTTCCATAGAGCTTAGCAGGTAATCCTACACCAAACGCATGCCATTAATTTACATGACTGACAACATGAAATTGATGTCAGAATTAGTTTTTTGAAAGTTTCCAAAAAATAAATAAAAAAAAAATAGAATAAAATAAAATAAATTAATAAATTAAAAGTCTTTAGGAAATTAAACTATCATTTGATTAATTAAAGTTGGCATATTAAACTTTGAAAAAGCTTGGCACATTTAACTTTGAATTTAAATACAGATTTGGCAATGTAATTCACACAGTATTATAATTAAACATTTCTGACCACATAGCGGTGCAGAACAAAACATCACTAAAGCGACGTTTTTAATGTGAGGTTGAGCTCTGTGGGGGGAGTGCGGTCTAAATTTCATTTAAATCCTCTACTAAAAATGTCCTTTTCAAGACTAATTACTGTCAAAGTGGGTAACAGTCAGCAGAGGCAGGCAACGAGGCTCAGAGGTAGACAGAAATGGGTGAGAGGATACAATGGGGTGAGATTAATGTGAAGATAAAAACCTGTGCACTGTGAATGCACAAGACCACCATCCTTGCGATTGCTGGCTCACAGCAGCACGCGAAGCTGAGATCGGTGCTGGTCCATATGGTGCAGATCCTGTAACGTACACACAGCTGTGCCCATACGTAACTGGCAGACATTAGACAGAGGTCTCTCCAGATTGAATGAGATGTAATCAGATTAAGTAGCAGCTGCCACAGACGGCCCTTGTTGCTGTTTTATGAGCCTTCCTGTACATGTGTACACACGTTCGAAGCCGCCAGACTAACGTCTGCGCAATGCTTTCTAAATGTTCTAGAGTGCCATTAACATACATTACAGGCTGGCAGTGGAAGGGTGAACTGCGGTCAGTGGCAATGGATGAGCTCTCTGACAGTATTTATATGCTATATCCTCTGCCAGCACTAACCTTGCATGTACTGGAAGTGTAAGTAGGCTCGGCTGATGGGCATAAGGCTCTAACTGTTTCCCATAAAAGCTGAGAGAAAGACACATAAGGCATCGGGTTATGCTTTGATTATTCCGCGGCAAATGTGCCTGGCCCCTGTTCGAAGCATGGTCATAAATCAGCCAAATGCAGCGAGTGACACCCAATTCTGTGTGTGCATTCATACGACACATTCACAGTTAAAGCTTGGGCGATGCTTTGTATTTCCGCTTGCCATTACATATAGCACATGGTCAAGTGTTCTAGACTTTCTAGTATGTATGTACGTACATAAGTATCCTCCATTGACTTATAAGGACATGGTCGACACATGGCTTTGTATACTTGACTTGACCTGCAGAGGACAGCATGGAGATGCATCATTTTCCTATTCTTTCAAACTTGCGTACAAACATCACCTTTTCAATTCCCTGCATATCCATTTTTGTTCTTTCCACCTTCATCTTCTGTTGTTTTCATAGTCAGTTTTCATATTCTTTTTCGATTATTTCATTAAAGCAATGGCCAGAGGTAGATAGTAACAAAATAAATTTACTCCGTTACATTTATTTGACTACATTTTTGGAAAACAGTGTTACTTTTAAGAGTAGATTTAAAGATGGGTACTTTTACTGTAACGCGAGTACATTTCTAATGAAAAAACTGTTCTTTTACTTCGTTACACTGGACGATGTTTATCTTGTTACTTCATTTTAATGTAATACATGTTAAGAAATGTGTAGTTTATTCCAAGTGCACTCTCATTTTAAAATTTTGCCAAGAAAAAAAAAATCTAAATCAAAATATCACTTCAATCCAAAAAAAAAAACCTTTCTAAAAATGGGTAGACTGCAGTTACATGTGGCAATATAGTTCATACATGCGTGGCCCAACTCATACTTTAAGTGCCATCTCACAAACGCTAATGCTAACTGTGCACAAGTTAATGTGTTGTAACTGATTGCAAATAAATGAACATGAACATCTCTGTAAGTCAGTGGGTCACATTCATACATAAGCACTCTGTGACGTCAGGACAGAGGGTTCCCCCACAGCACGGAGACTGTCACACAGTATATAATGTTAGTAGAAGAGTTAACAGCTGTGTTAGTCTGCTAGGGCAAATATTCCCTCGTCATCACTGGAGTGAAATACACTCCTGCATTATGCAAGAGATAAAAATGAGCGTGGAGACTCTCTCTGATCATCGATGGCAAATCGGGGAATCAGATGGCAGGGAGAAGCAGGAGCTGCTTTCATCCTCAATTGAAGTCACTTTGCGCAAGGGATCTCTCCCTTTGTAGCGACACTCTGTTGTTTGATAGCAGAGAAGCGCCAGCAGCGTGCAGGGAGGTTGGGGGTGGTTGTTCCAACAAACAGTGTGGCATATGGTTCCTTCCATTTTGGCGATGACAAGTGACAAGTTAACAGAGCAGTCGGCTGTGGGTATACACAAGAAAGAGGGGTGGGGAACCGTCGAGAGGAGGGTGTGCGATGCTAACTGCTCTCATTTGTTCGTGCCCGCGGGCACTACAGTACTCCTTTATGTAGATGAATTAGTAACAGAGTCCTCTGTTCAGCAATGATGTATAAATACATTTGAAAAAACAGCAATAGCTTAGCAGTGCCAGAGCTCAGATTCCAATGTCAACAGTTGCCTCAGGGTAACTACTCCCATTTTTTATTAAATTACAATTGAAGGATGAAAAACCCATCCAAATGGGCTTCTTCTTTCTGCTGTTAATTGATATCTTCCCACAGGACCTCTCTTGCCCCTTGAGACCTGAGTCTCTGAGTAGGAGCTCATATAAACACTCAGGCTTAGTGAAGATCTCCCATCATTGTAATCACACATCTTCTCTACTTTCTGACATTAAAATCTGACATCTGTAAACTGATTCTAATCCGAGACATCTCTAGAAGACTAGCATGATTGTTAAAACCAAAAGGGTTACAACTGCTTATCACTTTGAATAAAATGCAAAATGTAAAATATTCCCTAGGACTCTTTCTCAAATCCCAGACCAATTAAACCATCCTGTTGAGGTATTATTTCTCAAGGACAACTACTTAAAGACTTCATTAAATTGCTTGACAAGCGTACTTTTCTTGCCTGTGTTGGGGTGGGACATATTGAAGGTCTTGTCCCTTTTTTAAACAGCCAGTACGTTAACATTAAATGTTAACACATTATTTGTTTGTTTGTTGATTGTTTAACAATTGGTCTATATATCCCTCTATAATATATAGACCAGTTGTGTCACCTCTAAAATGAGTAAACACATGAGTAAGCAACCTTTTCCAAGAACTGTTTTAAATATCTAAATATATCATTGAAATTATTTAACCATTTGGCAATGAAAATATTTATTCATTAAAAGTAATAAAATAACTGTTGATGAAAATGTTGATAAAAAAGAACAGGAATTCTTAAAAGGAATGGGAACTGGAAATAAAATTGTTAAATCCATGTCTCCCCATGTATAGATGGACTAAAAGCCACAGACACTGACTTAAATCATGGGCTCCTGGATCAGCACCATGGACAGGGACATGACCAGTTGAGTATACTATATGCTATTAAACCTTTTGACAGCGTCTTTCACTCATAATAAACAAAGTAGCTGATAGAAATGCTAAGAAACATGTTTTATATTTGTCAAATAATCTTAATAATCTAAATCAATCAATCACAAAAAATAAATAAATAAATAAATAAAATAAAATAGCACACTAGAAACTGCTTTCAACAGCTAACAATCATTAACTTTCAAAATACAACTTCATTGCAATATACTGCAGTTGTTAATTATTGACAATTTTTTTTATTATTGTCTTGTAACAGCACATTGGCTCAGGAGATATTCATTCTAACAGGCATTCTTAACTAAAGCACTGCACAGTGTGGAGAAATTACCAGGGCAATGGTACTGATGGGACATTAGCATCATCTTACAAACTTCAACCCTATTTGCACCATACTGAAACATCACAGATGAACATTGAGTTCAGATGCAATTCAAAGATAAAAGCTTCTCCCCACCTCACCCATGAATTAGGCCTGATTGTTTCTCCAGGGAAGAGGTTTTGAGAGCTCTGGCGGGAGTGTGTGTGCGTGTAGGGGTAGGAGGGGGTGGGGTGCTAAAGAGAAAAGGAGTGAGAGAGAGAGAGAAAGAGGGAGGGAGATGAAAAAAGCCACCATTGTAATTTCTGCACAGCGTGCTTTCCATACTGATTGCTGACACATTGTAACAGGCGATGTGGCTAATGGGGGGTCTATTTTTAGCACTTCAAAAATAAAACGATAAAGAGAGAGAGAGAGAAATCTCATTCACAATCATGCCCGCAACACTGAAGAACTGAGGGAGGAAGCAAATGTTATGGGCAGCCAAGCAACTAATAGGGTTGAACCCCGGCACTCGCAATAATACGACCACTTATTAGATCCCAATTAGGCATTAAAAAGCCACACTCGCTGCTGTTTATTAATGCAAATCAGGCTGCAAAAGATATTTTAATGCCAAAAGAAGCCTGAATGATTACATAAACTAAGCTTGTTATACACTGATTAGGTTTTTTAACTGCTTTGGAACATCCGACAATGCAAAACAAAGTCTTAATTAAATGACTTGTATAAATGTACATACTTTTACAGTCACAGTCAACTAAGGTTTCACAGGATCCTAAAGCTTAAAGTCAAAATGAAATTAAACTTGGCCATACAGTATTTACCTTATTAATACACATTCATAGCCTAATTGGGCACAAATAAACAAATATTAAAGGGATACTCCACCCCAAAATGAACATTTTGTTTTAATCACCCGTAAAAGCTCTGTTCGTCTTCGGAACACAATTTAAGATATTTTGGATGAAAGCCTGGAGGCTTGAGACTGTCCCATAGACTGCCAAAGGGAACACTTTTTGTAAGCTGAGAAAACAAAAATAACGACTTTATTCAACAATTCCTTTGTCAACAGTCTCCTCTGTGTCTCTCCATATCACCGTATGCTGGGTATGCTCTTCTGTATCATCCGTGCCACAAGGATGCTATGATGGCAGATGGAGTATTCTGATGATGACTTTCATGCCTCACTGTAAAAAAAGTCTGTAGTTTTTACAAAATAATTTTGGCAGGCTGTGGTTGCCAGAATACTTTTGTAAAAAATACAGAAAAAACTGTAAACACAATTATGGCCAAAAACTGTACATTTTACAGTATAAAACTGTTATTTACAAACAAGAAAATTTTAATGTAAACCCAGTAGTAATTCAACAACGCACACTGCTATTAAAATCTGTTTTGTACCTTTAACATACTGACAACCACCATAATAATGCAGGTGGTAAAAAAGAGGAGAAAGCCACATGAAGAATCAAAGCTCATCACAAGTAACGTTTATATTAATATATAGAAGGTGCACAGAGTCATTCATGCAAACACAAAACACCATCATGGTGACACACGATACTTAAACAATTCAATAAACTTACATTAAACAACAGAAGATGTAACATGAAGCCCAAATGTACATAACTGATAACAAAAAACTATTAAAAAACATGATTATTTAAACAAAATACTTTCAAATGTGGAGCGTCACACAGGGAATTCTGGGAATATCAGTTTACAGTTTTTGACTGTAAATTATACATTGATTTGTTCTTTTTTTACTTCTAAAAACTGTAAAATTTACAACATTTTACTGTAAAATTACATGAAATGTCTGGTTAGATCTTTTACAGTTTTTCCCTGTATATAGTACAGGAACTTACTGTTAACCTATTAACAGTTTTTTTTTTCTGTAGCGTTTTTACAAAATTTGTGGACCTTGACAATGTTATTTACTTGGCAGTCTGTATGATGGCAGATGGAGTATTCTGATGATGACTTTCATGCCTTTTATGGACCTTGACAATGTTATTTACTTGGCAGTCTATGGGACAGTCTCAAGCCATCAGATTTTCATCCAAAATATCTTAAATTGTGTTCTGAAGATGAATGGAGCTTTTATGGGTTTGGGACGACATGGGGGTAAGTGATTAATGACAAAATTTTCATTTTGGGGTGGAGCATCCCTTTAATATTTGTTTATTTGTGCAATTAATCCAAAAATAATAATATAATAATAAGAATAATAAAAACATTTTTTTTTGAGTTGCAAATCAGAATATTAGAATGATTTCTGAAGGATTGTGTGACTGGAGTAATGATGCTAAAAATTCAGCTTTGAAAGTCAGCTTTGATTGTTTCTAATAAACTGTTTAACTGCACTCGCAAGTGAAACTCAAGTTATTTTGTGGGATAATTAAATATATTCTAAATTAACTACAAACATAAAAATATATAACTGACACACAACTGATATTTGATCACATCTCTATATTTGATCAAAATATTTTTATTTTTAAATATTTTTTTAATATATATTTCCACTGTAAAAGCCCCTTCAAATTAGGGGGCCCAATTGTTCCATTCTGATATAAAACACTTTTCACAATGTGACGTATTCTTAAAATTATGTCCCTTCCTATTTTTTCATTGAATATCCAGTTTCACTCAAAAAATACAATATATTACAGAGGTAAATATGGCCTTCAAATGCTGTGGACTTGCAATGCAAAACAATAATTGTTTCCAAAACTCTTCCAACCCTTTCCAAAGAGATAGTCCAACATAAAACTTGCGCCATAGTTTGAGGTAAAAGTTGGCCTTATTAAATTAAACAGAGTAATGACTTAGAGTACCCCTCTTGGGAAAGTCAAGTTCCAATTCAAAAATGGTATCCACATACATTCAGTTTTTAAACAGGGACAATATCACACCTAACATGTTTGTCTATTAATATAATGAATCACTTTAAATATAATTATTTACCCAGTAAGTACCAGAGCAATTTCATCTAAGTCACGTATGTTGTTGTTGAAGAACCAAACTGTGAAAGCAAATGGATTTGGACGTCTTTAAAGACAAGGAGCTGGCATGACAGATCTTTGATTTTGATTAATCTGAGAAAGCTTTGCCCGGTAAGTATATCAAGCCACTAGATCACTAGGTCAGCAAACAGAGCACCAAGAATTAGGTTATGGCCACCCCCATCATCCCATCTCCACGAATAAAGAGCATCTAGACTTGAAATCTCAGTCCTACACTCAACTAATAACATTTTTACAGAACATTTCAGGTCTTCAGATGTTGAGTGTGGTTGAAAAACAGTCAATATATTGTAACAAATGTCATACAGGTATCTTGAAGAAATGTTGTCTATGCTACTAGGATCATGGACAATGCCTAAGACAGAGGAAGTCCATCACAGCAATTCATTTTCTTTCTGTTGTACTAATTCTCGCGGTCTCCATGTGTTATCAGGATTAGTGTCACGCCAGAGACTGATCTCTAGATGAGGCATGCGGTAATGACTTTAAAGGTCCTGCTGTTGGGCAGCTCAACATTCTCCCTGACATGCCTGAACGCACATAAAACAAAATTTCCTTGAGCTATGGCTAACCAGGTGTGACACAACAAGTTGTCAGTGATGAATAATTTGTCTGATCAAACAACAACAACAACAACAAAATATTTAACAAAAAAAAAAAAATTGCATTGTGACATAATCATAGCCAATAAGAATAAAATGGTTTAAAACAAATGGGGAGCAGGATTTTAAACCAACATCATTGTCCCAGAAAGAGAGACAAAGGGATCAGAAACATTTTGTTATGCTTGCTGCACTAGGGGTTGCACAGACTTGCACTAGTTAGATTGGCTGTTAGTCAACAAAATCGGTTTGCATCGACTAGTTTAAATATATTTTGCCAAAGCTGTATTTACATATAAGGAAAACTTTGACCTGTCAACTAATAAAGTACTTTTCTGGGGTACCTTTCTACTTTTCCCAAAAGTATTATTAGTCAACTATGGTGGCAAGATACATCATTACCAACACAATTCAAGGATTTGATGATTCCATTGTTCCAGCAAACATTCGCAAACTGATTACCTAAAAGTTATTACTCCACCACCTGCATGACAACATCATTAAAGGGGTCATGTGTTTATGTGGTTTAAGGGTTCAAAAACACATTATTTTCCACATATAGTACTGTACATTATTGTTTCTCCTCTATGCCCTGCCTTTCTGAAACGTCTCATTTTTTACAAAGCTCATCGGTATGAAAAGCGAGGTGTGCTCTGACTGGCCAGCTATCCAGTGCGTTGTGATTGGCCGAATGCATGTGACGGAAATGTTATGCCCCTTGCCATACTGTGATGCATGTCCCAGTCAGAACACCGGCTCGACAAGACAAAAACAATAAAACCCATTACAAACGAGTCATTTGTAGCACGCAGTGGGGACATAATTACGGATTATAATGACTTATACTGTGTTTTTACACATTGCATGTGCTGCACACATCTGAATATTTGGGTTGAATTTTTCTGGAACAGTGTTGTAAATACAACTTAACCACTGATTTCTATTGTGTCCTCTTCATGGCGCCAATGACAACAGCCAGAATCAAAGTTACGCTTTCTTTCTTTGTGTGAACAGTTGGGCGGCGTTATGCAAATCTTCCCACACAGTGACATAGACATATGGGGGCTTGTTTAAATGAGGCATTTTAGGAGGGCGTGGACTAATCTTAACTTTTATAAAGATTATATCTTTGGGTTTTAGACTTTAGTCTTTGCAACTTTAGGGATCTTATCTATTCACAAACAGCTTGTAATACTCCAAAGAGAAAGGAAAATTTGAAATCGCATCATATGACCCCGTTAACGACAGTTCTATAATGTTGATCCAATGCAGTTACTATAGATTTGTGTAACATTCATCACTAGCTTTTTAATTTTTCCAGTGATGCTTGGTACTATGGCAGTTAGTTGTTGGGCACGAAATGCACCCCCAAATGACTAGTCGACAAGTAAAACGAAATAGCTGCTAAAGGCCTATGAAGCAGTCAGTTGGTTAAAACAAAAACTAGGATTTATATGATTTATTGTGTCACATGTCAGGATGTGTGGGCCAATCATAGAACCCAACAATGCTGTTTCAATTCAAAGATTCTATTCGGATTCTATCAGCCAGGTCAGGATAGGCATACAATTCTATCCCCAGAGAGGTGTAATCTGCACATAAACAACCTTATAAGCTGTGACGTGGTCAAGCCCTGTGTCCAGACGTGGATGTGCAGCTATACCCATTAGGGATGGGGTGTATGGGGTGGGGGGAGGGTTTGGCTGGTCCTGTCATTAGAATGGCAGGCTGCCTCTCTTTAATGGGCCAATTGTGTAACCTGATAAAGGGCAATCCATCTGCGGTCCCCGAGTCAACTCTGACATGGTTTCCAGGGAAACGGCACCCACGGGAGTGGGTGGGAGACCTTGAAGGGGGAAATATTCTTCTGCTGCGCTGTCTGAAAATAACCAGAGGAGAAGGAGGGGTGGGGAAGAAAACGGGGGAGATGAGCAGGGGAAGACAGAGCAGCCGTGACACATGCACACGCCGCTGTCTGAGGGGTTAACTCTAATCAGACATGACAAACGCCTTCCCCAGGACTGAGTGACAACGCCACGGCAAAGTTGCATGCAAGATCCACACAGAGAAATGACTAAATTGCAAAAACCTTTGTAATGATTGCTAAGATGAGCTATTTATGGATCACAAAATAATTATTCCAACACATCCACATTAACTGAATTAACTTTATGCGATCTGGACGATATAATGTAATCAATGTTAACGTGCCCATATCAGGCTCATTTACAAGTTCATACATTTTATTTTCGAGGTCTGTAAGAATATACGATTTAAACTTAAAAAAAAAAACATATATATCATTCTTCTTATACTGTACATTGCTGAGACGCCACTCTGCCTAGAACATTCTGTTTTAGTTTCTGTCTCTTTAAAACCCACCTTTCTGAAAAGGCCAGTCTGCTCTGATTGGTCAGCTGGCCCAGTCTGTTGTGAGTCAAACTCTTGAAACGTGTGTCAGAAGCGTAATGCCCCTTACCAAAATTGGGTTCCAGCTCCCGAGGCTTCATGAGAAAAGGTTAAAAAGTATTATATCTATGGCAACTATGGTGTCAGTATTGGAAGTCCATACAATGTTTAATTTGCCCTCTCAGTAAAAAATAGCATCTCCTCAACATATTGAAATCACTGTTCTTTAAGGGTGGGCCAACGCAGTCAGCAGTCACCTGACATTATGCAGATGTGCAAATATTGAGACATTTGACTGAGCATCCTGACCAGCCTGACACACCAACACTGACTCAAGCCATTCCTGAATTTGGAGTAGGACAATCTCTGTGCCCATACAAGGAATTATGCCCTTCATGATGCAATGAATATATATATGCATATATCTGACTAGCACCTCAAGCAATTACATAAACGATGATTCTCTGTACAAATGTTGGAAACAGCACTGAAGATGCTGGAAGAGATGCAGTGGAGCTCGTGCCGAGTGGCCTGTTCTCTGTGGTAGTCCTGCTCAGCTGGAGCATAGCAACAGACCTGCCCTGCCTATAAAAATAGGATGGGCCTCAGCGAGACCGCTCGAACACAGAGGTTACAACGCACACTTCTCTTCATTGATTATGCGCCACAGCCCTGGAGTGAGCCGCTTACAAGACACATCTCCTCATCCCTCTATCTCTCTCTCTCCCCACATGTCATGTTTTCCTGCCGTTTTCCCCCTTTCTGCTCGTGTCTCACATTTGGGCCATTTTCTTGCCTACACACACATAAATATTTCAAACAGAATTGTCTTCTTCCTTCATTTAAGATGTTTTGAAACATTATTCTTCCATCATTTTGGAATGAAATGTTAATATTGCACTTACTGATGGAGGTGGTCAGGAAAAAGAGCATAAGAAAGAGATCAGCTAAAGGTATAGAGATAAACTATATGGTATGATGAAGCTATAATGAACGGAATCTCAAGATTTTCAGCTCTGTTCTGAGCATGTACAGCAAGCTGAAATGGAGGAAAAGAGAAATGAGCGCCCTTCCTGTCTGTAAAGAATGATTTACTGCTTTCATTCAATTGGCAGCGGGGCTTCGCTGACCATTTTTGTGGCAGCCAATCACATCCTTAAATGCAAATCCCTTCTCTCAACATGTCACTGATGCATTCAAATAATTTGATGTTTTACTTTTCAACGTAACGTCACCAGAAAACCACAAATGAGATTTGTTTAATATCACAAATGTTTCTCTGAGCAATGAGATTAAATAGAGTGCATGTGGAGACTTTGCTTTCTCCTGCTTTTCAGACTTTTCTCTGAAGAATGCCCATACATCCACACACACATATTGACTTCCCTAAACTAAATTACATTTTCTGAAGAAAAAGCCTGTGCAAAGCTCAATGCTTGCTGCCAGGGAGTTGCAATGCCGTTGCTAAGGTGTGCTGAGTGGTTTTAGTATGTTACTAGAGCTTTGGCAAGTGTTCTGGGAGGTTACCAGGTGGTTATATTTACTGAAAATAGTGAAAAGACAGCATCACTTATTTGAAGTACATATTTACATTGGTCTAATTTAAAATCATGGTTTTCAGTTTAAACCTGTTTTGTTCCAGTATGGCTAAAAGCAAATACTCCTCACAAAAAAAAAAAAAAAAAAAAAAAAAAAAAACAAAAAAACTATTTAGTTTGAACTGTATTTTCATCAGAGTGTTGACTTTCAAAATACATAATAAATAAAAAAAGCAAAAATTGTTTCGGTTTTATTAATTTATTATTTGTTTCTTTTTTTAACAATAAGCGCTAAGGCCTATGAAGTTGTCTTATAGCTTATATAGATCTACAGTTTTGGCTTGCGTCTAAAAAAAATATTGATCAAGTATGGTGTTAAATATAAAAAACTTCTAAAAATCTGTAAAAAATGCTGAGGTCTTTGAAGTTTTGGTACATTTACTCAAATTAAACTTTGACTTTATTACATTAACCAAATATTATATTGCTCTACAATTTTGTACAATTTTGTCTTAGTCTCCATGACATTCTGGTTCCTGCTGTTAATATGGTATTTTTCAGTATTTTGTCTAGAGTTTAAGAAGAGATGTCAACAACTCAAACTGTGGTCAGATTTCCAAAGTCTGCAATATGAAGTTGGAGTTTTTAATATAAACTCAAAGATTGCTAAGCAAATATGATCTATGCCATCCACATCATTGACATCCTTCTAATGTATATCAAAAATCATATTGTTTTTGTCGATTTTTATTTCTCCTGAGTAATTTTAGTATCAACTTCTAAACTGTGAAGAGCTTTAATGCAATAGAAGTTTCTTCTAAACATGCAGGTGTCATACCTGTTTTCTTCTGATCTCTCCTTTAGTTGCTCAATGAACGTTGTGAATGAATGATAACAGTATCGATAATGAATTGTCCACTTCTACAAAAAGTTATGTGATCTCTTGTTATTTTAGTTGTATGCACTTATTAATGGGTTTTCCACTCACTTATATTTTGTGATATTTTATAAGAGTTCTGATTATGGATTAGGTGGGATTATGCAAAGGAGTCGGCACATGCACGCTTATCGCGCTCATTTCTTTGTCCTCTCAATGATATTCATGCAAATTCCCGCAGTGCCATATCTTTGCTCACAGCTGCCAACTGGAACTAAAGGATTATGCAAGCAGCTTCAACAAGCAAATAGATTTCACCCACTTCAGAAGAATCACTAGTTACGCCGCTCTCCATCTGTCTGCAAGCCATTTACAAAATACTTTTGTTTTTTGTAAATTTGCTTTTGCATGTTTTAATGGAGTACTTTATAAAAGTGTACAGATGTTGGGGGTGTCTTGGGTTGGGTGATTGCGGTAGTACTGAAAAATAAGGTAAACTGTTTCAGTGGCTCTAACAGCTAGTATTTGTCACAGAGGGAATAACATCAGACAAAGACCACCAGGGTAATCGCATTTGTGTTCATGGGTATGTTTGATAAACACTTAAAAGTCTTGTTATCCTGACAGCATCTACAACGTAACACCTTTAGAGATGTGCAAACCTTCACAAATTCTCAGCCGACTAGTTGGATCTGGAATTTCAGGAATGTTTTCAAGGGTATTGTTGTAGGTCACCAAATTTAATACACTATAGGAAGTGTAAAATTTTGTCGCTAATGCTGTTTATATTTAAAAGATATTTACATGTTGTCAGTATATTAATGTTTCAGTCAATAAACAATTAATACAATATTTTTATTTTTAAAATCAATTGTTACAGGCTGAAATAGGAGCTGATTACATCATTGTGAAAACAGAGATACAGAAAAGGCATGAAAATGACATTTACTGTGCAGGCAGACTAGTGCGGAATGGATTTGACCTAATAACCCGGCAATTATCAGGAATTAGCCCTAACAGCTATCAGCACAGAGCTATGAAGAGAACACTGGGAGTTTTTTAAAGCCACACTGATGGCATGTCTAGACGTGGATGGTAATTTACTATATATGTACCGTTTCTTCTAAATACACCAGTGGAAAAATATTTGAAGGGTAACTAACTTTACATTTCTAAAATTAAAGGTCATGCTAAATGGCTATCCATAACATATACAAAGGAAACCAGGGAGTGTAACAGATACTGAGTATCATATCATCACCTTCAGTGGCAGAAATTAGCAAAACGGGTGATGATTTGCTATCATACATGATCGCCAACCTCCTGAGGACACAGAAGAAGTTGCAATTGTGGAAAAAAAGAGGATTTGCTTAACAATTCTTAAACGATAAAGTATAACTTTACATCTGGACTCCAATGGTTATAGATGTTAAATGGCAGAACTGGTGTCATCTGATTGAGCAGATATCCTTGTTTATTTCGATATAGCAAAGCTTTTAATCTACATGTTCAATAAATCTAGACATGGATGGCAAAGGATGTAACACTTTTCAATATAATTTTAGGAAACCCTTTGCACAATAACACTGTTTATGCCTACATTTACCACAAAAGTGACTAACACACACAAACATACTGTCTGAAAACCACAACAACAACAAAAGGCAATCCACAGTGTAACAACCAAAACCACAGGAGACAGAATAATGACACAAGACAAAGCAAAAAGCTATACAGAATGAGTGCCAGATATACAAGAAACAATGAGTAACTAAACTAGGAACATACTCAAAAAAAAAATCAACAAATATTAAAAAACAGAAAAGATTTGAAATGGGAACAAAGGAAAGAGGGCTAAACACAAGAACAAGGAAGTAAATACAAACTAAAAGTCCAGAAAACATAACAGAAACATGAAACAGAAGTTGCGGTAAAGACACAGCCAAATGTAACCAGGCTTTCCAGAACTAGTCCTCCTGGGAATTCTTTGACTAAAAACAACTTGTATAGAATCAACAGCCATCTGTAACACCCATGTGAATGTTTTTACGTCCCTGAGGAATAAGTATTAATTACCAGTTATTTTAAAAAGGAGGGTGCAGAGGCATCGCCACCATGGGACAATTCCATATGAGACACACATATTAGCCAGAGGCTTGTTTGATTCAGATGCTGGGGTAGTTTACTCCCAAACCAGTCAACCTGCTAATGAATCCTGAAGGAAAATGTGCTAGTCCCATCTGCACCTCATTTCCCATTTACAAAGACGTTTTGATCAAGACTTTGTTTATCAAGCTGTTGAGCTTGACAAGCTGTGGTTTTTCTTTTTTTTTTTTGGTTTGAATTTCTGGTACACTGTAAAAATATTCAATCTTCTTCAACTCCCACCACTCTAAATGAAAAAAAAAAAAAAATCATAAATTAACTGCATATTAGTATTATCCCACCATTCTAAATGAATAGAAACAAATATGTTGTTATAACACTGGTTTAGCATAACAATATAACATAATGCAGAAATAATTTATTTGACAGTGTAACAGTTACATTTCTAAATAATTTAAATAAAAAAATTAAATCTAAAAATAATGAAATTGATTTTTAAAATAAAGTATTGTTTATCTTGAAGTATCACAAGCCCTTAAAAAATCTTAAATAACAATACTTGTTTCAAACTATTAAAAACAACAATGAAATACCTCTATTTAGACATAACAGATATTAAGTGAAAACATCATGTCAACAGACTACTTCAAATAGATGGAAATATAGATGTTATAATAATATATTAACTTTATTATTATATAATAACAAAGATAACGATGAAGCTTGTTTTTCAGTGTAACTAACATTTCTATGCTCACAGAAATTAAATAAGGAAAAATAGAAATCAAAACTTCAAGGATCTAAAATCAGTCAATACATTTTAATAAAAAATAAATTAAATAAAAATAAAAAACACCATTAATTCTGGATACACCATATAAATTGTATTTCAGAGAATATGTGTGATTGTGATGTGTTGAGCTGCCATGAGAGTGTGAGATGCTGAATGTTGACTCTAGCTTTGAGAAACAGACAACAATTACATTTGCCCTGGGAGGATGGAGAAACCTGACCATGTTACCATGGCAACACAAGTACAGCAGAAAGTAACAGGAAAATCGATTCCAAATTCTCTCCCTGTGTCTCTCTCTATCTTTCTCTCTCTCTCTCTGTTTTTCATTTCAGCACAACCAGCACTACCCTTCACCCTCATGTATTCGGAATACCAAAATTCATCATTTTAAATACAACAGACACCTATCAAATTCCAAGCAGCAGCTGCATGAAACAAGTAAGAGAGTGATGCAGTATGTTATAGGCCTGCATTTGATAAAATGAAAGAGTGACATGCTCCTCTCTTTTTCTTACATAAAACACACACACACACACACACACACACACACACACACACACACACACACACACACACACACACACACAAAAGCACAGCTGAATTCATGTGATAAGCAAATGCTGCTTGCAGAAACTGTTGTGAATGGCTGGCTCACACTACATCAAGATTGCAGCGTACTTCATCAAGAGTCAAAGGTCATCCTGCAACTTATGAATCCCCACAACAAAGATCTTAACATATTTATCAAAGAGTTTTGAAGATTCTTGTCACTGTACAAAAGCAATTTTTATAAACTGTCAGTTTGCTTTAATAGAAATGTGCCACACTACAGTATATGTTAAGGTATTACATTGTACTATTTTTGCAAATATCTAAAATAGCTGTATTATTCAGAAATATTATGTAATATGACTGAATCAACATTAGACTGATTACATTATATCAACAAAAGTCATTTCTAATGGTCAGATCAGGAATCCACCTTTTTCCTACACCCCATGATGCTTTGCACGATTTATGGGAGTAACTTCCATACTGTAAAGCTTACCACGAATAACCTCAAAAGCTTGATTTCTACAACAATATCATGCGCATGTTAAATATAGCTGTAATATAAGTCTACATTATGTAACATATATTGACTTTATCATGATTTATAATATTTCAAAGTGATTTCCGTATTTTCAGCAGATAATTAAATATTGTATTTACCTGTTTTAGAAACATTTGATATCACACAGTTACAAGTATCATGTGACTACAGGTGTGATATCGTGTTTATACAACAGTTCAACGGCACAATATGAGATTGAGCTGAAGAATAAATGCTGTATCAGGTGATCTGTATCTCTCTCATAATATTTATTCTATTCTACATACTACAATAAGCTTTCAATGAAGCAACCCAACATTCTTTCGTTACTAAAAAGTAACGTTTTCAAATTATTAACGGAGGACTGGGCTCAGCTGTTAATTTGAGGTTTGAATCCGTGGCGAAAAGAAGTAATTCCGCACACAAAAAGTGTTTTTTAAGACTCTTTGTGGTTGGTTTTTCTTTATTTGCAAACTTGTGCCATTGAACTGTGTATAAGGCGATATCACACTTCCTTATCATAGCATGTGATAAGGAATTACTGTTATGACTGTATCGCTGCAGAAACATCACTCATATTATGTGTTCACAACCTGCCAGTTCCAGTAATGTTTTGAATGATCCAAAACGTTTTTAAAAAAAATATACGATTAAGATCGCATATGATTTGTATGTAATTTTCTTGTGATTTTGGGTTATTTTTAGAAGAATAAAGGATGTTTACATGATAAATGTTGCAGCTGCAAGGATTAGCAAACAAAATGCTACAAATAACATATTTCTACTTAATTATGTGGTCAAAATCCACATTAGATCACAGTCGGAAGTTATTACAAACACGCATGTGTAACTTGATGCTACTTGTAGCTACAGTATTATGTATATGTTACCCATGTGTGGTTATATTTTATGATGTATGTTGTCAAAACAATTCATGCAAGATCATAAAAAATGCTTTGTTTTCTAAAAAACATGTTTTATATGTATATCATATGTAATGAATGTAATGTATATCAGGATCAAAGGAACTTAATGGTCAAGCAAAAGTAAAAAAATGCCACAATTTACATTTGACAGCGATGTTTTTGTCATCTTCTCACCACTAACCACATTCAGCTTTTCCATCATCCAAGCTAGCTGCTGCGATGGTGACCTCACGTCCACATGTGAGGCCTGGGTGATTATTATATGAAAATTTATCTAGGGATGATTAGGTTGTTTGATTTCAGATCAGTAGGAGTTGAAGCAACAAAAGTAACAAGCTATGTTATAGATAGCAACTTGTTGATAGTTGACTGTTATGTTTTCTCCAATAGTAATTAATACAGACCCTCTCATCTCCCAATAGTAAAACAATCTGTGGTAATATTACTCTAACGGGTTACTACCCAACACTGAAAAGACAGATATTCTCAGTGGTGCTGTATAATAACGTTCATATAAAAACTTAACCAAAACTGTCACATTGCATAATGCTAATAAGATCATTATTTAGTGTAAGAAATGCCAAAGCAAATATTTTTGGCGCAATGCCTTCACAGACTGGTTGAAAATGTTTCTATTCATTAATTAGGAAATGACATTGATCCTCATGATACAAAAATAAGCTAAAACAATTAACAGTGATCATATCTACCATATTAAACAGCAAGATTCAGCACAAACAAATCTTTTGTCTGAGAATGCTTTGTTGTTTTGAGTGCCTTTTCATACTCCTAAATGTAAGCACACCCTCAATTCATAGATGAGACATGAAGCCCCGCTCAGCACCTGTACATATGGAATATCTCAACCATGGACCAAGACACCTGCCACCAGCCTCCTCCATCAATGGTGCCAGATAGACCCCATTCCAGGGCACCTGGGGTAAAAACGAGGCCAAATCTACAGGCGTTTATAAACTGAAATTAATTGGTTGTTCCGCCCGTAATTAGCTCACGCCACACTTATTACTAATCTGCCATTTGGAGCGCTGCCATTTTATGCCCTGGCCGTGGTCCAGTGCGTCAGCATGGTGTTATCCATAAGCTCGGGAAACGTCCCGTTCTGGGGAGCAGAGCCAAGTGGCAGCATAGCATCAGACGGTAACGAAGCCATCAGCGCTTATTAAAGATTAAGTCTCACTTAGTCCCCAGTGGCCTGAGCAGACCGTTCATCCTAAACAGCCTAATCGCCACCATATTGCTGTTATTTATCAGTAAACAGTGATGTAAGGGAGATTAATCCAGGGTTATGGCCTTCACATTCGTAGGTATTTCTACATATAGTGTGCATTTTCACTTTTCAGGGAAACAACCTAAGAATGGCTTATTAATTTCAGTAATGTGATCAGTAGAAAACATTTTAGTATTATATTAAAATATTATTTTTTATATATTTTTGATATTAGTCTAAAATGATAGTTTAGACCGATTCAAGAAATACTCTAATGTGTCACAGGAAAATTGTTAATAAATTATATTTTTGATTTGGTTAAAACCTTGCATTTTTATTTAATATTAATCAAAAATCATCATTATCAAAAAATAATAATAATCAAAATTACTATTATTATCAATGTTGAAAACAAATTAAAACTACTGTGTACAAATTAAAAATGGTTGCTGAAAATTCAGCTTTGCATCACAAGAATAAATTACATTATAAAATATACTTAAATAGAAAACAGTTGTTTTATATTGTAAAAAATATTAGTGTTTTTGTTCTGATTAAATAAATGCATCCTTGGTGTCCCAATGCAAAGCCTGCTGGGAACTACAATTTCAGTTATGTCAACTTCATTTTCAAGTACCTGACTGGTGTATATTAGTTTTACATACTGTAATTTCATCTAGATTGCACATTTTAAAGAATTACATTAATTGACTGCAAAGAAATCAAGTTTAGAAGAGAAGCTTCTTTTGTTCAGACCACAAATAATATGATTAAGCAAACGTCTTATCTTTTTGCAACTTAATTTCATTCCATAAACTAAATTAGCTTTAATAGTAACATTTTCACATTATTAAGATATAAAACTGAAAACATTAAGTTAAAAACAGTTTACATACTATAAACAAAGAGAGGAATATTTTCTTTCAAAGACCTTAATGTTTATTTTAATGTCATGCATCATCTTTTCTGATATATATAAGAAAAAAGAAAGATTCTGGTTGCATTCATATGAAAATACTGAAAATAAATAAATAAAGAAAGAAATTTGAAAACTTGTTTCAGAACCAATGATTTCTGACTAATAAAAAAAGCACTTTAAAGAAATAACAGTCGTTTCATTTATTTCTTTTTTTCTTCAGTATGTATGCGCAGTGACAAAAGCCAACCCCCTAACCATTTCTTTAGGTACTCCGCACCCTTAAAGGAGACATCAGAAAACCGATACCTCTCTCTCTTTCTCTCTCTCTGTCTTTCTCTCTCTTTGTATTCCCTAAACGTTCACCAGCACTCATGCTGCAAACGCACAAATGCATCCTTCAGCTTATGCTCCCATAACTCTCAGTGGCAGCTGTGTGATTAATGTACATAGCTATTGATTTTTTAGGTCTTTTTTTTCCTCCTCTATATCCTTCTTTCTTTTTCCCCTCTCTCTCTCTCTGATGTATTTTGTGTGATGAAAGCAGGTGTTTTTAAAGGCATGTGGAGCAGAATTGTAAATGTTTTTTTCAAGCAATACATATACAGCTCACATCACAATTACTGATGTAGATACACATCATCTGGGCAAAACAATGATATCAAAAATTCGATTTTGAAATGTTTTTCTTGTTTCCTAGTTGAAGTGAGCTGGCCCTTGGTCTAGTTAGTCAAACAGCAGTTATGAGCTGGTGTGATGCTTTTGGAGATGACCGTGTTCTCTTCTTCAGCTGTGACCCAATTTACAATGATAGCAAACAATGATAGCACAGTTTTGAAAGAGTCACAGTGTTTATTTCAGAAAGTCAAATGGGGATATGAGGAATATATTATTGTACAACTTTAAACAATTAAAAACTTTTTACTTTTTTTGTATTTTTTATCATAAATTGTTTTTGCAGTATCATAACATCTTATGGATATCTTAAATGGAACACAAGTCATTGATAATAATGAAGAGGAACTTTTTGAATGCATATACATATTTTGTCCATTTGCCACAACAAATGTTTGCTGGGCATTGCCTGTCTGTAAAGTGTGCTACTCTTGAATGAACATGTTACTTTGTGGTTCTTCCTCTTCTGTTTCTCCCACAGGTGGCCTGTGTCAACCCGTGAATGGACCATTTTAGAATTACAGGATCTCTCGTTTCTTGGTATTATGTAAGTTTTTATAGCAAATAATACACTGCAAAAATATATATATAGATTTTTCAAGGTTGTTGAGTATGTAGTAAACATTAAACACCACTTCAGCAACTGGCAGAACAAAACTATTTACACCAAAGCAACATCAAAATCAGCAAAAAAAAAAAAAAAAATGCAATATATATATTATATATATATTTTTTATTTTTTTTGCAACCGGAGCTACTGTTATGACTTACAAATATAGGTAAAGAAAGGCATGAAAGAGGTTAAAGCCATGAACACCCTTCACATTACAGCCTACAGCAGTAAGAGAGGTTTCAAGAGAGACGTCCACACTGCACACTGCATAGAACATTTGCTGTACACACAAAGAGAAGGTAGAGCTGAGAAACAGAGAGAGAGAGAGAGAGAGAGAGAGAGAGGCTTGCATTTATCTTTCTGCTCTAGCTTCAGCCTGTAAGCCTGGTGCTTCACCATCTCCAACTTAATCTGCAGGCTAGAGAAAGATGAAAGGAGTGTGGGTTTGTTCTAATGAGAATGCACTATCTGCAGGCTCCCAGCAGCAACGGCCGCCACAGACACTGTCTCTGGCCCCAGCCGCACTCACTCAAACATGGCGCTGGGTTTTCAACATGTCTGACCGCCCCTCTGCTCTTTATATATTCTATAAGCAGCGGCAGTTGCACAGAGGACTCCATGGCATTGATATTCCTCCCTTCACTCATGCAGTATTTATACCGGCTTTACACTTTCACAGGTCAGAATTTGATACATGAATGTAGGAAGTGATCTGAAATGTATTTTTGTTTCAGTCATTTTCATATCACCAATGTTTATATCTAGAAAGTGAATGTTATGAAATAACAACCTCTGTTGTTGATATAATATAATGTTGATTTAAATACAAGGACTGAGCAATAGTGGAAATTGTTTTATTTAATAGTGCTTGCTGTTACTAATGTTACTTATGGCTAAGGATTAAAAAAAAAAAAAAACTAAGTATTAAACTTTTGTGCTACTGACATGAATAATATCTTAAATTGTGCATCTTGAGTTCACTTACTTTGAAATATGAAATATACTGTAATAGCACATACATTACAATATATTTAATCTTTCAAAATAAGTGATCAGCAGTGCTGATCATGTGTAATCTGGATTATGTAATCAGATTCCAAAAATGAAGTACTTGTATATTACATTTTGAAATATTCTTAATCAGACTAGTGACTTTTTCATTTATTACATGATTACATATTATTCAGACAATAGCAATAAATTATTCATAATTTATATCCCCAATTCTTCCTTTTCATCTTTTAAAATGTCCTTTCTAAAATAGCCTACCTCTTATATTTATTCAGAAAGTCTTCCAATTTTGTGGACATTCACACAAAGACAAGTCACTATAATTCTATAATATACTGTTTTATAATTATAGTAAGGTGGCTACAAATACACATAAAATTGAGAGGCTACACAGCATTTGACAACTGGATTTACAAAAACTATTTCAATTTTTAAAAGTGTTTTCTCAGCATTTCAACACTGTATCAACTACTGATGTTAATTTTTACTTTAATTAACAATTAGTATGTTATTTAACAATGTATTACTGTGTCTTTGGAAGCTTTTCAAACACATTAAAATGCACAAATGCACGTTATTTCTTATTTACATGTAATGCAGTAATTGACAAACTTTTTGTCAGCTTTCACTTTATAAATTTACTTGAAGTATTGAGATTTTAAATAAGTTTATAATTCAGCAACACATTTGCATTTCCACAGTTCTCTGACATTGGTTAATGGTCACATGACAGGCAGGTGAACAAGTCAAATATTTCATCTTTTTGATAAGGATTATATTTTGATTGTTGTTATTTTTCATGATTATAGTTATAGATAATTATTAGCTTTTAATTAAACTCACAACCCCCTGCAGTTCCTTTACAAAGCCCAGTTTTGGTCAATACCATCAATATGGTACAAGATTACCTTATTTAAATCAATCTGAGAAATGGTCAAAGTTAATTTAAAAGTAATCAAAAAGTATGCTGATTATGTTACCTAAAATGTGTAATGTAATCAAATCATTAGCAGACTACAGTTTATACGTACTATAATCTACACAGCATAGTGATCATCAGACAATAAATATTTTCACTTCGCAGAAAAAATGCCAAAGACAGACTAAAGCCATTATTGTAAGAAACCCTTTAGCAACCACTCAGAACATCATAGAAACAACCTAGCAATGCCCTAGCAACCATCCACAATACCTTAGCAACCAAACAGTAATTCACTAAACAAAATGCATGCGCAAGCACCACTCACATTTTATATATATATTTTATTTTTAAGTAATTTCATATAAATTTAAGCAATACACAGTATTAAAATTCCCATTCAGACTGCATAGTATGTGTTCAGTGCATTCTGAATGCATTCCCACTGGCTAAAACACTGACACAGTGGCTGAAATGATTTATTCATTATCCAGTTTGCATCTTAATTGCCAATCCAAAATGACACCTTAAAAGATGAACTCATCTGCGCATCTGCAAATGTAAACTCTTAATATTTACAGCAAAGCCCCATTAGAAACAGACCATTAAATAAGTAAAGTGCATGTGGCTGTGATTTCCCCCCTAACTGCGCTGGAAGGAAAAGTGAATTGAGCTTAATGGTTTGACAAATGTCAGTGAATGTCAGCCATGAGAGAGGGACACTTCTGCAGCCATGAAGTAAACTGTAATGAGAAAAGCCAAAGGCAAAGCACTGTAAAAAATGATAGAGGGACCAAAGTTTAGCACGAATGCAACAAGCTGCATACAGTATAGTTATTAGAGGAGCTGTCAGTTTCTGAACGATCTGAGTAACAGGGGTCAGAGTCAAAAACACGTTTCTTTCATGTGCATGGCCCATATGACAAGAGTATAAGGGGGAGGGGCTAAAATATTAGAGGGCTTGGTGATGTCATCAGAAAAGGAAACTCATTTCTAAGATACATTACTACTGCTAGACTTTTTTTCATGTAATGTACATCAGTGGTTTATCCCGAATCGTGCACGGTAGGACAGGGAATGTTTATTATGAAAGTAAATAGGCTTAATTTTAATTTCATGTTGTCTAAAACTACGTTTCATCCAAGTGGCTGATCGCATCCCTTCAGTCACTAAAACCAGATCAAATGGGTGAGCCAGCGGATAAAAGGCCCACATGCAGACAAGATGACAAAAGAAATATGGCCACCATCAATATTCAGTAGTCAAATCCCTGAAATACAGCCTGCAAGGTGCATTAGGACCTGTTCTGTGCTCTGGACACTCAAAGAGGAAGATGCACTCACAAACGCTCACACATGGGCCCTTTCACCTGCTCAGCCTTTCATCTCTTTATTAGAGCTGTCAATTGTTTATCAAAAGCCGGGAGGGGACGGATCCACAGCCATGAATTTGAAAGCGCACACAAAAAGGTCCGTTTTAAAATGCATGACAGGTTAATGGTAAGTTAGTGTATCATTAGGCCCCGTTCATTCACATTTAAAACAGGCCCTCACTTCAAATGACTAGGGAGCAGTCTTTATTTTGAGAGGTAATTCATATTGTAATTATATTTTCAATCACAGTTCATTAATTAAGACAAGTCCCACTCTGTAATCATGCATTTCATCTTCTCTGTGATTTGCGGGACAATCTCTCGTGTTAGCTGGAATTATAGGGCCGGAATAACTCACGCGTCCACTCCGAACACTGACTTATGCTAAGCAGACAAGGGAAAAGAGATCGAATGCTTCAAGTTAACACCACAATCATTATGCTCTGATGTACAGTATTTTATGAGGCAATCCTGATTTAAAATCTCAAATGGGAAAATGATTGCTAAGGGATTCGGAATGCAAAATTTGCAAAACATGATTCATTTTGGTTCTTTATAGTTTATTTTACATTTTAATACAATTGCCAATTAATTTTATTCTTTCATCCTTGTAGCAGACCAGATTTTCAAAAATCCATTATAAAAATATGAAGCAGGACAAATTAGTTAGCCATTCTTCCAAAAGAATTTAAAATGCCATTTTAAAATGTAATTTGGCATTTTATACGTGAAAAAATAAATAAAATAAAAATAATAATAATAATAATAAATCATAATTCTCCTGTGATCTATCTACTGATAGACATTGTTTGGGGTTGAGAAATGTCTTTACATTCTGTAAATTTTCATTTTTAGTTGATTGGGAAAGTAAAATTAATAAAACCGCTGCCAGAACAAGAAAACTATGAACAAAACACCAAAAACCCCAGATATCAATCTATTTTATCAACAAAAAAATGCCTCGATAGCACTGTGTTCATCTATGAAAATACAATAAATGTGACATTTTTTCACAGCCCATTTTTCTTTCATAATGTGATACATTTCTGTGTGAAACAAGATGTTCAATGGATTAAAATGAAAGTTAACCCAAGAATGAAAATTAAGTCATTGTTTACTCACCCTTGCATGATTCTAATGCCATATGCCTTTCTTTCTTTTTCAGACCACAAAAGGAGATTTTTTATTTATTTATTTTTTAAAGTCCTGCACACACTCATATAATGGCAGTACATGGCAATCAGCATCAAGTATAAGCAGAAGTATCACAGAATGGTCCCATGCGACACGTGCCGTGTGATCCAAGTGTTCAGGGGTATACAATAGGGTTTGGTGCAAAACAAACTGAAATGTAACATATTTAACAAACATCCTGACCTTAAATGTTGGTCTACATATGGTGTATGTGCGTTCATGAGACTCTATGAGCACAGAAGTTGTGAAAAATCAAGATTAATAAAAACGCAACATGAACAAAAACACTGCCTAGAAATCCCCAAAACTGTATCTGTGTACTTTCTTTACTGTGCTGAATATCTCTGGACCAGAACTCCAGTTGTCACTACAGTCAGAATGACAGATGAACGTGATAACTTGCGAGGAGCACAACAGATATATTTACCTCAGAGAAGAAAGTACATGTTAATCATGATTTTTTTACAACTTGTGTGCTTTTCCTGGGCAAGTCGGAGTGAACCGCTGCACTAATAGAGTCTCATGAAAGCACACCATGTACAGAGACCAACGTCCATGTCAGGATTTCCATGTAATAATATATTAAAATTCAGTTTGCTTTTCACCAAAACCTATCATATACCCCCTGAACACTTGGAATATGTGGCATGTGTTGCATGGGACCATTCTGTGATACTTTTGCACCTCTTTAAAAAAGCTTGATGCTGATCACTTTACTGCAATTATTATTCCTTTTGTGGTCCAAAAGAAGAATAAGAAGGCTGTATGGCATTAGAACAACACAAGGGTGAGTACATGATGATTTAATTTTTGGGTGAATTATCCCTTTAAAAAATGTACAGTAGGTTGGACTCCCAGAGATTCTAGCTGAACTGATTGTTGACTGCACATTTGTTTGATGTTGATGCTTTATGAAATTTGGTACATGTATCTGAACAGCTAATCTACTGTTCGATGAGACGATCTTCATGCTGACCACACCACCACTAACAATTATTTGCAAAATCTGGTTGATTAAAAAAGGAATAAAGCATAGACGCATGCCGGCATAACAATCTCAAAGCCCATTTCTCTGCAAGAGTAAACAATTCTTCAGCTTCACATGTCAGAGAGCTTTCAGCCACACGTCTGAGGTCCTTCATCATTAAATATTTAACGAGGGATGAGCATTGGATAGGTCTAATGCTTCTGACATTTTGCACACGGGTTGATATTGACATGTGCTGCGACCACATCAGATAAAACAGTTATTTATCTTTATAAATGACACTGATCATGTAATTGCAGCACCATTCTTAAAGGTATAAGGAATATCATGCATAGTATTCCATATTTGACCAACCACACTGGCCAATTATTACCAGACTGTTACCATGGAAATGTCATCAGCTAGTTATAAGTGGTGATGTACATTGATTGGCGAGAGAATGGATTTTTCAAAGCACAATAAAGTCTCTGGTACAAGATGTTTGCTGTCTGGCATGGCCAAATTCCTTATGGCATATCTTTGAATCTAAGGACTCCAAGCAACCAGAGGGTACTAGTCAATCAAAGAGTTCAAGCAAACATAAACTATATATATACAGTATATAGGCTTTCATAAGTCTTGTTACAATCTCGCAAGTTTATCGAAAGCAATGTGAGCAATCAGCCCTACCTGAGACAAGTGAGACTGTGTCTTTCTCCCATGATACAACACTGACATACTCCTCTACTGAGGCCGGGATAATGCACTTGAAGACTGCCGTATTCCCTCGCATGACTCTCTGATCAGCCACCCGCACTGTGTATGGCTCCCGGAATACTGCGGTGAGGAGAAAATTGAGATTTGTACTCAGTGCCATTCTTACCAGTTCACAATACTAACTGAATGTGTGACTTCTAAGAATGTATACTCTAATCATATTCTGCTAAATAGATAGATAGATAGATAGATAGATAGATAGATAGATAGATAGAGAGAGAGATAGATAGATAGATAGATAGATAGATAGATAGATAGATAGATAGATAGAGAGAGAGATAGATAGATAGATTGTCTTCTCCACACATGACTGACCAAGGCAAATAATAATAATAATAATAATATTTCAGTGTTTTTTCACCTGTCTTTGTTAGATCTCAGACACAACTCTATGATCATTTAATATATAATACTGAACTGTAGAACATTTGAAAAGTTTAATATGGTTATTTTAATATGTTAAAAACTACATTATTTCTTGATTTCCGTTGTTTTCTTAATGTGTGCTTGTGTGTACCTGGTACTCCCTACGTCATGGGGACCAAATACACTATGCCCACAAAGATCATAATCCCAGTTATTTTTGACATTATTGGATCCATGAGGAAAACAGTTTATAAATCATACAGAATAAAGTGTTTTGAAAATCTAAAAATGTATAAAAAACATTACTCCTATGGGAACCTGTGTGTGTCTGTGTGTGTGGCTGTACATAAGAAGTAATAGTTAAAATGAATCATAACATTAATGCTATAATACTAAAAATGACTTTTTTGTGTATTCCTCACCATAAGTTGCATACTACATATATTTAAATTTGTGTTCTGACTGACCGGCCTTAATGTGTAGATCTTGGCTCCTGATCTTTCCTGATGGGTTTTCCGCTGTGCAGTAGTATGTATTGTCATTGATTAGGTTACTAAAGCTGGATGGCAGGAAGCCGTAGATCTGCAGCGTGCCATTGGGGTGCACATGGCGGATGCCTGGGACATCGTAGATCTCCTCCCCAGTGGCGAGGTACCAGCGCAGCGTGGCGGGGGGCACGGCCGCGGCAGGACACGGCACCAGTGCCCCTGTGGTGCTGGAGAACACTACCTCTTGCAGAGATGCATTGACAAAATATAAGCTGGAACGTAGATCTTCACCGAAAACTGGAAAGGAAAAGATGAGGAAAAGAGTGTGTGAGTACATTAATATGGACAAAGGAGTATCAATGAAACATTGAATTAATCAAGTGAGTTGAAAAATACTTTATTATTCATGCTTTTATTATTTTAAACAGTAATTATATATATATATATATATATATATATATATATATATATATATATATATATATATATATATATATAAAGATTAGTGCTGTCAAACGATTAATACAAAATAAAAGTTTTTGTTTGCATAATATGTGTGTGTGTTCTGTGTATATTTAGTATGTATATATAAATACACACACATACAGTATATTTTGAAAATATCTACATGTATTTAATTTTATATTCATAAAATTTGTATTATAAATAAATATATTTAATAAATAAACAAAACATATTTTTCTAAAATATATATACATGCATGTGTGTATTTATATATACATAATAAATATAAATAGCATACATGCATATACTGTATTTCGTAAACATCAACTTTTATTTTGGATGCAATCAATCGTGATTAATCATTTGACTACACTTATGTCTGTGTGTGTGTGTGTGTGTGTGTGTTTGTGTATATATATATATATATATATATATATATAATAAAATGCTAAATGTTGATTTTTTTTAAATTACAAAACATATCAAATTGGCATCTTAATACTGTTGTAATATCGCAGCAAATATACATAAGTACAAATACATACAGTACATACAAAAATATACAGAGAGTATTAAGGGTCAACACTAAGACACAGAAGAGAAAATGTGACATTGTATCATGAAGCCAAACACAACCAAAAAAAAAGTTCAAGATGAATGACTTCCCGCTAATTGCTTTTTTTTTTTTTTTTTTGGTGTCTTGATGAAAATCTCTTCAATGCTGTGCCACAAGCCCTATCTGAGCACTAATCTCTGTTTGGCAGTAAATGGCTCACCAGTGACAGCTGGTAGTGTTTTCCCTCGGGACGGAACATTTTAGCACTTCATAAATTTCTAACAAGGTTTCAAATTGCAGCATTTTCAACCTTTTCGGAGGATCAGCGGGTTTCACTCACAAAGCAGAAGGTACACACAGAAGAAGACGTGCATTCATAAACACATGTGCGCCCACATGCTCAGATATAACACTCCAGTTGTTGGCACACTTGATGAGCAAACACAGACAAGCAAACAAACGAAACCCGCGAACAAGCGCTCGTAATGGTGATAATCTTTACTGTGGCAATCTGAGGCATATGGTACCAATCACCATTCAAGTGGCACGCTGAAGCAACCATCTGTTAAAATATCTTGTTTTGCCAACAAGAGGCTTGGCGGAGCCTTTGTTCTGATATTAAAGTGTGTGGAAACATTCTGTCCTTTATGCAATGAGAATTTGCTCACTCACTCTTTTGTAAATCAAAGCAATCATTGTTTATCTTTATTTCAAGTGGACTGATGAAGACTTTTTGCTACCTAACTCAAGTGATTCAACATTCTGCACTAATCATCTGGCACTTGATGAATTCATGTGGGTATGTTGGTTAATAGACGAGCGTTCTGTAAATGTGGCTTCTGGCAATGAAATAAAGACTTGCTGATGTAAAACAAATTTAAATTCCATGTGTGCCACTACAAATGAATAAATAAAGATTGGAGACAGTAATTCATGTTTCTTCCATTAATATGGGACCTTTAAGCTTGGACACCAGCAAAAAGTCAAGTCATGTTTTTTATCCTATCTACTATCCTTATCTACACAATTATGGATGGGAAAGTCTCATTAAATTATAATAATAAATTAATAAATAAATATTTTTTTTAGACAAAAAAAGCCAGAAAAAGTCGAAGTCATGTGGTGTAACCAACAAAAAGATAAATATAAAAAAAAAAAAAAAAAAAATCTTTCATGACTTTCACGACTGCAGGTGAAAGTCAATAAGTCAAATAAAGGTTGAATATGGTAACATAAATCATATATATATATATATATATATATATATTTTTTTTTTTTATTATTGAAAAGGCTAGGCTAGTTTAGGTTGTAAAATTTCATGTGGTTCAATTTCCAAGATGGACGTTAATGCTATTTATGAATATTCACAAATTTTGTTTAAAAAAACAAATACAAATATAGCTGCCAGCAGCGATGGCAGGGTTACAGTAATGAACGGGTTACTTTAGGACATCAAGAATGTGAAACAGACACACAGAGAAAAGGAAAGATATATAGATTTAGATTTAGCATCCTCAGCATCTTGCGATCACATTATCTAAGTTTGGTGGCAATCAGATGAAAAGTTTGATGCATGCGTTTTTCACAAAACCATGAATAACTCAATTTGCAGTCAATGTGTAAGAAAAATGAAGAGACGTGTTTGCTCTGAAATGGTAGCCTTCTTAAAGGTTTTTCTCTCTCTCTCTCTTTACAAATAAAGCAGTCAAAATTAAGTCCAAAAGCTGAAGTCACATCAAATCCTTGATAGGGCCCCACATCTGAACAAGAAAACAGCACTTTAATACTCAACAACCCAAAGGAAAAATTGTCATAATTCTTCATGAAGACAAAAAAGTGACACTGTTTAATAATGTATTGTGTGCATTCATAATTAACCAAGGTTTTTTCTCTCTTTGGGTACAGCTTTGGAAGAAAAACCACACTCTATTCAATATTAAACTGCTCTCTCTCATCTTAAGGGTTGTGTGTCAAATACATCTACCCTTCCTTTTCTTTGGGCTGGGAGAGTGATTGGGATGGCAGTTGACTCTAATGCACTGGCCTTGCTTTGCCTGTAGGCCTTGAATGTCATGTCACCTGAGGCGTGGGTTACACCTGATGGAAAGTGGCTAACACCAAGCCAAGGTGACTTTAGCAGGACATTTCAGAAACACGCACACAACTTTCATGATTTTTTTTACCCCACATAATTAGCTACGCACGTGTGTACACACACGTACTCAAACTGAGATGTTCACATATTGATTTAATTTCACATGCAAGGTTTACCAATGGGTTTGGAAGTACAGTTTGATGTTTTATTCAGTTTTTCTGTCCTAGAAAACAAGAAAGCATCAAAAACGCCCACTTTAATGACTATAACGAGTTGAGTATACCTCACAAAAAAATTTAATAAAATAAATAAAAAAGTCCAGGTCACATTCCGCCACAAAATAAAAAAAAAACAACAACAACAAATTGCAATACTATAAATATTAACATAATATGTAAATACTTACAATTAATTTGTGTATTAATGGTGGTGATTTTAGATTGACTATTGTTGAATATTACCTTGTTATGCCAGAAGATTCCAACAACTGTGTGTATTTCTGAGCGAGTCATTGAATTATTCACTCAACTAAACCACTGATTAATTCAAGAACAAAACACAACTATGGTGCACAGCTGTGCTGATATTTGGAACAACAGCACTTTTGCTAGTGTAAATGAGCTAAATCAGAATTAGTTTTTACTTTCATTACAGTATTTATTTATTTATTTATTTATTTATGCATTACAGCAATCAGAATTTTGGCGGTGGGGGATTTCCTTAATTATAGTTTTGGGAAATGAGCTCAGTTTTAGATTCTGTTCTGTGCTTCATAAGCATATTGTTACAGGGACAAAGTAGAAATAGGAATCGAGGAATCTAAGAAATTTATTTATTTATTTATTGCTATACTGACAGTATGCTAAAAGTGCTGGCTTTGAGAGCACCAGGAGATGAGCTTAATGCCAGAGGCAAAAACTTCCAGTCAGAATCTAGAGGCTTCAAACAGAATATCCACTCAATGTTTAAACCCAAATTCACTGAAGTTTTCAAATCTACTAAAATTGTGAATGGAGATATAGACACTCACAGTGTTTTACTTCAGGCTCTAGGTCTGTATTATTTAAATATTTTTGTAATTATTATTATTATTTTTTATTTACTTTTTTATTTTTTAGAAATCACTTAGGGTTAGGGTACAAAAATCACTGGCTATAAATATTTATTACCAGTGATGAAATCACGAATGTTTCATTATTTTTTACAAATATATTTCAGAATTAGTTTGTAATAATATTAGAATTATTAAAGAATATATAACTGTTTTGTAGTAGAAGTAGTAGTAGTAGTAATAATAATAATAATAATAATAATTTTCATAGTAGAGTACTTGTAACAAAATGTGCAGTCACTGTAAAGATAGCAGCCACAACAAACTCATACGGGTGTGTTTTAGTTTATCAGGTATTGTGGACGACACAAAGCAATCACAATCACACTGTTAGCTTTTTTAATTTTATTATTTAAAAAAGCAAGCACAAATTACACAAAAAGCAGCAACCCTTCCAGCACACTCAGAGTCCGGATTCGCTAATTTGTTTTCATTTACTCCTTCAAGTGGACTATGTTAATGTAGGGAATAGTGAATGAGGACATTGGGGACAATATCGTATACAGTTCTATTTTCCATCTGCATCTGTCACCAAAATTCAAAAAACATGATTTGTTCCTCATGTATCAGTTATGATGGTTTGCTTTGAGGAGTACTCATCATATGATTCAACAAATACATTTAGCAATGAATCTAGCGGTTCATCTCCAATTCAAAGGGAGATATTTTATTTAACAGAAATCACTTTTCAAAAACTACAACGAACGACTCGTTTGGACTACAACGAATATTTTCCGAGATTTGTGATATCACAAAGATTGACAAATGGGACAAGACCTGGTTGAGCTGCACTAGAGAAGACAACTAGTGTCATCACTATGTCGAAGACGCGCTAGTGTTCCCAAGACAGACGAGTTTAGAGTTGTTAGAAATCACACTCAAATTGATTTGATTTTGACACAACATTTAAACTGAAGCTGGCAGGCAGCTATGGTATTTCCCGACCAGTCGCTGAGTGCTGTCAATCATTCCACACACACTGGCCCAGCTAACCAATCACAGCACACACTGGCCCAGCTAACCAATCACAGCACACACTGAGCGGCCTGCTGTTCATGACTGGGGAGAGAGGTGTTGAAGGTGGGCCTTTATTTTTACAGTAACTTTTCGAGCCGTTCATGCCAGACTGGACAGAGAGGTGTTGTAATAATGTAAAATATGTGAAAAATAATGTGTTTTTCGAACAACCTAGTATGAGAGCCTGTTCTAGTACACCCCCAAAACAAAATCAAGGCTTTGTAAAAGAGCATAATGGGACCCCTTTAAAGCGTAAGAATCCATAAGATGGAAAAAAAGGAACAATTATACATTTATTTAAACAACATAACAAGCAGAACACTAGTCACTGACTCAAATTTAGGGTGACTAGTCAATCACACACAACAGCATTTATCATCTTCAACTGTCTAATCAGCCATACCAAAGTGTTTTCAGGGCCACTGATGCATTTGATCTGACCGTGCCCCCCCTAGCGGTCAATCAGCGCCGGCGCTGTGGTGGGGCATTCGAGGGCCGTGCCCCCCCTAGCGGTCATTGATGCCCCTCCTAAAGGGCCATGGCGTGGCCCAAAAAAAATATCCCTTTTAGTTATTATTTTAATATTCAATGTTCAAACTGTAACTTAAATTAAATAAAATAAAAAGAATGGGGAAAATGCATAATTTTGGTTGTTCATGGCACGTTACTAGGCTTCGTCATGGTGAATGCTTATTGGTCGCCGAGTAAACTTGTTACATTTGATTTGCAGCACGCGTGCAAAAATCCATTTCAAATTGAAGAACAGTTTGTCCGTCTATATTATAGACAGTTGTTGGCAGCTAATTTAAAAAAATTCTAAAAAAAAAAAAAAAAAAAAAATGGATTTACGAAAATGGTTTAGACCTTCGCAGCCTCGTCAATCAGCAGACTTAGATACTCCGGCCACGACCACCAGTACCATTGGTCTATGAGAGCCGAGCTGGCGCTTCTTCTGCAAATGCTAGCTCCGGGCAACCGCCAAAAAGATTTAATACGCAGACATTTGTGTGATGATGTCCAACTCGTTTTATGAAGAAAAAAAACCTTAAGTTTTTAGAAACATCTATACGAAAAAACTTTGTCTGATGGGGACATTTTTTTGCCGGTGTTTCAAAGCTTCAAACTGATTCAGTGTTTTATTTTTGTCGTCGTAATTTGTTAATTATTTAAGTATAAAAATATATATTGCTATTTATTGTAGGCCTATTTTATGTTTTTTATTTAGCCTATATTATATTTATATTATTACTTTCTGTCCTGTTCTGTTGTTTTAGGCTATCTGTTCTGGGCCGGGTTTCCCGATAACGATGTAGCCTAGCCTATCTTAGCTCTTAAAAGCGCTCTCTACGTGCAAGGTTATAAACATTAGCCGCAATTCCTCGCGCGTTTTCCCAAAAATGTAGGCTACTGAACTTGTAGAACGCGAGAAATAGGCTACTACGTGCTACTTGAGTCGCTGTCCATTCGCAAAGTGCTGAACTAGGCTATACTAACCTTATATGGAATCGTATTCTGAACGTTTTAACTAACAATCGTCATCTGTTGTGTATTAGGAATCAAGACAGGTAAAAATAAAAAATAAAAAAATTATACAATGACATTCTTGTAATAATAAAAAACTCCATAGTCACGGGAAGAAGGAGGCGGGAACCGGCGAACATTCAAATAAAACTTTAATAACCAAATAAAGATAAAACAGCGCGACAGCCCCTCACGGTCGACTGCCGCGCACAAACAAAAAACAAACACAAAATAAAACCCAGGCCAGGTCCTCTCTCGTCCTTCACTGTCGTCGCTCCTCTTTTGTATCCTCCCAATCTCCTCCGGTGGGACTCGAGACAGGTGAGTGGAGCAGGTGTCGCTCATTTCCCAATCACTCCCACCGGCCTCGCTCCCTTTCCCACGGCTCTCGGCCCCGCCCCACTCGTCACAATTCTATATAGATAGATCATTGGAGCTAACATTCTAGGGTAGAATGTCATTCTATATAGATCATTGGAGCTAACTGACTCTTGCCGTATCCGGTCGGCAAAACAGCAAATTTCAGCGCTGTCTTCTTTTCCTCTTTTAGATAAAAACCCAAGTCTAAAATCGATCATTGTCATTCTATATAGATCTTTCAGATTTAGGTCTGGATTTCCCATGCTACTATGATGTTGCCAATACGTCAAAAAATATTTATCAAACGACAGTGCCCCCCACTAACAAACAAAAACACCACAAATAAAATAACAAAAAAAAACCCTTCCAAATGCTGATGAGGCAAACACTAATACCACAAATAAACTAACAAATCAATGCCCGTCCAGTACCATTCCAATAACCAAGTTTTGTGATTTTGATTATTAACAAACTACTTGAAACACCTTAATTTGTTACACAAGGTAGTACATATTATGCTCAACACACACTACAAGACAATAGACTTTCACCCTGTGTGCATGTAAAGACTCATAATTTGGTGTTGTTGATGATAGGGTTAGGGTTAAGGTAGGTCAGTTAAGAGCTTAGCTTTTTCTACACTGCAATACCCACAGTCTACAGTCCAGTGACCATGCAACGCTCCACATACATGCTATGCTCTATGCTTAAAATTTCACAGATAGGAGTTATTTCTGTCTGAGCCAATGTTGAGCTGTTGGTTTTGCCAGGTCTGGTAAGCAGGGACAGCACTGTGTGTCCTGTCTGTGCTGAACAGGATCATGGGATATCTGTTTCACAATGACAGGCTCTGTCTGGGGCCTGGGGTAATTAAAGCTGCACTCAGCACACTGCCTAGGGGGCTATGGGTTTGTGGGGTAGAAGGGGGAAATGGGATGAGACAAGGTGCCGAATGGAGCGGCTGGGGACGGGCGACGTGGACCCAGGACAAGGTAGGGCTGAGCGGGACAGGGTTTATGCCACGGTGAGTATGCACTTCTCTCCTACAACCCCTACAGGCTTTAGCACTCGCAGCACTTGCCAAATGACTGTCTCCCAATTTGCTTTCATGAATATTAAGCAGGACATGACAGACGAGAAAAGGCCTGCCGTCTGCTCGCCTGTGATATGTGCAGACAGATCGGCTCTCTGATGTCGGCGAAGGGTAAAGCGTGCCGAGTGTGGCCCTGCGGTGTGCCTCTGATTCCCGTTGTCATGTTTTAAACGAGCGAACGTGAGCGGCTCATTAAGAGCCGACTTGGCAGCAGGCTGAGATCGGAAAACGAAAGCACTGTTGACTTTAATGTCTGAATTTGCCCAACTGATGGCACGAACAAGGCTGTTAGTCAGGCAATTTCATTCTAAGCACTTCCATATTCAAAAACTGTTAAATCTATTAAGGCAAGTCACTTAGCCAAATAAAGCAAGATAATATTTATCAATGATAGTGTCAGGTAGGATCTGCAGCTGAAGGCTACTGACTGGCATCACTTAATTCCATAAGTAATTAAGAGTTATCAAATTAATTTAACCTAAACACTACAATACACACTCAATTCATTTTTAGCCATTCTTAGCACACAAACAAAAGACAAACATAACTGCTTTAACACATTTGAATTAATTCTAATAAGCACTATATATATCAAGAAGCTTAAACAATTAGCTAACACCACATTTCAACTCTTTAGATTTTACAACTTGTCTGAAGTTGTGTTTGGGTGGATTTAACTGATGAACGAGAACTGATGCTAAGTCGGAAGAGGAGTTCCTGTATTGACACTTTCACAGTGTTTGCCTATTTTATAATAGATGAAGTGGATTAGATGCAATATTTGTCAAAAACAAAACAAAACAAAACAAACAAACAGATGTTTTCATTTAGCAACAGTTTTCATTCAATACTTTATGTACTGCTTAATACAGCAACTGTATGTACAAGAATAAAGTTCAGCCTATACAACTTAAA
Organism: Cyprinus carpio; assembly: GCF_018340385.1. Classification (NCBI taxonomy): domain Eukaryota; kingdom Metazoa; phylum Chordata; class Actinopteri; order Cypriniformes; family Cyprinidae; genus Cyprinus; species Cyprinus carpio. The sequence continues at coordinate 8,210,435 of NC_056586.1, forward strand.
TGCCCATAAAGTGGGTTCTGTATTTTTTATTAGTTTTATTTTCATAAACATGACACAATATAGCATTAGGAATACAAGAGAAGTTTGAACTGTTCTAAAATATAGATTTGTAAGCATGCAGTACTTTGATGACATATGTCACAGAGACGTGACATCGGTACCGTCTCATGTCGAATAAATTGCACATGCATTTCTTTAGTCAGATAACAATTGGTCTGCACAGTGTCGCATAAAGTCAAATACACATTCACCCTCAGATGGCACAGCCAGGTCCATTCACCAACCACCTGGTACATAAAACATCTTGTTAGCTCCAATCTGATTGGCAGGCTTTTTATTATGTTTGATGCACTAAAGGATGTCACAAGTACCAGTATTTTGGTTTCCAAAAAGAATCTGTTTTTTTTTTTATTTTATTTTTTTTATTTATTTTTTATGTAAAAATATTACATCTGATATTTGATGGGGTCTCATATCAGATATCAAATGACCAGCAGTGCTTCAAAGACCACATTGCAATGACAGTGCAGTCACCCATATTTGCATTGCAAACCATCAGGAAAATCAGGTCCTTCCATTTCCTAACTGAGCATACGGTATTACTCCTCGTCCAGGAACCCATTGTCATTTATAGCTGGACAACTGCAATGTTCTTTTGGTTGGACCTCTAGCATGTGCCATCAAACCTCTACAAATGATACAGACCATATCAGCACAATTGGTCTTTCATGAGCCAAAGACAGCCCACGTTACATCTTTCTTCACTCGCTACCGGTTGCTGCCTGCATCAAGTTTTACAGAACAGCCAGGGGCCCTCTTACCTACACTAACGCTTACAAATCTACATCGAATCTTGTGGACAGTGAGTAAGTACCTCATGGTACCATCACTGAAAGACAAATCATTTTCCCAAACATTTGTGAACACTGCCACATCATTATTTAAATTCATTTGTTTACAACAGTCTATTACCGTGGTGTAATCTGTTGTAAAACACAGTCAGAAATAGGCAATTCTTGGTCAGCATACCAAGTATAAAAATAATAGTAGTTACATAACATGACTACTTATATATAAACACAATGGTACATTAAAAAAACATAGTATGTCAGAAAAAGAAAACAAAAACATGGTTTTGTCAAAGTATCATGAGTAGTACCATGTTACTTTCTGGTACCAATGATTAATCAAATTCTCTAAATCTTAGCTGTACTGTATCTAGTTGATGTTAGCTGATTAGCTTGATATTAGCTCTATTTAAGTTTAAGTAAAGTCTTATGAAAATGTGTCTAATCAATCAAATCTGACTTCTAATCTTGGCCCTTCCTAAATAAGAGTCTGTTATTGGACAGTGGCAGAGGGAATAAAAATTAGGGGATACAAAAGCTCTTCAGTGGGAATTCAGAACTCCTCTGTCAACATACAAAGAAGCCTCTATCCAATGGCTCAAAGGAAAGACTATGAGACCGGTGTCTAGAGAGGCCATCCTGCCTTGACGGTTCATAATGATGCAGAGCATCTTTACAAACAAGCATCCTGCCTTCATTAGAACCAGCGAGAGGTTCAACAAGAACCCTCATTGTGGTCAGCGCAACTCCGGATAGTGTTTTTTTTTTTTTCTTTTTTTTTTTTTTTCCTTGGCACGTAAAACTGTTCTGGGTTCAGTAAAAGACTTTCTCTGTGTTGTCTTTATCATGGTGCAGGTGTCTATTTCAATAGCATCTGTACACATCCGTCTATTTGAGCTTGCAAAGGCTAATGCCCAGCTCGATTAGCTGTGTGCGCTAGTCAACTTGTGGCACAACGATGCCAAACATCACAGTCCGCATCCCAGTACACCTGGTCATTACTGAGGTCCTATATAAAACAATATTTCATTATCTCTACAACAAAAATGCTATATAAAGACGGTTTCTGTGGGATGTGTTTCCCATACATTTATTTATTTGTGGTGCTCACAATATCAAAATTGACTGATTTTCCAAAAGGCTTTGTTGAATAAACTTGAGCACGTACTGCACGTTTAAAAATCAAAATGAGCTGTGAGTGATTTTATATCACTGTATTTCTGAAGGAAGACTATCTTTAATTAGTCTATTCAATTTTCGATGTCATTTTCATTTAATCTAGCATGTTATATGCCTGATAAAGCAGCGTTAATGAGCTCAGCACTGCTTTGTGTACAGCAGTTACTGGGGAAACCTCTCTTTCTCCCGCGTTAAAGCACCTCCTGCTGGCAGAGAATGAATTTGCATTTTCAGTAAGTCTGATTTACGCAGCAAACATATTTTGCTTGTTATCAAAAATAATCTGCTCTAGAGGGACTACTTAGCAGTTGTTATTGATCGGAAGTCTACCAGAAGTTAAGTTAGGGCCACAAAAGCGCACATGCGCAGTAACGTTTGTTTATGTCTTTGCCGTTGAAACCGTCTATAGTGATTAATGACAACTCTGTAAATAAATTAGCATCTGTGCTAAAATGATAATTTGCTAAGATTTGGATTTCACCAGATTCAAATTCAGCAAATTATTCAGAAAGTTTAGTAGTGTTGTCATATGCCTTAATAAATTCCATGTTTAATATTCTAAGTGGTGTTCTGTTATCTTTTTAAGATAAGTTGCTGTAAGCATTTTAAATGACTCTTACTGTATATATATTCATCACACTTTAACCATCTATAGAAGGTCAAGCTAAACACTGCATTATGGCATACAGCACTAGCATAGCATGGTCTGTTGCATATCTCACATTGTAGAAAATGTAGTTAGGGATGCACGTTAAATATCGGCATGATATTTAATGCGCATCTCGTCAGTAAAGTCGGTTCTGTAGTCAGCAGTAAATCTCTAAACATGCAGTGCCGTTTCACACAAGCTGCGCAAAATATGATCAGGTTTGTGCATTTACAGTATAAATGGGCAGAGCAATGCTGCTGTAAAAAAGTATCGTATTATTACAGAACTGGCTTTACTGACAAGATGCGCATTAATATCGTGCCGATATTTATCATGCATCCCTAAATGTAGTACACTGTTACTTTGCAGAGAATACATACCACCTACAGCAGAAAAAAAAGTATCGTATTCTGAATATAGCCAATATGTTGTAGCAACAAATAATGTCTTAAATGTGACTAGGGTAATGTATACATAGCAACAGACCTTGTAATGTTAACCTTGTAACATTAACTTGCTTTGCAGTCTAACTTTGCAACTAATCACATCACTGATGAGAAAATAGCTTTACAGTAATGCAGAGAATATCTGGTTTAAATGTTTTGATTTTGTCAAAGCTATGGTATAGCATAAATCCAGAGTGGGTCATTGATTTTATCACAAGACAGTATTAGGCTTTTTATTATTACGAAATTACTAAGAAATTGAGCTTAATCTGCCACCATGAAGCAATTACAAAATACTTGGAAGATTACATAATTTTCTTCAGAATTAAGCACAATTTCCCACAAATTCACATTATCATAATGCAATCAATTCTTCTTCTTTTTATTATTATTATTATTATTATTATATATTATATAGTTATATTAACTTTTTTAATAATAATACTTATATCATATAATAAATATTATTATATGTAACAGAAAATAAGTCAAAAAAATATTTTTTTTTTCTTCTTCTTCTTTTTATTTTTATTTTAAGGTTATATATGACCTTTTTTATCTAAATGGATGTTTTTTTTTATTTTTACTGTTTTAGTATCAGAGTGGTACATGTCCATCTTTAGGCTACAGCACTGTAGCGTTTTCTGAAAGGGAGGAAACAGGACACACAGCACCCCTCCCCAGCCCTCTTCTCTGCAGAGTGTTTCTCTTCCCATTTCAGGTTGTCACGCGGCATTTATTTTTTATTTTTTATTTTTTTATGTGTGCTAGCAAGGTGACAGGAGACCACTGCTCTACACAACCAGCCAGCCAACCGAGCAGACACAAATATATTCAGTGCATTTAGTACCCTGGATTAATCGAATTATAATTTAATCATCTGATCAAACAGCAATTAGCATAATCACTTGTGGGGAACAGCTGATAGAGGAGAGAGAGCAACACATAATAAACCTCAGGCAACTGCCGCTCTAATGAGACATTTAACTGCTAAAACACACATCAAAAAGCAACATCTTCATGCTTTCTGGAGCTGAGACAGCTGTTATGAACTGAAGGACAGCAATGTGTTTCAAATGCAGTGATTTAACAGGGAAATCCTGTCGAAAGGTGCAATAAATTATTTTAAAGACAAAAAATAATGTCTTTCCATTGTGCAAACTGAGAAAAATAATTCTGTAACATAAAAAATGTAATAAATATGTAATAACAATATGCAAAAATTAATGGTAATGATAGTTTCTTCCACCATAACATACTGTAATTACCATAAAACTGTCATCAAAAAATTTATTAAAATGATTAAAGAACTGAAAGCTTCTTACACTGTTTATTATAATTTTACAGCTATGGTATTTTGTCAGAAACTATTGTTATAATGGTAAAATCTTGGACAAGGACATGTGAAAACCATACTGATCCTGGACTTGTCTTGCTAATACTGATACAGCTGATATGGTTGATGGCATATTTGCAGTCCAGTGACGAAGATACTATGGGTAAAATTTCATTCTCTAAAGATAATGTTGAAATGAATAAGAACAAGACAGTATCATGGCTGGGTCAAATGCACATGTGCACACATACATACAACTAAAAGCAAACATCTGGCAAAAGTGACAGTGCTCTGAAAAGAAGCAGATAAAAATACCAACCACCAACTTGGTCTTACATCTTACAGTCTATGCCATGTTTAAAAATATATCACAAAGTTGAGAAAGCAAGCTCTGGTCATTTGTCACCCTGTCACTATCTCCCACCTAGGTCACAGATACCTCAGCCTACATTCCTCTCTCTGGGTCTTATTTTAAAAATAACAAGACAGGGGTGCAGAGAAAGCACGAATAGAGAGATGCACACTAGAGACAAAAGTCATATGATGCTATCATACAGAAGGCACTGATGACAGACAGATCCATTTGGTTGATAAATATTAGGCAGATGTCACTTCCACATCTTGGAAGGATAAAGCATTAAACAAAAATTAAAGATTTTCTTCTTCTTCTTCTTCTTCTTCTTCTTCTTCTTATTATTATTATTATTATTATTATTATTATTATTATTATTATTACATGATCCTTGTAAATTAGAAAAAGGAATCAGCCATTTTAAATGTGAAATAACCCTTATAATTTTGATTTATAAGGCTTTTGTTAAAATTTTTTGATAATTTCAAAAGTCTTTTGGAGAGCATTTTGAGAGTGTAATCTAGGTGTTGATCAAAACAGAAAATTAATATTGAAAAGAGATAATTATTTCATATCAAATTAGTTATTTTTTCAAGAAATCAATATTATATTTTCTAAGTGAAAGCAAGAAAAAAATACTTACAGTAAGCATTAGAAATGTTCTTGACCTTTATAGCTTTCTTTGCTTTTTCTGACTTTAAGGTTATAGGTCAGAAACCTGCATTTTGCAGCCACCTGTACATGCAATAAATAATTAATTACATTTAAATAACATTTAAATGAAACAAAACCTATGGTTATCTTAAATGTGCATGAATTTGAAACAAAATATAGTTTTAATTATATAAATCTATCTATATATGCCTAAATAATAGTAGATATGCATTATTCTAATCATACAAAATAATGAAATAATTGAATTCATATAGTACAGTAAATGAAACAACAGTCATAGGACTACTATTACTCCATGTTGTCTTCAAAATGACCTCTAAACATGTTTGTCCTCTAAAGAACTGACTATGACATAGGCCTTTCTCAATCAACAAATTCTGACATTTTTTCTAAATCAATATCTATATCAATACAGCCCATATTTTAATAGTCCTATAGCATTTATTGAGGGAGCTGTATTGACATCAACAACACTTCAAATTACAATCCTTCATTCATACTAAAGTGATAAAAAAATGTCTACAGTCCTTAAGTAAATACATAAAAACTGGGTAATCTAATATTATCCAAAGACAACGGTGAAATCAGTGGCTAACATTAAAGTCAGTGGGTGGTTTGACTCATTCAAGTCTCGTCTTGATGAAAATATCCTGTTTAACCACAGAAGCATCTATTGCATGAACTGCATTAGTAAACAACTTAACAAATTGAGCAAATATATATATATATATATATATATATATGTGTGGGTGGGTGTGTGTGTGTGTGTGTGTGTGTGTGTGTGTGTGTGTGTGTGTGTGTGTGTGTGTGTGTGCTGTGTATATTGGGGTGGGGATGGGGAGGAAGTTGTTAAGGACGCCAACTCCGAATCTTTAAATAGGTAAAAGAGGATTGCAGGGCATAAGTCTTACAGGACTGTCTAACAAACTTGAACAGATGGGCCTCTAATCAGCAAACTGCCTTAATTGCCCCCAATAGATTAACTCCCACCAAACACACAGTTCCACACAGCCAAATTTACTCAAATCACTCCTTGCATTTCTCCTTAGACTCTTGAAGAAATCACAGAAAATAAATTACATGAAATAAAGTCATTATTCTGATTCATATCACTTAGATTAGTTTGTATAATTCTGTTAGTATAACAGTTACTGCCCAGACTATATAATCCCAGTAACAACAGCAGCATGTTTTAATACAGGATTTACACGGCTGAGATTATAATCCGTTGTGCCTGCATGTGACTGTATGTGTTTTCGTGGACAACAAGTGACGGATTATAATTTTCAAGTAACAGATCTAAGGCACTTACATTGCTCATCCCAAGCAGCTTTTTGTATTTACTATTTTCTGTTTTGCTTTAAATCAGGCATTCCTTTTCTAACTGATATTCTGTTATTAGATGTCTATAGAAATTCAGTATATTACAGCAATATAGCATCTGGATTTCTTTGCACAACATGGCTGTCATGCACAAGCAACAGTTGTAGAGTATCTTTTTACTTACAGAAAAAAAAAAAATCTATATCTGTTAGACAATGCTGCACATACGAATAAAAAATACCATCTTAAAATGTTATAAATATATATATATATTAATCTTAAATGATTTAAAGTATTAACAGGATTTTTAAACTAATTTTGATGTGATTATTGATAAAAACACTGTTCCCTAATAAAATAGCAATAGATAAATACTAAACAACCTGCATTCAAACCAATAATATACATCTTCAATAGATGCCCTTTTATTGTACGTCAGGGGTCATTCATGCACAAAACGGCCTTATTTGATACGCGACTACGGCTCTAATAATAGACGTTTCCATAGTGACAGGCCAAGCAGCATGTGATAAACCTTCCAGACTAGAGGCTCGAATTTTCTAGAATACAATTGCTTTCTGAGATGAGAAAGTGGCTACTTATAATGGGAAGATTGTTTATTCTTAGATCATACAAAAGGACACAGAAAAAAATCGTACTTAGTTATATGCATAACTTTTCCTCAATTAATAAATTATCATATTAAGATATCAACCGCTAATTTAAAATGAAGAATTTTTAAAGACTGCGTGCTGCACACTAATCACATATGTGCTGGTTTTATAAGAATACAAAAAAATAAATAAATAAATAAAATAAATAAAGCTAAAGCACATCCAGCAAGAGCAGGAAAGCTAGCAAGCGTCTCATTTCACTGTCTGCTCTGTTGGGCGATGGTGACTGATGAGTTCTTACTGCTCTTTTATGAGTTTCAGCTGAGGCAGGGTGGCGCAATTTCAATTCAAAGTTATTACAAAATGCATCTCAATATTTTTTATTTCATATTTGCCCGAAGTGAGAAATGCCTCTGAGAGATTTGTGTTTCGAGCTCAAACAACAAGAGTAGGGTGTATTTATCTCCCTTCTCTGAAAAGGAGGATTATTTCTGTTGTTTTCTGAGGGTGAGCTTTTGTAACATCCTCACCGCTTCAAAATGACTGCCATTCAAAGCTTCACATTGAGGACTCGTGCCAGCATTTGCCCAATAGCCATTTTACTTCAAATCCTCAAAACCGCTTTTTTTATCTTCCAAGCACAGGTCTCTGTTCCTTTCTTTGCATCATGCAGTAACCTTCCCTCTACAATGTCTGTCTGTCTGCAATTTTTCGAAGAGATAAGTCTCTTTTCCCGTCTCGCTTCATTCTGTTTTTCCCTCCATGGCTCCCTCCTTACGTACACACCCTTCCATGTTTGCACCTATTGAGCATCTCTCCAGTTTAGCCGAATCACACCTTTTTACACTGGTGTGAAGGTGCAGTATTAAAAACAGGTAGGAAAGATAGGAAAATAATGCTTAAGGCACAATTGGACTCATGAAATCTAAAGACGGCTTTAAATTTCTTGCTGCACACACATGCATCCACGCAGGCGCAGTCCCTTAAGTACACACACACATACACACAGCTATTAAGGCGTTGTGTAGTATTTTTCAGTGACTGCCCTGCATTTGTCTCTTATGGATCTTTAAATATATATATATATACCCCTACTCCCCTCTCTTATGGATCTTTAAATATATATATATATATATATATATATATATATATATATATATTTTTTTTTTTTATAAAATAAATTTTTTTTTTTCTCAACAATTTGTACACCACTGATTTAATACTTCATATTAGAAAAGAAAATGTCTCACATTAGATATGCAATTTAGAAAGTATGGTCAGCAAGCTATTTAAAAAAAAAAAAAAATCTGTTTATAAAGACTAATTTTGTAAATACAGCTGTATGATTTGTGTTTTATGACCTATGTTTTATCATATGAAAATGATTAAATTATGATAAAGGAAATGACAAATTTTTTTTTCACTCCTGTCCAACCACTGTCAGGCTCAAGTGCACAACAGAATGTTACAAAAATAACTGGATGTAATAATTTCATTTGATGTGCCCATCTTAAATGTTTAAATATCCAGTGTTAATTATCGACCATCAAATGACTGTGCTTATACAATAAACCAATTAAATACAATGCCTCAGTTTATTTAAAATCTCCTTTAAAAAATAAAGCCTTTATCAGTTAAACAAATTATTGCCGTCCATAATTAAATTAAATTAAACTAAGTTGATTTAAAGCAGTTACACGGAAGGTGGAGGGCGCAGCACACAGAACCAATATTAAATACGTCAAATACGTTAAATACAGTGATTGTGGATAAAAATTAGAAGAAGAAGAAGAAACAGATTTTTAAAATAGACCGTGCAACATTGAAAACGAAAAGCGCATGGGTGAGTAGCTTCTACAACACTCAGTGTGATAAACAAGAGGTCACATTCATTAACATCTTCCCATGCGTAAACCAACCGACAAGAAACCTGTGCAATACCTGCCGGAGGCTCCTGTGTGTGCACAGGAATCATTATATGGAGATTTTGCAGTACGCAGTGCTTATATAGTACTGGCATCATCAAGGCCATAATGTGACTAATAAAGTGGTTTTACAAATGATTAGAGGAATGGAAGTCTCCCAGCCTAGGTGACCACCCGTGAAACCATTCAATATCTTGAAATAAATTGGCATACATTACACCCTTTACAGAATGTCCTAATGAGAGTAAATTAAGTTTGAAATTATAGAAGAAAAAAAAAATCAAGACTAACCATTCAGGATGCTCTGGAGAAAGAGAAATGCCAATATCCACATGCCCCGCTGCGTTCAATCCCCAAGCTAGATTTTCCTCTTTTCACTCCGCACACTTTGTCCACTGCTTTTTCCTGATCCCCCACTCAGAATGGCAACTGTAAGGTTAAAACAAAAGCCAGTCCAGATTTCCCGTGCCAGTGACTTGAGCAGATCTCCACCGTGCGTATTATGTGTGCGCTTTTGCGCCCGGTCGTTGCGCATGAAGGATGTGCGGATGTTCTATTGTGATTGTCTTGGTTAAAGCTCGGATGCTCTCCGGATGCTGCTGTGCTTCAGGGGGGATGCTGGATGCAGGTGCGATGCTGATTCAGGAGCGTCTTTCAACAGAGCAGGTGGAGGTGCGGAGGAGAAAGAAAACTTTCAAAGCAAAAGCAACGGTGCCGTTCAAGTGTGTCATTTAAACCGAGGGGAACCAAATATTTTTGAAAAAAAGGGTAGAAAAGGAACTAAACAGGGGAGAGTAAATCATAGATGTTTAATCAGAAATGGGAATGAAAAGAAAGTCCGGAGAAGCTGAAGTGGCAGGAACAAAGGTGAGATCCCAGAGTCAGACCATCTTCTTGAGCACCTCTCGCCGTCCAGCAGGCTGCAAGCAGGCGCATCTTCCTCCTGCGTGGCGCTTTAATCGCATTGGTTCGTGTGCTGCTAACCCTCTCTGCCTCAGAGCATTAGAGAATAACCCTCTCTCTCTCCCCTGCCTCCACAAGCCCGGCTCACTGCCTTAAAGGAGCCGAGACACTCCTCTGAAGGCTGAAGGATGAGGAGGACACACCTATTTCAGGTGCGCACTTAGTATGAAAGACGAAAAAAAAAAAAAAAAAAAGTCCCGCGCTCTGTCTCGCGAATCTTTACTAGCAAGGTGTCAAAACCCTTCTCCAAGCATTTTCAGATTTTACTTTAATCGTGAGGAGCGTTCCAAATCCACAGAATAAACTTTTATCATATACTTTTTCAAAATGTGCAGCCTTCGTCTTCTGGAAAATATTTATAACTTACTTTTTTATACGGAGTGTAGCCTACGAAGTTCTGTCCAATAAAATTTTCTCTAAATTCATATTGTACCACTTGCTAATGCTGCAGATCTTGGTTTGGTTTACTTGTGTTGTAGGAGAAAATCGTCTCTGTTCTCAAGTCTCAGGTCACACTACATTATTTATTGTCATCGTTTTTTTTTTTTTTTTATTCATAGCAAGTAAAACAGTTGAACTGTTGTGTTTGACATGGCTCATATAAGTGTAAGCATGCTCATACTGACTGTAAAAGAAACTTACCTCAGTTTAAACCATGTAGACAAAACATGGCATCACTCATTTATTAAATACCATGTCTGAAAGATTAAATCTTTCTAATTGTGGAAATGTCACAGCATAATTTTGAAAAAAGTGCAGGGGCAAAGAGAATTTCAAAATTTGGCCTGTGAATCGGTACCTGTACAATTGTTTTCTAACAATGCTGAAAAACAATGTAAGTATGGTATACATGTGCCCTAAAACAACACCTCACCTCTGCATCCTTCTGTTAGCAACATATATGTTACAACAAATCAATTTTACAAAGAGAGTCTCTTGTGAGATACAAATTCTGTAAGCTTAACTGTTTGTATGCATGTAAATCCCATTTGTTGTTTTGACTTTTAATTGTGTTAGGCAGCACTACTACACAATTGCAACAATTTCACCATTCGATGTAAAAGAAGGAAGTATCCGTTGCATTCTCACTACTTTCACAAGGGATTGAATGAACTGTTTTCTTTTATGGTTATATACATGTTGGAGATCATCTAAATCTAAGTGCTACTAGAGCAATCACATAGCACAGATATCAGTATTTAAGGCTACATTGTTATGTAAATAAAATATTTACATCAGAATATTTGTTCGATATGGAGATTTAGATTGACAAATGATAAATACAAAAACATAGGAACATGTGAAGTGTCGCAATACAAAGAAAAAAGTAAAGGTAAAACAGTATAACACAAAATAATAAAATATTATATATTTTATCTTTATAAGAGACAATCTACTGAATATATGTAACTTAGCAAGTAAAGTTCAAGGCAAGTCATGTCTTGTGACACGAATAATTATGCTTCCAGTGCGCACATATAAATACAACAACAACAAGACATATCAACATATTATACAATTAAAGAATAAGAAAAAAAAATGCAAAGGACAGAGTGCAGTGAAAGTGCAATTTCCTGGTCTGGTGTCCCTGATGTTATACATGACTGGATAGTCTTTTCAGTGTGTTCTACGGCTGTATATCAAGTCGTGGATATGTGCAACTACTGAACATTAGTTGATGTAACATTGCCCCCCTTTTATATATAATATATAAAATATATTTTATATTATGTGTTAATTTCTTACTCAACACACAGTTCCTGACCTAAAATTCACCAAATCCAGATCCCTAATCATTCAAACTGTATTAAATCGAATGATGTCCAGATTTCAGATTTAGTCTTGGATCATATAGTAAAGAATTGTTATAAAAAAAAATGTAAATCAAATTTTTAAACCAAACTAGCCTGACTTCTTTTTCAGATTTTAGTATTGTAGGCTACTTTCTCATACAACACAGTATTCCACTACTCTGTCATAATCAACCTTTTCACCGTACACATACATGAGTTGACAGTCGGTAAGTCAGTCCTGGTGAGAGCGGCCCCTTTGTTTTGACAACTCCACTGAGGTTTAGTGTTCCCTTACAACCAAACACACACCGGTCTATCGGTGGCCAAATGTCAGCCTGCTGACTTCTAGACGTCCTGCAGAGGATCAGGTTCCCCTTTCACTACATTGCCCATTAGCCAGGAATAGATCCGTCTAGAGCAACGCCATATATAATCTCTTTTGTTACCTTAAACAATAGAGGCGATAAAGACATGATGCGTGTGTGGAGAACCAAATATAACAACATGTAAATTTATCCGCTGGCTGTATCATCACTAATGCACCATTTACAAATACATGCCCGTGAGAGCCAGAATTCACCTTACAGATTGCTCAGCTCAGAATCTCAGCTCATCTCCAAGATGAATCAAGTAACATTTAAATTATCATAATGTTATATATTATATTATATGTGAAAAATGTGAAAAATTACAAATTAAAATGGAAATCATTTAAATGTAAAACAAAGGCCTGATATTAGCTGTTGCTATATTACACAAATGCTACTGAGGGAAGAACTGGGATGATGTAACATCAGTTAACTTAATTCACAAACACACTCACTGTGGCAATATCAGATGTGTGCAAGCACAATTCAGTCCTGTACTTCCCCAAAAACTAACAGTCTAACTGATACTGTCTAACACACTTTGTTAAGCGAGTTAAATAAAAAGCATGCATAATTTTGAATATTTATTGCTCATCCAAAAGTAACATATTGGTTACGTATGTAACCCTCGTTCCTTGAAGGAAGGAATGGAGACCTTACATCGACACTAACATTAGGGGTCTCACTTGGGAACCCCAATCACCTCTAAACATTACAAGAAATGGTCAATGACAATTGGCGAGTGGAATTTGCATCCCAAGCCACTACTTGTACTTACAAGATGGCAGCATGCTTCCACTCATTCAGGTTTGTGCTGAGGAGCCAAGAAGCATCCTGGCATTCAGTGCAGTTCATGGTTGTGGCATGAGGGATGTAACATCTCTGTTTTCTCCTTCAAGGAACGAGAGTTACATACGTAATCCAGACTTTCCCTATCAGTCAGTCATGTTTGACATTATGTTGACACTGATGTTAGGGGTCCTGATGGAAAGCGCCACAACCAGAACTGTGTTATGAAAATTGAAGGTGCAGGTTCTGACAAGCAAATATGTCAGAACAGATGGACCTCAATCCATTACCTACCTAATTCCCTATAAGCCAGAACATTTATCAAATATAAGGTTGTTGTTCAAAAAAAGGGTTGTTCCGACACTCTCACAATTCTAGATTTCAGCAACCGTTTGGGTGCAGAGACACATCCAAATAGGAATGTGAACAGTAAGACTGGTTATAGCACTGTCTGACAACTGACATGACCTGAGTTCAGGAGAACACAACAGGAACTGACAGTAAACAAATTGTCTAGGTAAGGCACAAGTTTACCAATGGAAACCGTATCATGGAAAAATCATACAAGATTACCAAGGGAATCTCATGTATGGAGTCAAGTCCAGTAAAAGGGGGTGACTAATGGCATACAACCCAAATACTAGATGTGACAACAGACTCCTCCGCTAAGTTTGAATGCCACAGGGTGTTGAAGGAATCGACCAGGATTCAGCAGATGGGGAATGTACTGGAAGAAGATAAGCAAACATATCCTAACCAGAGGAATGGCACTGCAACCAGGACACCGAGGCAGGCCTCCCACATTTTATATGTTTGTACCCAACCGTGGTGAGGCAGTTCTTGGCAGTGGCAAAGCAGGCAGCAAAAACAAGCATAAAACTCTGAAGTCTCTTGAGGATGCTTTAATTGTCTTTTCAGGCATGCATCAGGTAATGGAACAGGAGTCATCCAATGTGTTTCCAAAAAAAAAAATAAAAAATGGATGGATGGATGGATGGAATAAATATGGCTTCCTGTTTGCGGGACAGTCTCTCCTGCTAAGAAGCTCCAAAGGGAAAGGTAAGACAAAGAGGATCATTATTATCAAAGAGACATTATTTGTCTAATTTCTGTGTACCTTTTCTTATTTACAAAGACCAAGAACACACACCAACAAACATCAATCACACTGGAATGTGCACCTTCCATGTGACTGAAAAAAGTGAAAAGAAACAATGAATAAAGTTATCTTGAACAAGACATTGTGGTATGGTTCTTTAACCCTCTGGGGTCTAAGGGGTTTTGGGGGCCTGGAGAAGTTTTGACATGCCCTGAATTTTTTCAGTTGCTTATAAATGTGACCAGATGCTCTCCTCCCATGTTGTTTACTAATAGAAATGATTAAATTAATTGCCGTTTGCCGCTGACAAATTTCCTTTCAATCTTTGTGACACGTCATTTCCAATCAGCCATAAATAGCCTCTTTTCATTGCCGTCGAGACACGTTACTTCCGATTGACCCGGGGGTTCCCTTTTGTTTCCAACGTGCGGGTGATTTGACTGCGGCTGTGTTCCTGAAATGGCGATTCCTTTCTCTTGTTTCAGGCATATGTAAATCAGTTTATGTGACGGTGCAGGATCAAAACGAGACCAAGCGATCTAGAAGTGTTACGGTTCAGAGTGCTTGACTGAGGTTATTGTCGGCTTGTTTCAGGCATATGCAAACCAGTTCATGCGGCGCTGCAGGATCAGAACGAAACCAAACGATCTAAAGTGGTTTGTTCGGAGTGATTGACCTGATTCTATCGTCGGGTGTTCGAGATCCTTTCGAGATCCTCTGCCTTTTTTTGTCAGTATTTGGTGTGAGGAATCGCCGTTGTCCTACAACTTATGTTTTTCGTTTGTTTTATTTATTCTGAGTAGTAATTATGGCGAGCGACTATTAATTTGTTTCATATTAATTAGTTTCCAGTTAAGTGTTTTTTTGGTTTATTATTACTATTGTTTTCTTTGTGTTTATATTGCAGAGCTGGGTAGAATTACTTATTAATTGTAATCAGTTACTGATTACAGATTACATGACAAAATTTGTAGTCAGTAATATCATCTCTCTAGATTAACACATTTCTGTAAACGTAAATCTGATTACTTTTGGATTACATTTAGATTACATTTGTGCTACCCTTATATTGATATCACATAAATTGGAATTAGCCTAATCTCGTACTATTGTTGGACAGATACAAAGAAAAAAATATAGTCCCAAAAAATATATATTAATTCACCAAGTAATAAGAGCCACAATAGCTTCTTTTTAAAGTGCAATGTTGTGTTAATACTTACAAAAATACAAACACAAATGTACCTTGCTGTTAGTGTTGGCTAGTAACACTGAATAAAACAAAATCACATCTTATGATTTTAAAGCATATTTACTTATAATTAAGGAAATTTAGAAAACAGCTACATTACAAAAAACCAGCATATTGAAAAAACATGAAATTCACAACAATATAATTGCTAGGTCAAATATTAAAAAAAAACTCTAAAAGTGTTATGACTTAATATCAATGAAAAACATCATATATCTATGTTTCTATATATATATCTATAATAATATATATTATATATATATATATATATATATATATATATTAAAGACAATTTCTAAGTCCAATATTTCATCTCAAAACACCTGAAGTGCATAAGGTAGTAACAATTAAGAAAACATCAACATTATAAAAAAAATATTAAGGAGAACATGAAATTCCCAGCAATCACTTTGCTAGGTCAAAGATTTCAGTGGACAGCAAAATCATCCTTGTCGGCAGAGCTTACACTGAACACTGTGACATTTTTCCTTCCTTTTTTTTTTTTTTTTTTTTTTTATGAATTGATTCAACTACAGTCCATGATTAAAGGCGCGATTCTGACTGGCACCCCTCCCCCTCTCCGCCAGAAAAACTTGAAGAATCACTGAACGTATATAAACGGCAGGTTTATTATGAAAAAAATATAAACGTTTTAAAAATAAGGAATTTAGGAGAATCAATGATTTGTAAAACAAACTTATTAATTGTGTAAATAATATGTAATATGTAATCCATAAAAAAGTAAGTAGTCTGATTACGAGTATTTTAAAAAGTAGTTTATCTAATTACAAGTACTTGAGTTTTGGAATCTGATTACGTAATCCAGATTACATGTAATCCGTTTACTACCCCAGCTTGACTATTGTTTTCCTTTGGTGTGTTTATATTGACTTGATCTACTCTTTATTTCCTCATCGTGATTTTTGCTTGTGTGTGTCTATGTGTGTGCCTGAGTGATTGCAAACTTCTTTTGCTAGGTGCTGAGGGCTTCAGCCAGGAATCCTCCCCTGTTTTCTCAGAGTGATGGTGGTGGTTTGAACCCTGTGTGCTGGGTGCAGTGAGACGCACAGATTTTGTGTGTGAGTGATAAGAGTTTACTCTAGTATGTGGTTGTATTCTTTGTTCTTTAGCCCTCAGCCAAAGCTTTTGAAGAGTAGTGACACACGTATGTTGTGTTTTGTGTATGTTAATTTTGTAGTGACTGACTGTCATAAGACCGTATTTCTTCTGATAACATTCTTTTTGTGGCCACATGGTGTCGCGCATCTTGCCTGGAAAGCTCAGTTTATTTTAATGTGATTTCAGTAATAATAAAAAACTTTTGTGTATGATATTCATGTCTCTGTTCCTAACTAGTGCAACCAACTTGCGGGCCTTGATATAAATCATATCAATTATTCTCTGTGTCATGTCAGAGTGGCGTAGTCGGTCCTTTTAAAGCTGCATTTATTCTGTTCTAAGTAGTTAGGCCCTCGGTGCCACTAATTATGGTCGCCTCTTGCCACATCATGGAGTAGTCGGCAGGATCTTGCACTGGTGTAGGACAGAGATGTGAATTGTATTTTGTTTATTAATTTTTTTTTCCTTTTGACTTTGGTTGTGTGAAGGTTTTTTTTTTTTTTTTTTTTTTTGAGGAGGAACAGGACAACAGCGACCCTGTGCAGTCAGTAGTGCTCGGGCAGTGTGGCCATTTTCTTCGATTTTGGCTTTGGCCCATTCAGGTAACCTAAAAAAAAAAAAAAAAGTATGTGGAATGGAGGAAGAATTGCAGGAGCTGTGGGCATTGGTGGCCCAGCTGCGGACTGATAATGAGCAGTTGCGTCAGGGGCCACCAGCTGTGCTCCCACCTTCTAGTGCTGATCCATCTATTGCTGCGACTCCTCCAGCAGTTAGTCCCTCATTTCCTTATACCGGCCCACCCGAGTGATTTGTGTTTATTCCGAGGGATCATAAGTGCCCAAAATTTAATGGCAGGACTGGCATTGATGTTAATGAACCTCTGGAGTCTAAGGGTATTTTTGGGGCCTGGAGAGTTTTGTCAGGCCCTGACATTTGTGCTTTTTTTCAGTTTCTTATATAAATATCAAATGGCTAAAGTCTAATCTCACTGTAATCAGCACAAAACTGGGCTATAATAATATGTGAGCAGCATGTATGTACATCGTGTTTTTGAGGAAAAAAAATGTTATGCGTGGTTAGTGAAAAACTAAAAATGTTAAAATCACTTGAATAAGGCAATAAAACACCATATAGAAAATTGGTTCCCAGGAATTTGAGAACTGGGCAGCTTGTAGCTTAGAATTTTTTTTTCCAAATGATGTGAAAATCATCTTGTTTACTCACTTACAGAAAACAATATATTGATTTAAATTTTCTAAAACACTTTTCGTTGGTAAAAGTCATATGCGAGTAGGCGTCAACTATCATGAAATTCACACCTGAGAAGACAAAGGCCTGCATAATGAGCTGCATAATGAGCCATTCAGTCAGCTGTGTCACTGAGAGGGAAGAGTTACAAGAAAGAATGTGAGGACAAAATAAATCTATATAATTTTATGTTTGTAGTTTATTTAGAATATATTTAATTATCCCACAACATAATTTAATATTCACTTGTGAGTGCAGTTAAAACAGTTTATTAGGAAAAATCAAAGCTGACTTTCAAACTGAATTTTTTGCATCATTACTCCAGTCACACAATCCTTCAGAAATCCTTTTAACAATCTTATTTTCTACAAAAAAACATTTATTGTTATTATTATCATCATCATTATTATTATATTATTATTATTATTATTATTATTATTATTATTAATGTTGTGAAAAGAGCTGAGAATATTTTTTTCAGGTTTTTTAGGGGTGATAAATTGAAAGAACAGCAATGATTGTTACATTTGTTACAGTTACATTTATTGTTTACCATCAAGCTTTTGAATGGTATAGTAGTGTATATTGTTATTGAAACTTCATAATATTTCACTTGCTATACATTTAGTCAGGAATTATAGTTTGGAAAAAAGTCTTTGGAAAAAGTCCAACTAGTAAAAATGTTTACACGTTATGTGAAAACTAGTACAAGTATATAAATAAATAAGAGACTTACTCATGTTTATGAACTCTGCTGAATAAAGTGCTTCATTCTTTTTTTCTGAGGAAATCCAAAATCCAAAATCCTCAACCACATCACATCTTTTTTGGGGTGAATTATGTCTTACTCCTCTCATCGCGAAGCAAACAGTAAAATAAAAAAAAACTTGAAGAACAATCTCGCTGCGTTGTCTTCTGTTGTGTGGGCGTATTCAAAGCCGCGCGCGCTTCAGTGAAACATTTGAATCTCAAAAGCGCGCTCCGCGAGGGGGCGTGGTCGCATTAGAAGATAATGAAGTGAGACGTGAAAAACGGACATCGCGTTGTTTTCATATGGATTACTTTATCACAGAATATTTGTTTTCAGCAGCACCTGTTTAGTTTAAAAGTAGACATGTCAGGCTTTCTATAGATATCTCTCTCGTGTCTCTTCGTTGAGTATTCACGGAGTTTACAGTTTCATTTTAATGACGCATTGTATCTGAAGATCAGCGCAGACAAAGGCTGCAGACAGCACTCCTTGTTTGTTATCTTATTTTATAAGTGCACAAAGTTTTGTTGTTATTATGTCTGTATACAAAAAAAAGTACAACCCTTTACAGATTCGATGGATGTATTGCTCTTATCTGTACGATCAAAACTGAAAGTGTAATTTAGTTCTTTTTCGGGGTTATCAGGAGAAATACCCCAAACCGCGTATACGCGTTAATCGATGACCACCAAAAAAATCATGGGTAGAGGAGGGCACGTGCTTGTATGAGGGCACACCGTATGTCTACCGTTGACCAAGCCTTCTTTTTAATCGATCATTTGGAGGGTGAGACACGTGAAGAGCTTCGTTATCGTTCGGGGGCAGAGCGGCAAGACCCAGACCAAATTATTGGAGCATTGCGTGAATTGTACGGTTGTACGTGATCGTATGTAGCGTTACAAGAACTGTTCTTCTCTAGGCGGCAGCAGGAAGGGGAGAACCTTGTGGAAATCTCCCTGGCCCAGATGAGCCTATGGGAGAAAGTTAAAGAACAGGTGCCACATGAAATGTCCAATGCTGGTGCCCTATTACGAGATCAGTTCATTGAAAATGTGAGCAATAATACACTTAGACGCGAGTTAAAACAATTAGTTTGACGTAGCCCCAATAGTACGTTGCTTGAAGTGCGCAGTGAGGCAATTCGTTAAGAGCGAGAGAGGACCCCGGGGGGTGCAAGAGGATGTAGCCATTCCGTCACAACATAAAAAACAATACAATAATGGACAGTCACAACAGTCACAGCCTGGTGGTAACACTCCAGGAGGGTCATCTAAGTTGCGGGAATTAAAAGCGATGATGAAAATGCAACAACAACAATTAAATCAACTTAAGTTTAGCCCATATTCAGAGAACTCAAATGGGGGGCGGAGTACAGCGATTTAGTCACATTATTTGTAGGCGGTGTAAGCAAGCGAGACATTTCGCAAGACAGTGCGAGGGGGAGCATAGAGCTACTTGGTTTCAGCCTACTGTGCCGGGAGGGCCTTCCCAGGGAGGGGGACTGGCTCCATCAGACCAACCGCCGGAAAACTAATCCTCAGTGAGCGGTCGAGCCGTTGCTCGGTTGGGGAAGGGAGGGGCTCAAGTCACTTGATTAGCCCAGACTCAATTGCTCTTCTGATGTCGTCCTGTCTGCAACTCGTCGTTCACATGGGAGGTGTTCCCGTGTCTTGTTTAGTGGACACTGGCTCTATGGTGACAACTGTCACAGAAGTTGTTTTACTACTTATTTTAAGCCTTGGGGACCAGAACGCCTCCTTTCATGCCAGTGGTTGCAATTACGTGCAGCGAATACATTGAAGTTAATAAATGTTAGATGCTCCAACCTTTACGGTGTTAGGGGTCAAGTCAGGGTGCAGGGTCATCAGGTGAACCGTATTCCCGGGGGTACATTAAAGTTAGTAGCTGCTACCTGTTCGACCCATTATTGCAGTGGGACAGTCTTATTTGAACCACCAGATGTAGGTCTCCCAGCAGGCTTGTTGGCATCTCCTGCCTTGGTGAGAGTGGTCCAGGGAACTGTATACATACCGGTAGTAAATGTCGGCACAACTGATATTGTTCTTTATCCACAAGTTACTATTGGCACTTTAAGATACGTGGATGTGGTAAGTTTGCCCTCCGAGGTTAGCGAGGTTCATCCGGTGGCAGTGTCAGCAAGTGTACAGGCGGCTCGAGTTACTCCAGTGCAGGATCAGATTGATTCTCTTGATCTGTCTGTACTGCCAATGGCCGATCAGGTGAAAGTTCGGGCCTTGCTGTTGAATTATGAGTCCGTGTTTTCCACATATGAGGGGGACCTTGGGTGTACAGGTCTTATCTCTCACGACATACCCCTTGTAGACCATACTCATTAGGCAGCGACATCGGCAGATACCTCTGTCCGAATATGAGGTAGTGAAGGCGCATATAAATCAGCTTCTTGAGGTACAAATAATTAGGGGGAGCAGTAGTCCCTATGCGTCACCTATTGTGCTCATGAGGAAGAAGGATGGTGGTCTGCGCTTGTGCATAGACTACCGCCGTCTGAATGTGAGCACAAGGAAGGATGCTTTTCCATTACCTCGTATCGAGGAGACGTTGGAGTCACTGACGGGCCCAATGGTTTTCGACCATGGATCTCGCCAGTGGGTATAACCAGGTACCTGTTACAGAGGGGGACAAATATAAAACAGCCTTCTGTACTCCATTTGGCTCCAGCAATGGCGTTGTCCCACTAATGTGGGTGAGGTACGCTCCTTTCTGGGATTTGCCAGCTATTACCATCAGTTCTTGGAGGGGTTTGCTAAAGTAGCTGCTCCGTTGCATGGGCTGGTAGCAAGGCTGACAAATCCAAAACGTTGGAGGTGTTCAGAGCAGGACTTTGCTGACGCCTGGTCTATACAATGTCAACAGAGCTTTGAGGAGCTGAAGCGGCGACTGTCTGTGGCCCCGGTGCTGGCCTATGCTGATTTCTCCTTGCCTTTTGTCCTGGAGGTTGATGCTCAAGTGGGCCGTGACGGAAACATTTAGGGAGTACCTGTTGGGCCATAAATGTGTGGTATTCATAAACAACAACCCTCTCAGCCATGTTCTTACAGACAAGCTGGGTGCCACTAAACAGCGCTGGGCTGCCCAGTTGGCTGCTTTCGATTTTGAGATCAGGTATAGGTCAGGTAGTTGCAATAGGAATGCGGATGCCTTGTCTAGACAGAATCCACCCACAAGGGAGGACATTCAAAGTCTAGTTCCGGGGCGGGCTATCCCAGAAAGTATAGCTCAAGTAGCCCAGGGGGGACCGGTGGCCCAGGTGAGCCAGGTAACAGTGTTCCTAGGTCTGCCCTTTGGAGATATGCATTCAAGTCAAAGGGCTGATCCAGATATTGGAGAACTTTTAAGGTTCTGGTGATGACAAGCACTCCCAACATCGGAGGAGTGCAAGCAGTTTACAAAACCAGTGGTCACAATGCTTCGGCAGTGGGACCGCTTGGTGGAGCAGGATGGGATAATGTACCGTCGGGTGAGCCGCCCGGACAGTGGGGAAGAAACCCTGCAGGTTTTATTGCCTATGACTATGAAGGAGGAGGTTCTGACACAGTTACATCAGCAGCACGGGCACCAGGGTGTGGAACGGACTACCCAGCTGGTGCGACAACAGTGTTATTGGCCAGACATGTCCTCTGAGATTGCACAGATGATTCTTCTGCACAATCTGACTTTGCTGCAGCCTGGAATTAAACTGCTGGTTTCGTCTGGTCAGAGGAGAACTGGCCCCCCGACTGAGCCTGGTTTCTCCCAAGGTTTTTTCTCCATTCTGTCACCGATGGAGTTTTGGTTCCTTGCCACTGTCGCCTTTGGCTTGCTTAGTTGGGGACACTTCATTTACAGTGATATTGTTCACTTGATTGCAAATTATTGTACAGATACGATTTAAACTGAACTGAGCTGCATGATAACATCACTGAATTCAATGATGAACTGCCTTTAACTGTCATTTTGCATTATTGACACACTGGTTTCCTAATTAATGTTGTTTAGTTGCTTTGACGCAATCTTTTTTGTTTAAAGCGCTATATAAATAAAGGTGACTTGACTTGACTTGAAACGTGGGTGCCAGCAATGCGAGAGGTGCCAGCATGCGAAGGGCCCTCCCTCAACACACAGTAGTTTTATGGGACACCTGATGGCTTCCCGGCCAAATGAAGTTCTGGCCATCGATTTGACAGTTCTGGAGCCTTCCCAGTCTGGCATTGAGAATGTTGTGGTCATGACTGATGTGTTCTCTAAATACACATGGGGTGTGGCTACCAGAGATCAGCGGGCAGAGATGGTGGCACAGGTTCTGGTATCTGAATGGTTTTGTCGACTCGGTATTCCGAGTCGTATCCATTCAGATCAGGGTCAGAACTTTGAGGCCACCCTTATCCAACAGCTTTGCCGCTTGTATGGTGTTGAGAAGTCTGGCTGGTAACGGACAGTGAGAGTGGTTTAATAGGACCTTGCAAGATTGTTGCGTTCTCTGCCCGACTCTCAGAAGGGTGACTGGCCACTGTGTCTTCCCCAGGTGTTATTTTAATATAATAGTACCCCTCATCAGAGTACTGGGGAATCCCCCCACTTTTTGATGTTTGGCCAGGAGCCACGGCTCCCAGACGATTTTCTGCTTGGGAGAGTCCAGGAGCCGTAGGCTGGCTGTGTGCAGAGGTGGGACTTAGAACATCAGAATAGGCTCAAAGTAGCTTTCGAGGGGGTGAGAGAGCAGCTAAGAACTGCGGTTGAACGTCGCAAGGCCCGGCATGATGGACAGGTCCGGGAGGAACCTTTATGGGAGGGCCAGTTGGTGCTTCTTCAAGCTTTTAATGTGAGAGGTAGACATAAGATACACAATCTCTGGGGCCCAGTAGTATACCAGATTGTGAAAGCAGGCGAACAGGTATATTCTATTGCTCCAGTGGACAAGCTGGGTAAAGTGAGACAAGTACATCGCTCTGTAATAAATCCATGGGTTGGTAAAAGTCCTTCGGTTGACCCCCCTACGCGTAGTATGTTGGGATCAATAGCACCTGCTGAGGAAGAAGATGAGATTGGAGATTGGTTTGTAGTGGTACCTGAGACCCCTCAGGCAGTGCCACTAGTTGAGGTCCCATTAGGAGTCTCCGGAGGGGACCAAACCTTTGCAGATGGTCTTCCAGAGGAGGGAGAAGAGGCAGGGGTTATAGCACCCACCCCAGGTAATGTGATGACGGGAGTGGGGTCACCAGCGCTTACTCCTCACGAGGCGAATACGGGGGTAAGGCGTACAAGCAGGCTGATGGCAGGACACTATTCAAATCCACATCACTTCCCTCGAACAGTAGGAATAGAAAGCATAGATGTATAAAAAGTGTTCATCGTCGGGCCGACGACGAAAAATGTCGGGGGTAGACGGTGACCAGATGCTGGCTACGCTTTGTCCTCCGGCGCCCATGTTGTTTACTAAGTAGAAAATGATTAAATTAATTGCCGTTTGCCGCTGACAAATTTCCTTTCAATCTTTGTGACATGTCATTTCCGATCGGCCATAAATAGCTAAATAGTCGAGACACGTTACTTCCGATTGACCCGGGGGTTCCCTTTTGTTTCCAACGTGCGGGAGATTTGACTGCTGCTGTGTTCCTGAAATGGCGATTCCTTTCGCTTGTTTCAGGCATATGTAAATCAGTTTATGTGACGCTGCAGGATCAAAATGAGACCAAGTGATCTAGAAGTGTTACGGTTCAGAGTGCTTGACTGAGGTTATTGTCGGCTTGTTTCAGGCATATGCAAACCAGTTCATGCGGCGCTTCAGGATCAGAACGAAACCAAACGATCTAAAGTGGTTTGTTCGGAGTGATTGACCTGATTCTATCGTTGGGTGTTCGAGATCCTTTTGAGATCCTCTGCCTTTTTTTGTCAGTATTTGGTGTGAGGAATCGCCGTTGTCCTACAACTTATGTTTTTCGTTTGTTTTATTTATTCTGAGTAGTAATTATGGTTTGTTATGCGAGGTGAATGATGATGCTATTAATTTGTTTAATATTGATTATAGTTTCCAGCCTTTCATGGATAATAATAATAATACATTTTATTTAAAGGCGCCTTTCATGGCACTCAAGGACACCTTACACAATTCATTAAAAAAAGACATTACTCAATCAAACCAGTACAACAAGAAACATTAAATCACATAAAAGCCTGCCTAAACAGATATGTTTTAAGACGAGATTTAAAAAAACTGAGAGACTAGAACTGTTGCGAACTTCTACAGGAAGAGAGTTCCATAAATGGGGAGCAGCAAAGCCAAAAGCTCGTGACCCCAGAGAAGTTGTCCGAGTGCGTGGCTGAACAAGTGTAAGTGCAAGAAGCAGATCTTAGAGTGCGAGAAGGAGTGTGTATATGAAGAAGATCATGAAGATATGAAGGAGCCAAATTGTTAAGTGCTTTGTAAGTTAAAAGTAAAATTTTAAAATTCACACGGAATTTAACCGGGAGCCAATGCAGCTTCTGTAAAACAGGAGAAATGTGTTCAAAAGTGGAAGTTTTGGTAATGACTCGAGCTGCAGCATTCTGTACTAACTGTAATTTATGAAGAGATTTGGAAGGAAGCCCATAAAACAAAGCATTACAATAGTCGATTCTTGATGTTACAATAGCATGCATAAGCGTAGCAGTACTCCTGAGTGAAAGGACAGGGCGCAGACGACTTATATTGCGAATATGGAAAAATGCAGAAGGGTAACACACTATTTATGTGAGATTCAAAAGACAAAGTTGTGTCAAAAAGACACCTAAACTTTTGAACTGATTCGATAGAGGAACAGAACAATTATTTATTTCCAGAGAAGAAATATTCGACTTACTTATTGTATTTTTTGAACCAACAAGAAGAATTTCTGTTTTACTGCTGTTCAATTGTAGAAAATTACTTGAAAACCAATCTTTTTTATTCACTTAGGCACTCACCAAGAGCAGAAGAGGGAAACTTAGAAGAAGGTTTAGAAAGACAGGTAAAGTTGGGTGTCGTCAGCATAACAATGAAAGTGGATATCATATTTCCTAAAAAATGCTGCCAATAGGTAAAAGATAAATAATAAACAGAAGAGGTCCTAAAACAGAGCCCTGGGGAACACCAGTGACAACATAAGTGGGTTTTGATTTAAAACTGTTTAAGTTGTACAAATTGAATGCGATCTGTAAGATAAGAACCAAACCAGCTTAAAGCCATACCAGTAATTCTAATAGATTCCAGCCTGCTCAAAAGTATGGGATGTGAAATGGTGTCCAAATGCTGCACTAAGGTCAAGAAGTATAAGTATTGATAGAAGACCAGCATCAGCCGCTAGTAATAGATCATTAGAAATCTTTACAAGTGCAGTTTCAACACTGTGAAAAGCACGAAACCCTGATTGTAACTGCTCATATAAACTATTGCAAGAGAGATGTTCGCGGAGCTGATGAGCAACAATTTTTTCCAGGATTTTTGACAGAAACTGTAGATTTGAAATAGGTCGAAAATTAGCAAAATTCTTTGTGTCTGTCCCAGGTTTCTTAAGAATAGGCGTTATAACAGCAGTTTTAGTGCAGTAGGGACAGTGCCAGTAAGAAGTGATGCATGCATAATATCAGTGATTAAAGAGGAAAGAAATGATAAACCAGCTTTAACCAAGTGAGTCGGTAATGGATCCTATTGACAGGTGACAGATTTAGATTTTTGCACAATGGAACAAATGTCCTCAACTGTTGGAATTTTAAAAAACAGAAAATGAAAATAAGGGAGATGGCGCAAAGCTAGAATGAGTTTTGTTCCAATCAGGGTTTGGTGAAACCAATTGCTGATGGATGTGTTCAATTTTCTTATTAAAAAAAGAGCATAAATGCTTCACACAATTCTGTAGAGTTTATATCCCCGTTAGAACACTCAGGTGGCTTTAAAATAGTGTTAATCACAGAGAATAAAGATTTTTGGTTTCCTACACCAGATCCAATTAAACCTGCATAATAATCTGATTTCGCTGTGGAAAGAGCAGTCTTAAAAACTTGCATGTGATCAGCATACAAATCTTTATGAACTACAAGTCCAGTCTTGGAGTACAAGCGTTCTAATCGACGCCCTTTGACTTTTAGCAGACGAAGATCCGATGTAACCAGGGTGCAGACTTGACAAACGAAACATTCCTGGTTTTCAGTGGAGCACAAGTGTCGAGGATCATTTGAAGATTGTCATTATAATGCTGGATTAAATCTTCAAGATTCCCTGAAAGGTCTTTGTGGGAAAGTGTGGACAAACATTCCCCAAGGATTGAGGGATCAATGTTCTTAATATTACGAAATGTGATTGTACGACTCAAATTAGGCTTGAACACAGATAAAGAAACATTAAAAGACACCAGCAAGTGGTCTGACAGTGATAAGTCAGAAGTAGTGCAATTTCCAGGAATCACACCTGAACCAGCAGACTAAATCTAGAGTATGACCTTTTGAATGAGTTGGGACATTGATAAATTGCTGTAGTCCAAAACTATCTAGGCATGATAAAAACTCTCTAGAACATGAATTTTCTGTATTATCCACATGGATATTAAAATCACCAACCAAAACCACGTTTGGAGACAATGAACAAGAGAAGTTAAAAATGTTGAAAATTCCTGTTGGAATACAGAATTGGCCTTCGGAGGCCTGTAAACAATAGCTATGATAGTTGGTACAAATCCATTGATTTGCAAAGCAACAGATTCAAAGGAAGTATAGTCAGTTTCAGGAAGAGCTGTAACTTTCCATTTTTCCTTATATAGTACTGCAAGCCCCCCGCCCCGGCCAACAGTGCGTGGTTTACAGATAAAAGCATATCCAGAATCAACATTTCCTATATTGATTATAGTTTCCAGTTAAGTGTTTTTTTTTTTTGGTTTATTATTACTATTGTTTTCTTTGTGTTTATATTGACTTGATCTACTCTTTATTTCCTCATCGTGATTTTTGCTTGTGTGTGCGTGAGTGATTGCAAACTTCTTTTGCTAGGTGCTGAGGGCTTCAGCCAGGAATCCTCCCTTGTTTTCTCAGAGTGTTGGTGGTGGTTTGAACACTGGGTGCTGGGTGCAGTGAGACGCACGGATTTTGTGTGTGAGTGATAAGAGTTTACTCCAGTGTGTGGTTGTATTCCTTGTTCTTTAGCCCTCAGCCAAAGCTTTTGAATGTAGTGTGTTTTTTGTATGTTAATTTTGTAGTGACTGACTGTCAAAAGACCATATTTCTTCTGATAACATTCTTTTTGTGGCCACATGGTGTGGCGCATCTTGCCTGGAAAGCTCAGTTTATTTAAATGTGATTTTAGTATTAATAAAAAAAATTTGTGTATGATATTCATCTCTCTGTTCCTTACTAGTGCAACCAACTTGCGTGCCTTGATATAAATCATATCAATTATTCTCTGTGTGATGTCAGAGTGGCGTAGTCGGTTCTTTTAAAGCTGCATTTATTCTGTTCTAAGTAGTTAGGCCCTCAAACAAACAAATCAAAATCCCAACAACACACAACGTGGCGTAGTCGGCAGGATCTTGCACTGGTGTAGGACAGAGATGTGAATTGTATTTTGTTTATTTAATTTTTTTTGCCTTTTGACTATGGTTGTGTGAAGGGTTTCTTTTTTTTTGAGGAGGAACAGGACAACAGCGACCCTGTGCGGTCAGTAGTGCTCGGGCAGTATATCAATTATTCTCTGTGTGATGTCAGAGTGGCGTAGATTTATTCTGTTCTAAAAAACTATAACCATCACAAACACTAATAAACAAACATGGCTAAAGTCTAATAACACTGTAATCAGCACAAACTGGGCTACAATAATATGTAAATAGCATGTATGTACATGATCGTGTTTTTGAGAAAACAATGTTTATGCGTGGTTAGTGAAAAACTACAATTTTGAAGTCACTGAATTAAGGTCATAAAACACATACAAAAAATTTAAAAACAACACTTTTAAACGCTCACAGAATAGAATTTTAAATACAAAAATAAACAAAAATCATCTTGTTTACTCGCTCACAGAATACAATAGATTGATTTAAATGTTCTAAGACACTTTTTGTTTCAAAAGGGTATATGCGAGTAGGCATGATTGACAATGAATATTAGTGTGATTCACACCTGAGAAGACAAAGGCCCGCATAATAAGCTGCATAACGAGCCTTTCAGTCAGGTATGTGACTGAGAGGGAAGAGTTACAATAAAGAATGTGAGGACAAAATAAATGTATATATTTTTATGTTTGTAGTTTATTGAGAATATATTTAATTATCCCACAAAATTAAAGACTTGAGATTCACTTGTGAGTGCAGTTAAACAGTTTATTAGGAACAATCAAAGCTGACTTTCAAAGCTGAATTTTTAGCATCATTACTCCAGTCACACGGTCCTTCAGAAATCATTTCAATATTCTGATGTGCTACTCAAAAAAATAAATAAATAAATTTTATTATTATTATAAAAAAAAAAACAAAAAATCCTAAAAAGATCTTATATTTTTATTAATTGATGAATTGAAAGAACAGCATCGTTTGTGACATGATTATTGTATTTATCATCACGTGTGTGCTAAATAAAAGTTTTATTTTCTACTATATACTGACTCTACTGTATATTGTTACACTTGGAGTAAGACTGGAGTAATGATGCTGAAAATTTAGCTTTGATGACAGGAATAAATTACATTTTAAAATATATTCAAATAGAAAGCAGTTATTTTAAATAGTACAAATATTTCAAAATATTACTGCTTTAGCAAATGCAACTTTGTATGTACAATATATATAAAGTTATAAACATATATGGCTATATTCATGAACAGTGAATAGCCCTTCACAGTAAAGTTTTGTCTAATCATTCTTACTGACATTAAGCTATCAACATTATAACTCGTATTATTTTTATATCGTATTGCTGTCTATTTTATAGAACATAAAAAAAAAAAAAACCTTCCCGGCTTCGTGAAACATTTAGATCAGCGGTTCTCAATTCCAGACCTCACCCCCCTGCTCTGCACATGTTGTATGTTTCTCTTATTGTTTCAGACGTTTGTTCTATTCGAACTTAAGTGGCCTACTGTATATTGTTACACTTGGAGTAAGACTGGAGTAATGATGCTGAAAATTTAGCTTTGATGACAGGAATAAATTACATTTTAAAATATATTCAAATAGAAAGCAGTTATTTTAAATAGTACAAATATTTCACAATATTACTGCTTTAGCAAATGCAAATTTGTATGTACAATGTATATAAAGTTATAAACATATATGGCTATATTCATGAACAGTGAATAGCCCTTCACAGTAAAGTTTTGTCTAATCATTCTTACCTGACATTAAGCTATCAAAATTATAACTCGTATTATTTTTATATCGTATTGCTGTCTATTTTATAGAACATAAAAAAAAAAAAAACCTTCCCGGCTTCGTGAAACATTTAGATCAGCGGTTCTCAATTCCAGACCTCACGCCCCCTGCTCTGCACATGTTGTATGTTTCTCTTATTGTTTCAGACGTTTGTTCTATTCGAACTTAAGTGCCCTGCGAAGTGGACATCACAGGATATCCCACCATGATTCCAGTTCAAAGCGAACGTATATGTTCCATTCAAACTGCATTGAAGTGTGCGAGACGTGAATTTAAATTGTATTTATTAACAGAGGTATATGATGTCATATTTGTCCGTGTGTGAAGACGTTGCGCAGCGCAAATCCGTGAATTAATGTTCCAAAGTGAGGTAAACTTCAGCAGATTTCCCCTGCTCAGGGAGTAGGGAGCAATGAACACTGTGTAGGGAGCATGTCAATGGGAACACAGTTCATGCATGGAGCTCACTTTTAACGAGCTGATTATCTGAATCAGGTGTGTTAACAAAGAGAGACATGCAAAATATGCAGAGCTGGGAGGAACGAGGACTGGAATTGAGAACGCTGATTTAGATGATGTGACTGAAACTTCATAATGTTTCACTTAGTTATACATTATACACTATACCAGCACAGTATTCTAGAATTATTATTCTGCATTGATTGCATCCACTTCAATGCTCGATGGTCAGTTTACAAGGTGAATTCCCTTCCAAGTATCTTAAAGAATCCACAGCCCATTTAATGGCAAGGTCTTCTTTTTCCACAGTTGAATGCCTTCTCTCTCTTTCAAAGAGTTTTCTGCTCAGGAACAACACTGGTTGCTCACTCCCGACTCTCCTTGGGCCAAAACTGCTCCTAGTCCAACATCTGAGGCATCCACCTGCACAAGAAACTGCTTTGAGAAATCAGGACTCTGCAGAATTGGTTCCTGACATAACAGATCTTTGAGTGCTACAAAAGCTCCTTCACACTCCCTTGTCCAGTGAAACTTGGAAGGACTCTTTTTAGTCAGTTCAGTTAATGGGGTAGCCAAAGATGAAAAATATGGAATAAATCTATGATACCACCCAATTAAACCCAAAATATATCACCACATCATCCAAATATGCTGCCGCATATTGATCACATCCAGCAAGTACTCCATCCATAAGTCTCTGAAACATTGCTGTAACCCAAAAGGCATTATGGTGTACTGATACAACCAAGTAGGGGTACGGAAAGCAGTGTATGGCCTGCAGAAGGGTTCGAGTGGCACTTGCCAATACCTTTTACATAAGTCAATGGTGGTCATATAATGAGCTTTACCCAATCTTTCAATTAGTTTGTCTATACAGGGCATTGGATATGAATCAAAGCTGGATACACTATTAAGCTTCCTAAAATCTGTACAGAATCTCACTCCGACCGTCCTTATTAGTAACCAGAAGTATGGGACTTGACCATTCACTCTGAGAGGGCTGTACTATTTCCATCTCCAACATCATCTTAACCTCAGTCTTCAGTTTCTCTACCATCTTTTCAGGGACTCTATAAGGTTTCTGTTTGATTGGGGTAGGATCTTTCAAGATGATACTATGGGTGATAACTTTAGTCATCCCTGGTTTTTCTTGGAATAGTGATGGAAAAGACTGATGTACCTTCGCTAGCTGTTGTTGTTGATAATTACTCAGATGTGAATAGAGGCCTGGAGCTTCCTCTGATGGTTGGACTGGTTCCATTTCCACCTCATCTACTTCATCATCAACAGCCTGCACCATCATCGTCACTTGATCCTTGGATCCAGGCATCTTGTCTTTGAACTCCCTCAGCAAATTAACATGTAGGATCTATTTAAGACGTTTCCTTTCAGGACACAAAATCTCATACGTTACAGGGCCCAATTTTTGATTAACAACATAGGGACCTTGTCACTTGGCTAGCAGTTTGCATGTACCTGAAGCAGTACAAGTACTTTTTGCCTGGGTTGTAAGTCTCTTTCTCTGGTATGTTTGTCATACCATACCTTCTGTTTCTTTTGGGCCACTTGCAGGTTTTCTTGAGCCATATTCCTGAATTTCTCCAGTTTGTCCCTCATCTGCAATATATAGGATGCAACACTGCACTGGGCTGGTTCCTCTGCCATCCATCCCTCTTTGAGCATGTCCAGGGGGCCTTGAACTTGCCTGCAATATAACAACTCAAAAGGAGAAAATCCAGTTGAACATTGGGGAACTTCTCGGTATGCAAACAAAAGGAAAGGGATCCATTTATCACAATCTCTTCCAGTTTCATCCACAAATTTTTTCAGCATGTTTTTCAGGGTACCATTAAAACGTTCTATTAAACCATCGGTTTGGGGGTGGAATGGTGTTGTCCTGATACCCTTTATTCCCAGTTGCTTATACAGTAACTTTATCAGTTTGGCCATGAAATTAGTTCCCTGATCAGTGATCATTTCAAAAGGTACTCCCACCCTTGAAATTAAATCAATCAAGCACTTTACTGTTTTTTTTAACCTGTATAGATCACAGAGGGTACACTTCCAGGTAGCTTGTTGCATAATCACAGAATACCAAAGCAAACTGGTTACCTGAGATACTCTTTACTATGGGCCCAATTATGGCCATGCTTATGTGATCAAAATGGCAACAAAAAAAAACAAAACTCCATAAGTAACCTCTGTCTGCTTTGCGAACAGGAGCTACCATCTGGCATTCAGAACAGGTCCTACAGTATTCTTATACATCCTGATACAATTTAGGTCAATAGAATGATTGACTGATTCGCTTATAGGTTTTCTGCTGACCTAAGTGCCCTGACTGAGGTATAGTATGACCCAAATGTAAGATCATCTCATGGAGTTTACTGGGAACAACCAATCTGGGATTTTCTGTATCTGCCAGGTACAAAAGATTGTATGTTAGAATGTATCGATCCCCACCTAATCAGGGTACTCCCACAAAAAAAATCAGCCTCACAAATTTTTTTGAACAGAGGTTGTAAAGTGACATCTGAGCTTTGCAATTCCCTAAAATTGTCAAGGACCCGCCAGTAAGATTCGATTAAATCGGACTCAGGACCAGGGAAAGTTAGCATGTTATCCTGGACCATATTTTACCCCTATGTTTTTCTTGGCTTTGCACTCTTTTGCTCTTCTGAACATTCCCACCAGAATAAAACAAATCTGCATGAGTATGCAAACCTTTGCTCTGTGATTGGGTAACCACTGCACACATTTTGGGAACTGAATAGACAAGTTCAATTAAAAGTGGAAAATCACCACCTAGCACCACATCATAGGCTAGTTTGTCAACCACCGCCACCCTCAGTAAATATGCTGGGTTATCCACAACTATAGTTACATCAACAGTTGTGTAAATCTTTTCTTCCCCATGAGCACATCCCAGACATATTGTTTCCCCATAATTCAACATTACACCACTCAACAAATGAGGCTTCACCAATGTTTGGGTACTTCTTGTGTCTACAAGTGCATGGGCTGGTTGACCATTTACTGTTACTGGTATAACATGTCTGTGTTTTTCACTGTGGGTCAACAATTCATATGACAAATCTGGGTACATAGCACATATTGGTTACCTTAGGTTTTTTCAACAGGTGGCTTTTTCCCCACTAGCCCTGCAGTGCTATCACTGGACTCCTCCATTTTACCCTTGCCTATAGTACCTTTATTAGCCCTGGGTGGTTCCCGATGTGTTGCCACATATCTCTCTGACAATCTCATTGCTTCCTCACCAGTCTGAAGTTGGTTTTCTTTTACCCAAACCCTGACATCTGGGCGAAGCATCCACAGGTATTGTTCCAGAATGATGGTCTCCCCCATTTGACCTTTGGTCTTTGTCTCTGGTCACATCCACCTCTTATACAGGCCTTTAATATGATTTTAGGTCTCTCTCACTGTCTCCCTGGATGGTACTGTGAGGCCTCTGAACCGTAGGCGATAAGCCTCCTCTGTCACTTTATACTTGGCCAGTACTGCCGCCTTGATTCCTGCAGGTCCCCAACCCTGTATGATGTATGTGAGCACGACCAGGAGCGCTGTCTTAAATGACAGGAACTTGAGCTCAACTAAGTCAAACAGCTCAAAGGGGACTCAAAAGAGCCCCTTCTATCTTCCATCAGGGTGTCAAGAAAGTGGACTTTGTCGGTGTCCTGCATCTCAGGCAGGTTCAGCCAGAGATGGCACTCCTGGACTACCATGGTAGACATCACCTGCCTGAGGGACCGTGCTGGGACTTTCGTTGCCAGGAGGGCAAAGTCAGTCACTGTAAACAGCTCCTGCTTCAACCCCGGGTTAGAATTAACCTTATACAGTTTTTTAAGTGCCTTTGCCTGGTTAGTCATGTCCAGAGCCCAGATATGAATTGTCCAGCTTCAAGTGTTTAGGGGATAGAGGTGAATTCACCTCCAGCTGATACTCTTGGCGGCCTGAAGGAGCATGGCTGTCAATTCTGCTTCCGACTCTGACTGTGCAGCCGCTGAAGCTGGGGGCTGCTCAGCAGAGTCTTCAGCATTGGAAGACAATAGCCCCTCCTCTGATGCTGTGATAGACATCTTATCCTCCCCAGGAGCTTCGAATGAGACCCTAGGTCCACCGCAGGATGAATCAGTGCATCATCTGGGAGCTTGACGGCGGAGGAGGAGCAGGACTTCCATGAAGGACTTCCTCAGCATAGCCATGGACATAAACTCGCAGAGCGGGCATGAACCATCCTAAAAAAAACATCTCATCATGCTAGCGGACCAGACACATAAGAAAGAAATCATGTCTGTTATCAGAGGTAAGGAAACTACTACACCCGGCTCCGAAGCAAAAATCTGAATTAGTGGATGCGCGCCGCCATATTATATACCTGTGTGTATGGGGAGTGGCTTGGCATGCAAATTCCACTCGCCAATTGTCACTGGCCATTTCTTGTAATGCTCAGAGGTGATTGGGGTCCCCAAGTGAGACCCCTAGTGTGGGTATAAGAGGCAGCAGGTGTACCGCATTAATTCATGCTTTCGCTGAGGAGCCAAGCCAGTGACCCGGCAGCTCAGCAGTGGTACAGCAACTATGTCTCTGTTCCCTCCTTCAGGGAACAAGGGTCAAATACGTAACCGAGATATTTCCTTTCAGTCGGACACTCTCAATGTCACGTCGGATGACCAACGAATTGGGATCCCTACCAACAGATCCCTGCCTCTCAGTCCCACTACCCGTTTGAGGTGAGAACACAGGAGGTAGCCGGTTCGACCCGTAGGCTATAGATCCTAGCGAACATGTTAGGAGTCGCACAGCCCACAGCTCTACAAATGTCTGCTAGCGAGGCACCACGAGCCAAAGCACAGGACGATGCAACACCCCTAGTGGAGTGAGCATGCAGCCTGAGCAGCCAGGGCACACCTTGTGCTTCATAGGCCAAGGTGATGGCATCCACTATCCAGCTATACAGCTTTCCCCTTCTGCTGTCCTCCGTAACAGACAAAGAACTACTCTGATGTCCTAAAGCTCTGAGTTCTATCCATGTACTGTCACAATGCACATACAGGACAGAGCAAAGCTAGGGCTTGGTCTGCCTTCTCCAGGGCAGCGCTTGCAGGTTCACTACCTGGTCCCTTAAGAGAGTGGTAGGAACTAGTAGGAGCATGATTTGTCGATGGAAAATGCCTGCATGTCCGCCACCCTCTTGATCGAGGCGAATGCAGTCAGGAGTAGGGTTTTCATAGAAAGAAACTTCAACTTGACTGACTTCAAAGGCTCAAATGGAGCAATTAATAGGGCTCTTAGCACCAGTGCCAAATCCCAAGAGGGTAGGGAGGGAGGCCTAGGAGGATATAACCTCCTGGCCCCCCTAAGGAACCTGACGACCTGATCGTGCTTCCTGACCGACATCCCCTCTATGGGGTTGTGGTGGGTGGAAATAGCAATATGAAATATGCCGGTTGATAAATGCAACAATTGCAGTAATGCCAACGCAGTTGGGGCCCTGTCCATACCTCTGACACTGCGTACCCGTTGTATGTGGCTCCCCAGCCAGTGGCCGAGGCGTCTGTGAATACCACAGCATGCCTGCATACCTGTTCAAGGGGCACACCTGCCTGAAGGAATGAAGGATCTGACAACGGGCTGAAGGTTCTGTGGCAGGCCAGTGTAATCTAAACCCAGTGAGTACCACGTAGCCCACCTCGGGACTTGGCCATGGAGCCAGTGCTGAAGAGGTCTCATAAGGGCAGACCAAGAAGAACTACCGCTGCAGCTGCAGCCATATGCACCGAGGAGCCTCTGAAAGAATTTCAGTGTGACCCCCTTCCTGCCTGACAAACTCTTAAGGCAGTTCAGCACCAACTGAGCACATTTCTGGGTGAGGCTTGCTGTCTGGATGACTGAATCCAACTCCATGCCGAGAAAAGAGATCTTCTGCGTTGGCACGAGTTTTCTCTTTTCCCAGTTAACCCGAAGACCCAATTGGATGAAGTGTCTGAGCACCAAGTCCCTGTGTGCGCACAACTGATCGTGAGACTGTGCGAGTATGAGCCAGTCGTTGAGATAGTTGAGGATGTGCAAAAGGGTACAAGGGCTGCCTCCGCAACTTTGGTAAAGACGCGACTGCGTCAACATCTTAAATGGCAGCTTGTGAAGTGCATTGTTCAAAACTTGCAGATCCACGATTGGTCATAACCCACGGCTTTTCTTGGGCACAATGAAGTAAGGGCTGTAAAACCCTGACTTCATATCAGCTGGAGGGACCTGATCTATCGCATCCTTTGCCAGAAGGACTGCGATCTCTGTACGCAAGCAGGGGCATCAACAGCCTTGAAGTGAACCGGATGCTCCTGAACTTGGGGGGACGCCGGGCAAACTGAATCGCATAGAGGAGTCTGATGGCCCGGGGCCTGTAATGGCCTGGCCTGTTACGGCAGAGGGGGAGTCTGGGTGTGAAGTGTAACACTCACCTGATTCCTCCTCATGCGGGAGAAAGCACAATGACCCGGATTGAGGCTTGTGACAGCCCAGTGTGTGACGACGTGAAGTGGGGACTCAAGTGTTACAGCCCTTACCTGGTTCCACGAATGGGCAGGAGTGGTGCTCTTGGGCAACCCACTGCTGCTCACTGGCAAAAGAGGAGGAGGGAAGCGATCTGGGGATGCACAATTCACAACTCTCCTCCTCTGGAGACCCAGAGACTGAGGAAACTGCTCTTTTACCAAAATTTTGCATACCGCTGGCTTCTGGGCCAGTGCCAGAATAAAAACAGAACGAAACTAAAGATTCTCCAACTAGGCAATGATTACAATTGTTTATATGAGCTGCCAGTAGTAACTGTAGCAGAATTAAATTGCCATCAACTAATCTGTTCGTCCAGTGAACATTTAGTGTTATTTCATATCAACTCTACGAAAGGATATTTTCATGGCCACAGAAAAT
Source organism: Cyprinus carpio (assembly GCF_018340385.1). Lineage (NCBI taxonomy): Eukaryota > Metazoa > Chordata > Actinopteri > Cypriniformes > Cyprinidae > Cyprinus > Cyprinus carpio. The sequence continues at coordinate 8,247,961 of NC_056586.1, forward strand.
ACTTTCATACAGTATTAATGCATCAGAGCATGTAGCAAGGATCAAAATCATAAGGGACATTAATTTGCAAGGCAGAATCAAAAACTCATTTAATTTGTGCACAAGAGTTTTATTTACCAAACACTAACACAAACTAGTCTAACAAACAAACAAACAATCACTCATACAGGGGAAAGGGAAAATTAGATTTGATGGATAATACCATCAGGAAAACCACAGAATGAAGCTATGAAAAGAGTCAGTTAACCACCTGAGTAAAACCATCAGCGTCGTTCATAACTGGGTCTATAGCTTATACTAAATCTCTGTTTCATTAAGTTAAATGTACAATACTTGCATTGCCTTGGCCTGGAACGAGCATCTGTATTCAAAGTCTTGATGGTATTGAGGTTCGGTGGTGTTGGAGTCGCGATTACGTTCTTCCGGTTTTGAAGAGTGATGAATTCCAAAGATATCCATGACTCGATGGTGATTGGGAGTTTCTTCCCAGTGTAAAGTGAAAAAGAGCTAAGAGAGATGTCAGCTGAGATCCTAGTATCTTTGGTGAAATGGAAAGTCAAGGCACGAGGCCTAGCAATAACTAAGGGTGTCCTTACAAGCATTTCTAGCTCACATCCTCGTCTTTTCAGAATCTAACAGAACAGCAGACTGGGTGAGCTATGTGTTGGAGCCCATCGGGCATGCCTGCACCGGCTCCAGCTCTCCACACAGACCAATTTTAGCAGAAGACTTAGCAGATGAAGAAAACCTGGGTGGAACTGTGCGTGAGCCTTTTAAGGTCTGAGAAGATTCACGCCTCTCAGGATGGGCTTGTTCAATACGGCCCTTTGTCTGAAAGCATGGTAATTTGCATTTGGAACTCTATTGAGTGTTATTGCAAAATTATTAAAGATTCTTAGAACACTAATATATTGCCTATGTACAAACATATAATATACACTCTCATTTAGATCATCAGAAGATGAATTCATGAATACTAAACATGGTAAGATTACATATAAGATTACACGAATGAGTGGTTCTATCATAAGCATGCATAAAACAGTATACAATACAAAAGACAATATCCAAAAAGAGTAACAACATACACAATACCCTGAAGTATATGTGAGTTTATTCAAAGAAAGGTTTTCCTATGAATTAATTAAAGAAGAGTCCATTTTGCTGAGCATTATGTGTCTTTCCTATGGAAAATGTAGTGAGAGGGAGAACTCTCAACATGCCATTAGGTCGTAAAGGTTTATCTGATCTGTCTGAGGTGTCCTGGTTGCCATGGTAACCAGAGGCCTGGTGTCATTCCACCGGACTCCACCAAACGCAGCGCCACCCCTGTTGCCGGGATGAACACTGGGCCGAGGCAGAGGCAGAGGGACTCCGCCACGTTTGACATAGTGGAGTCTTTTATGCAGCTCTGAGATGGTCATGTCCCCACAAGAAGAACATGCCCCATTCACAAATGCCTCCTCAGCGTGACTAATGCCCAGGCATGTGGCATTGAGGAAACGACCACATCCATAAACGCATGGGTGATAAGACATCTTTGAGCAACCGTGTTTCTCTTTTAGAGATTGCTCTTTTATTGCTGAAGCACACATGGTAACTGGCCACCACACACTCTTAGTGTCTCCACAAAGGATGATCTTTCTTTTTTCCCTTGTGCAACTGCAACCACCTCTGCAATTGCCATAATATCCGCACTCGTTTTTTTGCAATCACTCGAAGAGGGGAGAGCAATAGTGATGCACCACCGCTCAGCTCCTAAGTGAAAGGATAAATGAATGCGGTGCACCTGCTGCCTCTTATACCCACGCTGTGGGTGTGGCAACCAGATGCGAATTCCGCATGCCAAAGCCCATTGGCTCATTTAGTTACACTCAAAGTGGATTGGTCTCTCTAGTGAGATCCCAATTCGCCTGTCATCCGACGTGACGTCGAGAGTGACCAACTGAAAGGGAACATGTTTTCAGGTTATTTTCTGGTTTTATTTAGAGAGAATATTAAGAATTTTAATGTGATATTTCTGTATGAATGTGGAACCAGCACATGTTGAGCAGAGAGACGGTAACCCTTTGCCACTGTCCATTGTAAAGTGTGGATGAAATATATATATATATTTGAACTATTTCACATATGTTAGTATTCATTTAAAATTGTTAATTATTTCTATTGTGAATGACATTTCATTTGTTAAATGATTGCCTCAGGAATCAGTGTTTTTTGAAGTATTACCTGTTTTATCAGTACATTTTAAAGTACTTTGGTAGATTGGTATATTGGCATTATACCACAATAAAATGTATGATTATACTGTATGTTGTAAAATATACAGGCACAAATATGCCACCCTTTAAAACATTGTGACTGTATTTTTAATGTTGAATTTCTAGCAATTACAGATTGATTAATTTATTAATTACTGTAAATTTAAGATATTTTTATAGTGTATTAATTTATCATGTTACCTTGTTTCTCTTGCTTGTCTGATGTCACTATTAAGGCCTTCTTAATCTAAGGATGCTGTTCGAGATTATGCTGCATTTAAATAAATGAAAATAAAGTTAATTAACATTAGTATGTACTAATACATTATATACATTTACTTTTAATGATATACTATTGCATATATAACATACCAACATTATAATTATAATACATAACGTGTCTTTATGAATTTTTTGTTTCATTATATCTGACTTAAACTGTAAAATTAATTCACTCATGTTAACATTCAACTCACACATAAAGGCCTCTCAAGTGAACCAGCAATTCTCATGTTGTGAAGCAATAGTGCTACGCACAAAGCCATTATGTTCCCCTGTTCATCAGAATGTGTTATGTGAAAAGGTGAAATAAAAAGACAGTGTACAGGTTTAAAATATTAAAAATGGCATGCCAAAATCATCACAGATGCAATGGGCCTTTTTTTTTTTATTGATTATGCAAATGTAGGCCATGTGTGCTTTGTATGGCCTCGGAATACATCTTGGAGTGGATAAGCCAAATTATTATTTTTTTTTGTTTTGTTTATTTTTTGGAACTTTTAAAGATGTGGTTGTTTTGAAAGAGGTGTGCCAGCATTTATTTTCTATTTGTCTTCCCTCAAAACACCTTATTAAGCCACATGAGGGTAAATAATGACAGAGTTTTCATTTGGGGGTGAACTACTCCTTTAAGTCTTGCAGACGTGCTGTCTTTACCAGGGCAGAGTTTGTGCTTGTAGCAGAGAGATGACCTTTGGGACAAGGGCAGATTGACTGAGACTGACAGGACAGAGACAGTCTGTAACATTATTGAGCTAAAAGTCAGCTCAAAGTCTACTGTGATAAGATCATTTAATTGAAAAGGGTCTCTAGAATCTGACTTTGTCTTTTCATGAATAGGGAACAGCCATTTCATTAGAGTAATTAGAATAATGTTTTCATTTAAAGGTGAAGTGTATAAAACCAGAAATGCAAAAACAACTTAAATTTAAATAGAAAACACAAACATGCGAAATGCTTGGATGGAATTTGCTGAAGTGTTCAGTGTTCTGCATATATATATATATATATATATATATACACACACACACACACACACACACATATATATAACATACACACACACACACACACACACATATATATATATATATATATATATATATATATATATATATATATATATATATATTATATATACACACACACACACACACACATACGGAAATGCAGAGATTTCATTTTTGGGTGAACTATCCCTTTAGGGATGGAATTAGCTTGTTTTCCATAAAATGAACTTTTAAAATCAAAATATAATAATAGCATTTTGTATAGTTATTTATCATTTAGGTAGTTTTATATTTTTATTAGTATTTTAATATATTTTATTTTTGTATTTTCCATTTCATTTAAATGTTTTTGTCATTTGTATTACTGTTTTGTATAGAGACTTTCTTCTTCTTTTTTTTCAGTTGAAGTTTTAATTATTTAAGTATGGGCAAACACTGAGTTAAACTACATGAAAATGACAAATGTTTGCAACAAGCTGGAATTAAAAAAAAAGTTTAAAATAAGTATGTACACATTTGCGTGTGTGTACATCTTTTTTAAAATAAATTATTATTTTTATTCAGAAAGGATATTTTAAATTGTTAAAAAGCAATAATAAAGACTTATAGTACTACAAAAGATTATTTTGAATGAATGCTGTTCTTTTGAACTTTTTATTCATCAAAGAATCCTGCATCATAGTATCACAGCTTGCTACTACTACTATATATAATAATTAAGCAATGCAACTGTTTCCAACACTGAAAATAAATCAGCATATTAGAACGATTTCTGAAGGATCATGTCATGTGACACTGGAGTAATGGCTGATAAAAATTCAGCTTTGCATCACAGGAATAATTATGCTTTAAAGTTATGTTATTTTAAATTGTAATAAATATTTCACAGTATTCAACATTCAACAACATTCAAAATCTTACTGATCCCAGACTTTTTAATGGTAAGGTATGTATGTATGTATGTATGTATGTATGTGTGTGTATATATATATATATATATGTATATAAAACATTTTTATTTCAGTTAAATTTTATTTCAAATAATAATATTTATTTAGTTAGTTAATTAATTATTTACTTATTTATTTATTTATTTATTTATTTTGTGGATTTAGTTTTAGTTAACCATTATTACCCTGACGGTATTGCAGTATTTTTTAATGATTTATTTGTATATCTAATGCCTAAGCTACAGTATTCTTGCATTAAACAAAAACACTTTCCCTAGGCTGTGGAAGTCTGACGATCCAGCCAGTCAATTTTCCACCCTCAGCCTCTGTAATTCTGCTCTTTGCACACATGCCGTCTATTCTTCTCAGGTTCTTCCCCGTTGTGACCTGCCACACTAAAACAAGCATCACACACCCGTAGCAGCACCCCCCCCCCCCAACACCCCAGCCCCTCGCCTCCCACTGGCCACTCGCTGTGCTGCTGTATGACACGATAGCCCCACCCTTCTACTGCAACCGCTGCTGGCTTGCCATTGGCTGGCTGTAAGGCATGGGGTAGAATATATGTGGCCAACCTTGAAGTACTAAACTAGGGCACTGAGAGGGTTAGAATGCTAGAATGAGGGGAGGAGAGAGAGGGAAATGTTGAGGGAGTGGCGGGAAGGCGGGGTTGGGGAGACAAGAACAGAACAGGACTGTATGCTTTGTTTTTTGTAAAATTTACATTTTAGCAACATTACAGGGCAATAACTGAATCACTGTGAATACATAAACATTATTACACAGATTATGCTTTAAGACATACACAATTTTTTTGTGAGATTACTGAAAATGACACTAAATAGTAGTATGGTATATCAAATAACTGCATATTATACACCATTTACTGTTTATTAAAAATAGACTGTGAAAAAAACATTCTATAATAAACCTTTCAAATGCAGTGTGCTACAATGTTGTCACATGACCTCATCATGCTGCATCATGTTTATCATCTTAGAAATAAAAAAGGCAATAACAAAAGATTTAGTCTAGTTAGTCTAGTTTAGAGTTACAAAAACAGGGGGTGGTGAAAATCTGCAGGGGGTTTGAGAGCTGATTAAAAGATAAAAATGAATTATATCAAAAGTAAAATTTTAAATAAATAAATAAGTGAAGCAAGCCACTGTGTTATGATGATCTAGTGTGTTCAGCATCTCAGATCAGCTTGGTTCACAGTAAATGCTACAAACTCCATGACTGCATGTGCTGCAAATTTAACATGCATTTGAGTATGCAATGTGCGCTAGGGTTTACTTTATTTATGCATTTGCATAATTTCCATAAACTTCTATAGCATTTTACCAGTATTCCACCAAAATTACAACTTTAGGATTTCAAAAGTGAAAAGCTTGACAGTGTGAATGTTTCGAAGTGAATAATTTAAGACATATTGTAAAATAAAATTATTATTATTATTATTATTATTATTATTATTATTATTATTGTTACGATCAAATATTCATTTTTGTGTTTTACAGTGAAATTGTCATTAACAATATATCTCTCTATTTGTATAGAGTTAAAATATAGTAATAGTAATACAGGAATTCCTGGTCTAGTCAAATAATAAAAAATACTATATCTCAAATAACTAAATGTTTCAGCAGGAATTTCTTCGGGGTAAACTGTCACACCACAAATGGAAGATCAGCTCCAGTGCACTGCACTGTGGGATACAGTATTCTATGGGCAATGGGTCTGATTAAAACACCTAAATTTAATAACTAAGAGATGTGTCCTAATACTTTTTTCTTAATAGACAGAAGTGTATCTTAATAGACAGGCTGCTGGTTTCAAATGTGCCTTAATGCCTTCCCACCTCCTTAGACTGTCTGTGAAGCCAGCATATTTCACATTTCAGATTTTGAAAGCAGCTGACGGTGTGGATGATTGCAATAGTCATTATTGTTTTGTATTATCTTTTAGTGCTTGACAATTAGAATAAATGACCAGCAAGTGTGTCATTCTGCTCATGAACAACTGTAAAATAAATAAACAAAAAAAAAAGAAAAAAAAGATGAGTCCAATAAAGCTCACGAATTTGACTGCTCAGCTTCACAACTCAATCCAATACCGGGTTGCAGTGTTGCCTAGTAACGATGGCACACAACTGACCTTATCTCGTGCGGTCATAAAAATGTATGAAGTCCCCCCTATTTTCCTTCCTCGGTTCTCTATTCCCCACTCTCCATGCACAATCACTCGCACACAGCCAAGGGCAAAGCACACTATGCATTTTCTTATTCCCTACTACAGCACTGCTATCGTGTGTGTGTGTGTGTGTGTGTGTGTGTGTGTGTGTGTGTGTGTGTGTGTGTGTGTGTGTGTGTGTGTGTGCACGCTTTGCCTGGGAGCTCCCTTGTTTCATTACAACGTTGTTATCTGAACCAGAACACTGTATCACAACACACACTGGGTAGGAGGGAAGCAGATCACATGGTTTAAATTTAACACTCACACACACACACGTATAAGGGAGAGAGAAAGGGAAATGTCTGAAAGGGAGAGGGGCTTATAGAAGAGGCTGCACCTTTATTGGATTGGCCTTGACAGTGATAATTTCGGCAGAATCCATTCAGCCTCTGGGGGGAGGACAGACACCAGCGTTCAATAACACCTGACACTTTTTTCCCATCATCCACCACACTGAGGTTGCAATGTAATTCTACTGTGTCTTGCAGCATTGCGCCAATTTCTTTGGAATATGACTTTAGACTCTAAAAATTTAATACATTTATGTTCAGTTTAAATCCAATGTCTGAAACTGCAGGCAGCTTTAGGGGACACTGAATTATATTCATTGATGTCTGCAAAGGCAAGCATCCATATTACTATTGCTCATACTTAAGGGTTGGAGATTTGAACAAACATCCAATCTGAAGTATTAAACTTGTATTGTGTAACTCATACATTTTTATGTTTAATTAATTTGATATACTAAATTAATTAAACATGATTCATTTTGTGATTTTATATTTGTGAATTCATATTCTGTATATGAGAGTCTTGATTTTGCTTTTTGTTTGCTTTAGCATTTTAATGTAGAAAAGTTTATTATTTTATTTTGTATTGCACTCTTTAAAAATAAAGGTGCTTCAAAAGGTTCTTCAAGCGATGCCATAGAATAACCATTTTTAGTTCCACAAAGAACCATTCAGTTAAGGGTTCTTTAAAGAACCATCTCTCTTACCTTTTTATAATCTGAAGAACCTTCTTTCACCACAAAGAAACTTTTGTGAAACAGAAAGGTTCTTTAGATGTTAAAGGTTCTTTATTGAACCATTTAGACAAAAAGGTTCTTCTATGGCATCGTGAAGCAACTTTATTTTTAAGAGTGTAGTTTATTCTGCAATTATTTTTTATATATTAATAATAATTTTATATGTTATATATTGATAATATATTAGTAATATTGTTATATATTAATAATTAATACGTTTTTGAATGTGGCTTATATCAGACAGTTTGAACAGGTGGTGATCACAGATTGATCTACATATGTGAAACACCATATGCTGATGTTATTCAGAAATGGAGACAAATCCTATGAAGTTGTGGGAGTTGATTCCAAATTGCATGTTTAGCATGTATATGGTGATAGATGTAAAGACATCTGAATGGCCATCAATGGAGAAAAGAACTTGTTGCTCCAATTAGGACTGTTCACAAACAAAGTGTTTGTGTGTGTGTGTGTGTGTGTGTGTGTGTCAGATTTTCCATTGCTTTTCTGTGTACACATGCACTATATTGATATTATCTGTAACTAAAACCAAAACCAAAAAAAAAAACACAATTTTTATTACTTGAAATTAAACATATTACTAAAAGTATATAAATGAACAAAAACTATAATAGCACATGAATGATACTAAAATAACACTGCTTCAGACTTTTGCACATGACACTGCGCTTTAAAACCACGGTGATCAAGCAAAAAGTGTTTTTTTGTTGTTGTTGTTGTTGTTGTTTTTAAATGTGTCTTTTAGCCTACGTCCACATGAAGCGTGGAGTTTAGAGACATAGTTTAGAGACATCTCGTCTCAAGAAATATCTGCGTCCACACGAAACCACAAAAGCGACAGAAAACGATGTAGTATACATGCCAGACCAGCATGTGGTGCTGTAATTGTGCCACAGAAATACACTAAAAATGGAGAAGAAGACTTGGACTATGAGCATAAACCTTGCGTGCAGTATACAAACAAACACGGAACAATACATTTATTAATCTGTGTTAATGTTAGTTAATAAAAAGACAATCGTTCAGTGTTTGTTCATGTTTTTGTTGCTGTTACGTGACGTAGCGGTGTCTGACTAAGGGCGAGACGTGGGCTGATGACATCATCGTTTTAGAAAATATATGGATTCATTGTCCACACGAAAATGCAAGGGCGGCATTTTCAAATTTATCCACTCTGGAACCAGGTTTAAAAATATATTAGTTTAACCCTCTCAAAACACCGGATCCGTGTGGACGAAACACCTATATGATACAAAATTTATGCGTATACAGCGAAACTCGTCTCCGTGTGAACGGGGCCTTAGATGTTTATATTTTTTCAATTTTTTGTGATGGGCGCTGGCTTCAACTCTGCATTTATACCGGCAGGGGTTAACAGGGCTATGCTAACCAGTGATACTTTAACCCAGTTTGTCCAACACCTCATCATTCAACCATCCATACTCCCTGTCCTCCATCTTCTTCAAGGGTAAATCGTGTTAAGTCACATTAAATTGAGCCAGATCAGAAATGGCCCAGATTCAAGGTGATTTTTGCTGTACACACTGTCACCCACAGCACATCTGTGTCACATGGGGGGAAACAGATTCGGGCCATATTTAACTGCAGAGTGAAAGCAGCCTATGTAATGTGGTGTCTAAGTGGATTTAACTTTTAATGGCGATTCCAGCCTACCAAAATATTTCTCCTCTCTGTCCTCTAGTTCTTTTTCAAAGAAGTCTGTGATCAACACACCTTGCAGTCATATCACAGAAGGTGTTTGTGATGCTGAATGCAGAACGGCTCCGGCCCCAGGGGGCACCGTGAGGCAGCGAGGGTGGCAGCAAGACTTCACCACTCGACCTCCCGCTGTCCTGGGAACAGCTGTGGCGCAGTGTGGTGTACGAGCGTCTGTCGGGGCGCAGATGGCGGGCGAGGGTGATACCTCAGAGATGGCAAGCGGGCGATGCCCCTTAAGAGAGCAAGCTGGCAGGTACAGGGACGGTGAGCTTAACCCTGCCAGCTGAGTGGGTCGTCAGGAAGTGTGCAGCGTGTGCAGCGATGCACACTGCAGAACGGACAGTTACACACCAAAAACAGACTGGATGTTGAAAACCTAGTGCAGGTGAACGCTTATGCCTACAAGCAAGCAGAAAGAAAGAAGGAAGGAAGGAAGCACGAAAGAAAGAAAGAAAGAAAGAAAGAAAGATAGCTTGTCAGTTACGTTTCAGTTCTCATTTGTTTCTGTAAAAATCATATTTTCCTGATGTTTTCCATGATGTTTCCATATGTTTCTGCATGGGAAATCTAAACAGACGTTAAAGAGAGTACAGAGCTATAAAATTAATGTGGACTCCACCATTAAGAAGAATATGATTAATTTTAAATCGTTGGTTTTGTTTCAGATTTTGGTATTTTGGCAAGCCAAATTGAGACATTGTTGAGATCTTCTCTGAAACTTCCAAGGAGACATGCAAAATGAGTGGAATGGTTTTTTTATTTATTTATTTATTTTTTTTTTTTTTTCATCTCTGGTGATGGTCGTGATGTCATGGAGAAACAAATGAAGCCAGACTGAAGATAAAGCCAGAATAAAATTAAACTGATCAGAGATTGGTCTTTCAAAGTTTAGGCTTTATGAAGATCTCTGTTATAATTAAAAAGTAAATAGGCTATTGGTCTATACTTTTAAATTATAGCATATATTGTACTTAAAACAGATGTTTTATCTTGTGGAGTACAGAAAAAAAGTCAAAAATTCACAATATTACAATAAACAAAAAAACATTAAAAAAATAGAAATAAAAATTTAAATCTTCTCTTAAAAAAGAGTTACATTGTCTTTTACACAACAAAGGACAGATCTTTATTTTAAAAATTAAACGTCTTTTACAGTACAGTCCCAAACAAGCTGGTTTGGTCTATTTTGAAAAGTTTGAAAAGCTGTTCTTCAAAGTAAACACCTTTAAGACTAAATGTGTGAAGATTCCCAGTTATCAAAGACACAGTAGACTGCCTAGTTGTTATTTTCTAGTCAACTGGATGTGTTGTCCTGTTGCTCAGAGACTCTTCTTTAAAAACAGAACCAGTGAGTGTTTACCAGTTAATAATTATGAGTCTATAAACATGCTTTTAGCAAAAACACCGCCCAATTTAATTTAGCAGTTACGCAAGTAATACACACTGGAGATATGAAACAACATAAAAAGAGCTGTAAACATTCAGATGACTGAACATAATAGAAAAATTAAAACAAAAAAAAAATAAAAAAAATAGAAAAAAGAGAAAAGAAGCGATAGGGGAGAGGATAGAGAAAGCTTCAACCTCATCTATTAATATATGGTATATTTTAAAAAGATTTATCTTTTTAGTCCTGTTTAAAGAGGTTATTAAATGGGTTTTTATTATTATTATTTTAATAGGTTTTTATTTTAGTGCCAATAAAGTACACTTAACTGAAACTAAAAAGTACATTTGAGAGAAATATTGCAATTTTCTAATAATTATGGTAGGGTTTTGGACCTTCCTCTCTCACAGGAAATGTAATTGCACGCCTGCAATTGGAACTGGATCACTGCTTTAATAACCCACAAATTCTGCCCCATCACCTGCAAACTAAAGGGTCCAGGCTGAGACAAGATGGAAATGAACTTTGTGGACAGGTCATTACCACACACATCCCCCTCCTTTCTCCCCCCAATCCCTGCAGATTGTCCAACTCCTCTTCTCTGTCTTTAATTACACAATACCCAATATCACCATGCAAGATGCCAACAGATGCACCGCGTCTAAGACAAGCATTATGGACTTAGAAATGCTTCAGTAATTTGGTCAGCGCAAGGCGTGGAGATTATTCTATTGAGGAACGTGTCCAGGTCTTAGGTCGAGCAGCAGATATGTACAACAGGTGGTCGGTTTCAGAGCATGAGAGGGCTGTTATCAAAGAAACAGAGCATATGCTGTTAATATAAAATATAAGGAGACGCTTCACTGTAACTGTTAAAGATAAATACACTTAACCTCAGTGGTCACAAGGTTTTACTGGATTGTTTTTTTTTTTTATGAGTTTATTATTTTAAATTGGAATAATACATTTTTATTGTTTTTCAAATGATTATGATGACTAAATCACACCAAATATAAAATGCTATACAACCAACCATCTCTACACACAAAAGTGTTTCAAGGGGGTGTGTTAAAATGGCAGTGGTGCTGTGAAAGATGGGTGTTGTCTGTCTTACAAGGAGACTGGTGCATTTAGCTCTGACTGGTTCTCTGTCTTGCCTCTCAAGTCTTGCTCCAATCAGGGTTCGGCGAAGATTAGGAAGCAATGTTCCAGTAAAGGCGATTTGGACTGTAAACAGTTAGCCTGCTCACTCCGATAATCTCCCTCATTCACGCACAGTTTGTTAGATGGGGGAGTGGTAAACTACAGTATGCCCTCATCTGACTATCAGTGGTACTACAAGACAATAGGCTGAATGTAACTAAAAAAAATAAAAAAAAACTTCCCTTAAAAACTAACTATATATATATTTGTATCTGATTAAGATATACACAAGTGTCCCTGAAAAGGTTATTATGAATAAATGCCATTAGATATATAATATAAAAAACAATTTGGCACCTGCAGACAAAGTGTAATTAATTCTTTCCAATAACTTTTAAACTACTGGTTTATTTTACCAGATGCATTTTAGTCCCTAGTTAAGTCGTCAAGTCAAGTTAACAGGGTGTCTTACCAAAGTAACTATTAATTATGGACTTTATGCATGAATTTCAAGGGAAACAGTGCACACCTGGAGATGATAGATAGATAGATAGATAGATAGATAGATAGATAGATAGATAGATAGATAGATAGATATTTTACTTAAAAGTATATTTTTACTTAATTAAAACTACACTGCCTTGAAAGCATTTGTAATTATTTTGGAAAATGCAAATAGTTATCATCTAATTCAATTCAATTAAAAAGCGCTTTTCACAATACACATTGTTTCAAAATGTTTAAAAAAAAAAAAAAAAAAAAAACATGTAATAAATATGTTGCTTAGTTTAGTTAGAATAGGCTACTTATTCACAGCCAGATTAAACATTACTCTAATAAGATTTGTTTTCCCTATGCATTGCAGATTGACTCTCAAAACATACAGAACTCCCTTCTTAGACGGCATTTTAAGCGTCACCGTCGCGTTCTGGTAGCGTTCTTAGCCTACAGCCGCCCAAAACTGCTGTCTAGCAGCGGCAGTACACAAGCTTTTGAGACACAACCCAGTGGTATTTCCCTCTCTCCCGTGCCTCTGGCCCCAGTAAACGCTGGAATGTTTGGATATGCTCGTCATATCCGTCATATGCTCTTTCAGGAAGTTATCGATTGAACATTACACACATAGCTTATTATATCCTTGCAGCATCTGTCTGGTTCACATACTCTCTGCCGAATATTATTCCCATAACTAATAATGAGAATGGAACTATCACTGACAGAGTTCTGCACTTTGAAGCGAAGCTGAGTGTTGTCCGTCTGGTCAACGTGAAGTTTGGCGAGATGCACCTCTACGGGCTTCTGCTACTTTCCCTTTCCTTTTGGACGTCCCATTCAGTGTTTAAAATACCTTTAAAAATGTTTGCGGGGAAGTTCAACGCGTCTGTGCAGCTGGACCTCAGGCCTTTGCGAAAGAATGCAAGCGCAGTGGAGAGTGGACTTTCCCTGGCTTCGGATCCAGCTGGGATTGTTAACTTTCTGGACATGATCAATAATTTAAAAGGAGACTCTGGTAGGGGATATTACATGCAGATGGCCATTGGGACTCCGGGACAAACGGTATGCCATTTTTCAACATTTTGATAACCTCTCAAAATATTTAAATATTTATCTTGAAAATAATTTTCAATTATTTCATTTTTTTCTTGGTATGAAGTGACATGTTTTATAACGGGAAATTTATTCATTTTGCAACTGTCTGTAATGTTACATCGGAACTTTTAAATATTTAAACTAGATTATGCATTATTATACAGTGGCCTTAAAAGTATCTGAACATTTAAGTCAAATGAAAGTCGTTGTATTAGATAACCAAAACATCCGTCAAATCAGCCATTAGGCTTTTTATTTTAAAGAGACAGAACAAGTACTTAAAAAATAGGCCTATTAATAATAAGTTGTTTCACAACAACGAGTGTGCTAACTTTTCTTACTCTGCAAGAATACTTGTGCGAATTTGAGAGGATCTGATCACTAATAACCTCTCACACGTCCATTGAAATGACTTTGGGAGAGTCAAGTTACAAGAGTTATTATAATTTTGAGAAAATTTGATATTTAATATAATGAAATTACATCAAGACATTTGTGTGATTTAAGTATCCACATACATCTGTACTGGTTCAACACTTTTCATCTGGTTTGCCCTCCACAGTCTTGTTTAAAACTCAGCTGATTTCTGATCAGGTGTTAAACATCAGAACAGATGGGTACTGTAGAATAAGGCTGATCTCAAAGCAGTGTTTCAATTTTTAAAAGCATATAAGTTCAAGAAGCATGTGATGTGAAAGTCTCTATGAGACGCCTTGGGCGCAGGATGGAGACCAAAGAGCCCTTGATCTTTGTGCTGAGAATATGTAATAGCCAACTCACATGGGTTCACATGACAGTGGGCCCCTCGATGAGAGCAGCTGACTCAGATTAGGGCCTGAAGCAGACTCGTGTGTGCACTTCTCTGTACAGCCTTTATGGTTAGTTGGTATTGCTGTTATCAATTTCTCTTTCTTATCAAAAACCCTGCAAAACTCCAAGTGTTTAATTAATATTAGATGTGTTTAAAAACTGTGTATGTGGACATGGCAGAATAGTTGAGGTGAATCTTATAATCTATTGATCAGACAGTACTGTCTGTCTCGCACAGCCTCATTTATTTTCACAGAATAATTAAATGTGGAGTCTAACCTGACTAGTATCCATATTGTGTAACATGGGTGAAAATAATTTAACTTGTAATCATTCAGTGCACTTGATTTTTTTATTAAATGAAACTGTGAAATATCAAATCTGGCCACAATTTGGTTAATAATTTGTAGGGCTGTGCCCGAAGCAAATACCTTACTCAGAAAAGCACTGATAATGGCTTCAAAGTTAATAAGGAAACCTATAAAATAAAACAATAGGGAAAATATTCAGCCTACACAGTCACTCCTTGTGTTTGCTGGATAGCAGATGAGCCAGGGATAGCACAATATTAGTGATGCAACTGACAGATTGCTGTAGACGCCTCATCTCTTCTTTTTTTACTTCTAGTTGTAATACAAAATAAACATGAATGAACATCAGAAGGTATTTTGAAAGAGACAGTCAACTTATTTTGTATGAGTTAGCATATTTCTATTCAAAACTATGAATGGTACAGAGTTACATTTAAAACAGTTTCTCATCTATTTCGAATAACTTCCGTTTTTAAGCCTAGCCCACTTCCAGTTTTAGCAGAATGTAGATACAAATTATTTTGAGATTGATACAGATTATGATTCATAATAACTTTTATAAATATGATATATAATATATACACATTAAGTTAACTGGGCTGACACTAATGTAACTGGACTGACAATTGCAAGAATCTGAACAACTGAAAATTAGCCAAGATATATATATATTAGCTGAAGAGAAAAGTTTTTAAATGTATTTATAATTATTATTATTTCAAGGTAAAATGGTGTTTTTAAAATATCACAAATGATTAATTCATAAATAACATTTACACTCTTAGGAGTTGCACAACATGACATTTTACAGCCCAAACTAACAAATAAACCTTGTCTGTGTGTTGGTTGCACTACATGACTTTGATTTGGTGCACAAAAGTTTTTCAAATATTAAAAATCAAAGCAGTCAAGCAGTTTTGTTAAAATATTTTTAAAGAAATAATATGCCATTCGTTTTCTTTTCAAGAATTTCATTCTTTTAATAAGGCTTTTTATTTCATCATGTTGTCAAGACAGCTGGATCACCTTGACTTTTTTTCCAAAAACATTAAAATGGTTTTTGATTCAGCTTTGTTGAAATCTCTAATGCTAAAAATGAAGGGTTCAACCAAAGCTAACATCACTATCTAAATTCTTTTTTTAAGTTGATGCATACATTTTTCATTGTCAGGTAGAAGCATTTTAAACTGCTGCTATAGGCCTAACTGTTATTGCATTCCTCTCTCTGTATAGCTAAATCAAGCTTGAATGTAAGTGATCATAATTCGTCACGTGTCGTGTCTCTCTGGAAATATTATAATGAAATCTGTAGTGTCATTGAACATCATGTTTATTCTCTCATCTCATCACAATTGAATGAGTAAGGTGAACTGCGAGAGGCCAGGATCTTCCCGCATCCTCTGCGAATATGTAATTTTAGGGTACTCTTGTGTTAATTGAAGCGCTCTCTCTAAACGAGCCACTAATTGCGGAATCTGTCGCATGTGCGGAGGCGTCGGACTGGAGTGACTCACATCTGCTAATTGGTACAAACAGGTAGCAGATGCGTTCCCAGTGACAGAGCGCGTGCCAATTAGCTAAGCCACCTCGATAGGGGTGATTAGAGCCGCTTCACCAGTAGAGGAGCCATGGGAGCGCAGTGAGGAGGAGTATACAGGCCCGGGAGAAGCAAGCAGGGAAGGCGCCAGATTCCCAGCACCAAAAAGAGTATGCGTGTGCCAGGGCCTTGTCGCGGACAGACTTAATGTTTAATGCCAGTAGTCATGACTGTAGCATGGCTAGATTTTTCATGCCAGACAGGAAGTGACAGGAACATTGCCAAAGTGAGGAAAGTAGTCTATTTACACCAGTGTAATTAGAACATTTAGTGCAGCATATCATCTGCTGCTAAATTCAAATCTGCATTGGCGTTTTGGCTGGTGCTGAGCCAGACACAGAAGCGTTTTTGCAGTGATGCACATTATAACCAATCACCATGGCCGGACTTAACATTGAGCTTGAGTGGGCTGCAGCCCATGGGCCCCACCTTGAAGGGGACCCTGCCTTTGTCAATTTACGTTTGTTTGATTTGTTCATAATATGCCAGTCAGAATTCAGAAATTATTAGCTGCATTTCCACTGCAAACGCAAGATCTAAATGGGCCAGCCGGGGCTACAGCTTACAACTACGACCTTCGAGGCCACAATCAAACAGCATAAACTGGTATTTATGATTATTTCAAAAGGACACACGTATTGAATCTTGTCTGCACCGATTGGTTTGTTATCACATGGCTACTTTAAACAGCTCCATTATCAGCTCCACCCCAAAATGAACATTTTGTCATTAATCATTTACCCCCATGTCGTTCCAAACCCGTAAAAGCTTCGTTCATCTTCAGAACACAATTTAATATATTTTGGATGAAAACTGGGAGGCTTGTGACTGTCCAGCAGACTGCCAAGTAAAATAAACTGTCAAGGTCCAGAAAAGTATGAAAAGCATCGTCAGAATACTCCATCTGCCATCAGTGGTTCAACCATAACGTTAAGAAGCGTCGACAATACTTTTTGTACGCGAATAAAAAAAATTAAATAACGACTTTATTCAACAATTTGTCTCCTCTGTGTCACTCCACATCAGCATAGCACCATTTTGGAGAATCTGAGCTGTACACAGGCAATGTATGCTCTTCTTTGTCAGCTGCGCCACAAGGATACATTTTTTACGTATATTAACGCTTTGTTTAGAAAGAAAACAGTGCATCAGTGCAGTGCGGCTGACACAGAAACGTGTAAGCTGCCTGCGTACTGCTCGGATTCTCCGAAATGGTGCTACGCTGATGTGGAGTGACACAGAAGAGACAAATTGTTGAATAAAGTCGTTATTTTTGTTTTATTCGTGTACAAAAAGTATTCTTGTCCCTTCATAACATTACGGTTGAACCACTGATGGGAGATGGACTATTCTGATGATGCTTTTCTTACTTTTCTGGACCTTGACAGTGTATTTTTTTTTCTTGAATATCTGAATGATTGCAAATGTACAATAAACAACAACTTACAGAGTAACTTTAAGATACAAAATTCTATTTTGCTCCGTCAGAAAGAAAATAGAACAAACAGCAGAACCGCTGCGTCTCTGAACAACAGTGTTTTGTTCTTCAGCATTACACAAACCAGCAAATGATTCAATGAGGCTATAAGTACAGTCGTTTGCAAAGTTAAATGAATCAGCTTTTTAAGTGAATCGGTTGATTCAACTCACTCATTAAGACACTTGCTGCCACCTACTGGCAGTTGTAGTTTCATATTTAAAAAAAAATAGCTTATTTTCATTTTTGCAATCATTTAATATTTCTACATTAAAATGTTATATTTAACATATTAACATTTATGCACAGTCCATCTATGAATTTTTTTGATAGTGATTTCATTTGATTGTTAATAGCCAGCATGTATTTTAATTCTATTGAATTTATTGATTATATAAGAACCTGACATAGGAGGACACAGATGTGACAATAAGTTTTATAATACTTATAAAACGTTGTTGTTTTTTTTGTTTGTTTTTTTGCTTTAAGTTATTTCAGGGTTTTGATCTCTCAACTGAGAGAACACCTCCTGTTTATTATATTATAATGAATAATGAATATTTAATATTACATTTAAACGTTGTCTATAGCCTAGACGTTGCATTTTAATTGTAATATTTATGAACTTCAAAGCATATGTTTGTGTATTTTGTGTTACTCCATAATGATGTTCTATTTGAGGGCATTTGTAGTGTAGGTATAGGGCTCAAACATAACCCCAAGCCCAGGGGCCCCCGCCCCCCTTCACCCCAAAAACCCAACCTCCAATAACACACACAATCAAAATAAGCATATTAATGAAAAGAACAATTAGAGGCGTTCAGATGAGTCATCGCTGAAACGCCGGTGTTTTGTGCAGTGCATACACTCTCTGACTAAATTGTGCTCTCTGGTGAATTCTTTCTGATCAGAAACAACAAAGTTGACGTTAAATACCGAGTCAGTCGTATTAAAAAACTTTCATAGTATTACACCCATATATTAAATTGACGTTAAATACCGAGTCAGTCGTATTAAAATATTTTCATGGCATGACACCCATATCTGGTAGGCTAGTATAAGACTTTTTTTTTTTTTTTTTTTTTTTCTTTTTTTTTTTTTTTTTTTTTTGCGTAGTTAATAGATAACATTAGTCTACTTTGCCTATCTCCCGTTATAAACAACTAACATGATCCATAAAGGTGCAAAATGCATTTACTTACATTGGAGAATTGAGATATTTATTGATTTAACACGTTTGGGAATATTTTGAGTAAAAAAGGAAAAAAATAAATAAAACATAAGCCTACATCAGTACAGCGCTATCGTGGCTGCTGTGTGTCGAGAGCATTTTTACATTGCTTCAAAAATAATAACTAATAACAATGAAATTTTGCATGGTGATTGAGTAACCACAAACAGTTTATTTTGAAGACCGTGATTGTACCCGGGTGAGAAACAATGGTTGTACAGTACTTTGTGCTGTTTGTCTGAGCATTTGTGCTTAATAATCGTCTTGAGTTAAAGCTGGCAAGGAATGAGGAATTATACACAATAACTAGTTTCTGATCAAGTTTCTGCTTATTGGGAAATGTCTCTAAACACAATAAGAAGATTATTCCTCTTGAATTTCTTTTGCACCCTGCAAAAACAAGGTATATGCTTGCAATAACATACTATTCATTCTGTTTCCACAATACTTTACAAAGCAAACATGTTATTGCTGCTGCTTGTTCATCTAATCAGTTTACTTATTAATGTGAATAACCATGATTTGTAATTAACCCTTGTTAAAAAGATGTGTGATTAAATGTATTAAATGTACACTTGTAATATAATTTTAATCTTAAAAATATATTTTTAAAAAACTGTATAAGCCACTTAAAGGTTTAACACACTTAAGTACACTTTTACACTTTCACAAAGTCAAATTAAAAGTTTACTTTAAAGTACAGTTTAAATCATTAGGCTTTAATAAGCTTTTGTTGTCCTAAGTGTGCTTATTTTGATGTGTTGACTAACATACTAAAGCAGATGTATAGTACTTTATTATAATTTAACTGTAGTGTGGTATTTGATGTTACATTTAAAGTTAATGTAGTCTATTTTAAATGTCTTAACTTGCAACTTCCTCATTACAAATGTATTACAGATATATTCAAATACATGACATACAAATTTGAATAGAGAAGACCATACAATATGTTTTAGTTTACCATAAATGCTTGTCAGTACTTTTGGCAGTACACGTTATCCATATTTCAAAGACAATAACATAATCTAACATACTAGGCCACTTAATTGAGTCAGAATAAATAAACAAATAAAAATAAAATAAATCAACTAATTGCATTTAGTATAAATTTAGACTATAAGAAATTACATAAGGGTTCCGAAAACATTACATTCAGTATATTAAGAACAGTATTTCCATAAGTACTCTTTTTAAAAATATACTAAAATATACTTCAAGGATAATAAATAACCTGTATAAATAGCCGATCATTATCATTGTGCATTATACATGTGGATAGTGTGCAAATTTCCTATATGCATAACTGGAAATGGGTACTGTATCCCACAATGCATTGTGCTTGACTTGACCTTACACACCCCTGTAATCATGAACAAACCAGTAATATAAACCATAGATATTTGTTATGATTTTGGAGAGTTGTATTTTTTATAGATATTTTATGCAAAGTAAGAATAAAAACGTCAAATAACTATTATTTCTAAGCATTTCCAGATAATTGGACACCAGTGTCTAAAATGTATTTATTTATATAAATTCTAAACACCACAGACAAAAAGGAATTCAACTTCAAACAGCTGGGGCCTTTCTCAGTTTTTCTCCTCCTTACAACAGATGTAAAAATCATTACTTAATAACAACTCAGGATTTTCCATAATGTTTAATTCAGACACACCATTAAAATGCATTCCTGAGTTTAAGAGTTTAAGTGTTTTTAAATGAAGCTGTTACGATCGGTGCAGTGGAGCAGATCTGTGAGTATATAATAATGGCGTTAACGATGAGGAATGCCCATAATGGCCTCTTTGGCAACTGGGTGAGATGGCACAGCTCTGTTATCTCATTAGTTCCCCCTCGTTGAACCAGCGCTCCAACAACATTATTCCAACTGTGTTTCAAACAGAAACATATGCGTGGAGAGGCTAAATTGGAGGGCTCTGTGCCAGCAGCATTCAATGGTATTTAGGTGGTTGACATAAAATAATAATATAAAAAAAAAGAAAAAAAAAAAAATAATAATATATATATATATAATTTAAAACAATACCATATAGTGGTTTGCACACACTTTTGGGCTCTGAAAATATGTCATTTTCAATTTGTATTTTACCCTAAGCTTTGTATAATTTAAACTTCATTATGGCACAACATGGTTCATACATCCCACACTCATTTATAATCTAATTTACTAAAATCAAGCATTTGATTATTTGTTTGTATTTAAAATAATCTAATAATGGTTTGTAAGATTCTTTTTTTCTTCTTCTTTGTTGCTTAGATAGAAGAAAATATATAATTATTATTATTATTAATTTCATACATATAAAATAAAAATACACATACATTTCTAAAAAAATAAAAAAACACAAAAACACTAAACAACATCAAACATCATATTCATTCATATTTATTTATTTATTTAGGATTATCAATTAAAAACTGAAAATTCAAAATCAAATGTAATTGCATGATATACTAATTAATCAAATGAATCATAATTGATTGTTTATATCAATATTTGCTGTGAAAAGATCTCAAATAATTCCAAGGTATTACATTATTGTGTCAGACTAGTAAAACTTTGTGACATATAAAAAGTGGTTTTAGAAGTGTATTGTTTGTTTTATTTCCGTATAATTTAACATACATTATATATCAAAAACTATGTGGAAACCCCCTTCTAATGAATGGGTTTGGTTTTTTACTGTGAGGTCAAATATTAATTCTACAACCTAAAATGACATTCTAGAGAACTGGGTGCTTTCAACTGTATTGCAGCAGCAGCAGCTTGGGAAGTCCTTTTCTGTTCCAGCATGACCATACCTCTGTGCACATGAGTCTGGAAGAACCTGACTGGCCTGCAAAAAAGCATTGTTCCTGAGCCCTATTTAATACATTCAGGATGAATTGGAATGGGAGCAAATCACAGCATGTTCCAACATCTAATGAAATACCTTCCCAGAAGGGTATAAGCCATTATTGCAGACCTGCCAACCTGTACACATTTTGTGTAGCAGTTATGCATTTTGACCTTAAAGTACACTGGTACGATTTGTCGCTCTAAACTATGCAAAAACCTGGTTACGCTTCTGTCC
Source organism: Cyprinus carpio (assembly GCF_018340385.1). Classification (NCBI taxonomy): domain Eukaryota; kingdom Metazoa; phylum Chordata; class Actinopteri; order Cypriniformes; family Cyprinidae; genus Cyprinus; species Cyprinus carpio. Next base: position 8,270,107 of record NC_056586.1, read on the forward strand.
ATGCACAGTACTCAAATCAAGCAACAGCAAAAGAAGAACAGTTCGACCAATCAGAGCACTGGGTTCATTCCCCAAATAGCAAGTGGGGAGGATTGACAAATGCGTAAGGCCTATCATTAAAAAGAGACAGCAAACTGACAGCAACACAAAATCCCGCTGTATCCCCCCTCCACTTCCTTTTGTGATCCGATGTGGCTTCTTATCACAGAATGAGGCAGAAAATCTGTTCTGTTCTGAAAAAAAAAGGCTCGATTAGCAATTCGATGTCGATTAGCAATGGACTATAAATGCACAGTACATACTTACTATGAAAATACCCGTTATGGCTTGTTCAACAGAAAAACAATACATTGTCGCAGTCGAGTGTTTATTGTCTTTGTTTTATCATTCAAAAATTTTTATCTTCTTTTTATTCAGTTACAGTGACAGCTGGATGTCTTTGTACATATAAGGGATTTCTTGGAACATCAGGAGCTCTATTATTTCTGTGATGCATATGTTGATTTTCTGTGTGAGGGCGCCCTCTGGCATCCAGTATGAATGAAACAGACATTACATGTGTTTATAGCACTAAATATTGGCCAATCCATAAAAATAATACTTTTCTCAAAATAAATTTGTAGACATATGATAATCCTTGTTTTTCTACAATGTACAGAAGTGTACTGGAGTTTTAATGAAAGTGTACTTAAAAAAAAAAATAGCATTTTAAATTGCAAATCGCAAAAAAAAAAAAAAAAAAAAATACTCAGATGTGACAAGCCATCAGAACTGAACCAAACTGAAAACTGTGGTTAAAAATGTCGCCTGTTACTGTCATAACCCTTGGTTCCCTGAGAACGGGAACAAGACATTGCAAAGCATTTACAGTGGGAACTCCTCCCCTTCACCGAAATCCTGAAACTTTATAGGATAATGCCAGTTCAATAAACTGGCCAATTGTTGCTAATCTATGCAAATCGCATTCAAATACTGACAAGCCTGCGGGCAGTGTAAAATGCGTCGAGAGCAACAATTGCCTGAGAACATAAGACTGAACGCTGCAGAACTGATCAAGCAGCGGGCACGCCGAGCAATGGCTTGTTCCTGCTCTCAGGGAACTGAGGTTACTAAGTAACCGGAAACATTCCCTTTCAAGCATTCTCTCTTCATTGCAAAGCATTACATTGCACAGTGGGAACGTTATACAATCTTGCCATGAAAGTGGTGAAGATCAGCCCAAACTAAAGGCTACTAAAGACCACACCAAACATGGGATAGAACAATACACAATTTCCAACCAATAGTAACGCTGTTAGGGAAGCCTGCAGCTGATAGGCAGAGCTAGACCAATGAACATTTTAACTCTGGAATACCAAATTAGGACATCTGGCAAGAATAAATGAGCGGCTGCACTGAATACAGGGCAGACACAACAACCATAGCAAGGTAGCGCTGTGCAAAGTAACAAAGAACATATAAAAATATACACAGTGTCATCAGCTATACGGGGTAACAAACTGTGCCCCAATTGCATGCATAACAATAAGATGAGTAAGAAAGATAAGTGAGGTTAGTGATTGAAAGAACTTGAGATGGCAAGGACCGCACATCCAACTTTTAAAACCTAGAGAAAGTATTCTGTGAAGACCAGTCAGCTGCATGGCATATATCCCGAATAGACCAGGCCCATGAAGAGGCGAAAGCCCTTGTCGTATGGGCTCTGATGTTGAGAGAGCATTCCTGTCCCTGGCTCGCATAAGCTGACACTATAGCATTCACTATCAAGTGAGAAAGCCTCTGCTTAGATACTGTTTGCCCTTAGAACAGTCACTGAAGCACACAAAGAGCTGGTCATACTGTCGAATGATGGCAGAGCGATCAATATAAATCCTTAAGGCCCTAACTGGGCAAACAGCACTCCGAGCCTCTGTGTTACACAAAGTTGACGGCTCGAAAGACAAAACGGGCAAATAAATGACCTGCACTTTAAAGGGGGTGGAGAGAGATTTAGGCAAATAGCCCGGTCTGGGCTGGAGAGTAACACTGCAGTCTCCAGGTCCGAAACGACCATCAAGAGCGCATGCAAATCTCCTATGTGCTTAGCTGAAGCAAAGGCGAGAAGCAGAGCAGTTTTGAGGGAAAGCTCCCTCATATCAATAGATTCCAAGGGTTTGAACAGGGGAAGAGAGAGAGCTTTTAGAACCATCGCTAGGTCCCACAGCGGCACCGAAGGTGGCCGTGGGGGATGTAATCTCCTTGCTTCCCTGAGAGATCTGACCACCAGCGTGTTCTTCCCGATTGTTTGGCCATCAACCAGGGAGTGAAACGAAGCAATAGTGGCCACATAGGCTACACCTTTAGTGTCAACGGTAGACTCCCTTTGTCCAGCCTGTGCTGCAGAAAACGTAGAACATCCGACACGGGGCAACTCACTGGGTCAATGTCTCTATCACAGCACCATTTCACAAACACTTACCATTTAAGTGTGTCCAGACGCCTAGTAGAATGTGCACAAGACTCAGTGAGCATGTCAACCACATGGGGAGGCAGGGCACTTAGCTCCTCTAGGACCCCTGAAGCAGCCACACATGTAGGCTCCACAGCTCCAGGCTGGGGTGCCATATCGAGCCATTCGTTTGAGACAGCAGCTCCCTCCTGAATGGGATTTCAGCAAGTGAGGGCCACCAGTATCTAAAACCAGCCTGATAGGAAGCACTGAGTACTGGGGTATGCCATGCCCTCGAAAGCAAACCTCAGGAAGCATCTGTGGTACGGTGCTATCTGAATATAAAAGTATGCATCTTTCAGATCTACAGATGCAAAACAGTCCCGGCATGGATTTGTGCCAGGATCTGCTTCAGTGTCGTCATCTAGAACATGCACTTAGATGGGTCTCAAGTCCAGAATCGGACAGAGTCCGACAGAATCTCTCTTGGGTACCACAAAATAGCAAGCAGGCTGTGAACTTCCTGTCTCAAAACAGGGGCATTTCGAGGCAGTGTCAGAGACAGAACCATGCCATTGAAACTGGGTGGTCTGCGTCTGAACTGTAGAGAATACCCGCACTTTATTATGTCCAGCACTGTTTCAATGCTTGGAATAGCTGTCCATGCATCTAGGAACTGACATAGTGGCCAATGATCTTGAATGCTACTGGAACATGTGTCAGAGCATAAGATGACTTGTTGCCTTCACACGCTTTTGAGCCTCAGAGAAACACTCGACCACTGATTCCACAATGTCACCAAAGAGGCAGGAGCGTCTTACAGCCAGAGTCCTTCAGGTCAGCTAGGGTTAACCATAGGTGCCTATGAAGGACCACCATAAAGCCTATGGATCAACCAATGGCCTGCGCTTAGTTGCCATCAGCGTGAAGTCCATTGCCGTACACAAGTCTTTCAGTGCTTCAGTGGTGACATTGCCTCTGTCCATGGATTGCAGGAGCTTGGCTTGGAATACCTGCAGCAATGCCATAACATGTAGAAGAAGGGCATAAATGCGTGGGCTTCCGCCCCATCCACATGGGAGAAGAGAGACTGGAGCCCTCTTCCTCATTAGCGCAAAAGAAGATGAAGTCCACAAGGGCAGGAGGTGGGTGAAAACACTCGTCGGAAAAAAGGACTGGTGGAAAGGGGCATTGGCCGAGGACAACGGCACGGGGTCAAGTTGTGACCTTTGTCCTGAGGAAAAGGAAAGCCCACCAGTGACACACAGATGGCAGTGGGCCTCATCCCCATCAGGCCACGAGCAATATCCTTCCAAGCTCGTAAGACACAATGGCAGGTCCAAGCAGTGGACATAGTCCGAGTCAATAAAGGCAGCCTCAGCGTGGCCTAGGTAGACAACGCAGTGCTCATGGGTGTTCGGCCCATGCAGATCCTACAGAAAGTAGCCATCAAATGCTGAAGAGATGATCATTTATTCTGTTGCATCTTCAACGATGGAAGCAGCATGAAGGAGAAGATTCTGAGGCAATTGCAGTATTTGCCGCATTTTATACTGCCCACAGGCTTGTCAGTATTTGCATGTGATTTACATAGATTAGCGACAGTGGGCCAGTTTATTAAACTGGCGTTGTCCTATAAGGTTTCAGGATTTCAGAGAAGGGGAGGAATTCCCATTGCGAATGCTCCGCAATGTAGAGTGAATGCTTGAAAGGGAACCAAGTTATATATAGATCCGTGGGCTAACTGTATTGTTGCATACTGTGCAGACCTGCTAACCTTTGGAAAATATTTAACATACTCAAAAAACAAAACAAAAATTTCCAAGGTTGGCAGGTCGGTTATTTCTGTTGATAACCTCTGTAACACTTATATGCTGAGGGGTGTGACGTAACAATCCTTACATGGCGATAACTCCATCCACAGGAATTACATTGCTAATGCGTAACCAACAATGTATCTGCAGTCCAAATAATTTAGACAATTTTACTGCTCAACAGGTTTTAATTTAAAAAAAAAGAAGAAGAAAAAGGAGCTGGACATTTCTGCTTTGCCCCCTAGACTGCCATTAAAAGTACATTACTGTAAATGTGTGTGTTTGTGTGTGTGTTTTGTAGCTGAGGAATGTTTTTTTTTCTTTCTGTGTTAATCAACATTGTCACAGATGATCATAAGCTGTATTTAATGCAGTATCCCTCTGAAACTATTTCCAACTAATGCATAAAATATTACCCATAAATTAGTGGTACATGTTAATACATACGATAATGTCATCATTGTCTTCTGTCATTGCAGTTGAACATCCTGGTTGATACTGGAAGCAGCAACTTTGCTGTAGCTGCAGAAGCACATCCCTACATCATACACTACTTTAACAGAGCACTGTAAGATCACATCCCTACATCACACACTACTTTAACGGAGCACTGTGTAATCAAATCCTTACATCACACACTACTTTAACAGAGCACTGTTAGAGCACATCCCTGCATCATACACTACTTTATCAGAGGACGGGTAAGATCACATCCCTACCACATACTACAGTATAGTTTAGTTACATCATACATGCTGTAACAAGGAATTGAAAGATAAAATCCTTAAATCCCACCACTATAACAGAGCATTGTAAGATCACAGCCCTTCATCACATTCTACTACAACAGAGCACTGTAACCTTACCACTACATCACATTCTTTTATAACAGAGCATCCAGACAAAACTTCTACATTTATTATATTCTAGTCTTTTAATGTGTCAGTGAGTGATGTTTGTAAGTTCAGCAGTGCATCAGTGATGAATCAATGTCATGATGATTTGCTCAGTTCCAGTACATATCAGAGCTCTGGGAGTGGAGTTGCAGTAAAATACACACAGGGAGAATGGGAGGGGGAACTGGGAACTGATCGGATCACCATTCCTCAAGGGCCCAGTGGTACCATCACCATCAACATAGCTGCAATCATCTCCTCAGAAGGCTTCTTTCTGCCTGGAATCAACTGGCAGGGAATTCTTGGACTTGCATATCCTTTACTGGCTCGGGTAAGTCACATGAAGATGTGTTACATAGATGTTTTATTGAGAAAAGGTGTGTTTTTATAGAGATGGGTGCTACTGTTTGATTTAGCTCAGCTATGGTTGTCATGTGTTAAATTATGGTGTCACAAAGGTGTGGCTCAGATCTTTAAACATCAGTGGTATATTTGCTATTATCTCCAAATGTCAATGTACATTTGCCATTTTTAAGAGCCATGTTTCAGAAAGTAATGGATAATAATTGTAAATATTTTGTTTTGTTAAATTGCTTGACAAAGAAAGCACCAAAAAGTACCAGGATAGTAAAAATGTTTTGGACATGTAAAGGTGCGTTGATATTCTTTGAAGGACCATGTACCATTGTAAATGATTATGGTAATCATTGGGTGTCATGGTTTATTTCTAATATATTACTGTATTATAGTATGAAACTTTTATTTTTATATTTATTCTTTTAGGGACTTTTTTAACATTTATGGGAGCATATTTTTCCTTACCATCTGTTCCTTGTCTTATTTTATTTCCTGTTTATTTTATTTTTTTTATTTTATTTCTCAATGAATTCTAAATACTCAATAAAAAAAATATTGATTTGTACTGTTTAGGCGTTGGTATTATATTTTTTGAGAATAAGTATTTAAAAATTTGTTTTAGTTTCCTTAGGATGAATTTTGTATTTTTCTTCTTTCAGCCTGGCCCATCAGTGGAGCCCTTTTTCAACTCTGTTGTGAGACAGACCAGCATTCCAGATGTGTTTTCTCTCCAGATGTGTGGAGCAGGAGTCTCTGCCAGCACTACAGCTGACCCGGCGGGCGGCAGTCTGGTGTGTACCAAACCAGAAGTAGTTTTGCACCAAACTACAAAAATATACAATCCAAATAAGTTAAAAATTAATCCAACTAACTGCTATAGTGTGTACAACAATTTGATCATGTTAAAATGAAAATTATTAATTTATTATATACAGGACCTCAGACATAAGTAAGCAATATTTTTTTCTATATATTTATTGCTCGTAATTGTAGGATCTGTTTCAGTTCTTAAAATGTATTTAAAAAGAAAGCTCTGGTTAGACAAAGTTCATATAAGCGGTTATTGTCCATAATTTGAATCAAAGTGGCCAGACTTTGGTCCCATAGTCTACAAAATCTGTGACCCTGATCAAAATTAGCCCCCGGTGAAACATTTGAGACTGGGATCTCATGTCATAAACGGGTAAACTGGAGTTTAATCGTATGAGTTGGTGGCGTAGGTAGCATTCAGGCTCTCTGCTTTCATAAATCAGATCAGTTAACACCTCTCAAGGACAGATGCGATTGGGTTTCTCAGCACTACGAAACATAATAGCTCAGTGCATCTCTGCGTCTCACACCTCTGCTGCCTCCTATAGGACAGCGTGTCTCGTTAGTGAGAAGCTAATTAAGCTGAAGAGAGCTCCCTGCTGCTGGCACATTCTGTTAGCAATACAGGAGCGCTGGAAGAAGAGGTGGCCATGTGTCCCGCAGAGAGAAGCAGATGGGAAGCACGGTGGGGAGGGGTGTGTCCTGTGTCCACTGCTGAACAACGTCCAAAGTCTTTTAGAAATATTTGACTAGCCTCCTAATTGGATGCTATTTGCAGAAGTCAAAGTGCCAGATCTGAGTCCATTTTATTGTTTTATTATCTTTGTTTTGGATGAATTTTGAGAGTGTTTTTGTTTTTGTTGTGTTTTTTTTTTTTTTTTTTTTTTTTTGCTTTATCTGATATTCTTAAATATAAGCATATCAGCCATAGTGTTGTTAGTTACAAAAGAGAACCTGCTAATTCAGATTACACCAGTTAAAACAGTTTTCCCTCTGTAAATTATTTCTTTAATAATATAATTAATAATAGATAATTCAATTTTTTTTTTTTTTTTTTTTATTTTTTTATACAGAGACAACTTTTACTGTCTTTTAGGAAGGCAGCAAGAAACTTAGATAAATGAACACTAAATACAAATAATAAATATAGAAAACACCTTAAATTTGTATAAAACAGTATTAAACATCAGCATTTAAGTAAATATAAAAAATAAATACATACATACATGCATACATACATACATAAATAAGGAGAAATCCTGTTCAGGGACTTTACCTAAGAGTGAAAGCTTTATTAAAGCAGGACACACACACACACAAAAAAAACCTGATATCTGGTCAGTTTTTAGATTTTGGGCTCATGTTTCCATACCTAGTGGAAAGAGAAATAAAAAAAAAAAAGTTTATTTATTTAGTTATTTTCTGGCTGTTATCCAAATATCGAAAAAATACTCTATGTAAAAAAAAAAAAAAAAAAAAAAAAAAAAAAAAACTTTAATGTGAAACAAAGTTTTGAGCTGGGCTTTATCCAATTTAGTTCTCTTTACTCAAAATGTATGCAAATGTGAGCAATTTGTTTTTTTTATTAGATAATACCTCAGTTGCATATTTAAGCATAACATTTCAGAAAACTTAATATTTTGTAAGATTTTTAGTATATACAAAGGAAAGATGATATGCGTCAGATTATATGCTTTGATGTCTTTGTGTTGTGTTTTAGATCATGGGAGGAGTTGAGCCAACCTTGTATCGGGGTTCAGTTTGGTACACACCAGTCCTAGAAGAATGGTACTATCAAGTGGAAGTCTTGAAGCTTGAAGTTGGAGCCCAAAATTTAAACCTAGACTGCAAAGAGGTATATGACACAGTTCAGCTGTGAAAGCATGCGCTTTTGCATTTATTTTGAATAAAGCCAATTCAAGTGAAAGTTTAGTCCATCCTTTTAGATAGTGATGGAGTTAAAAAAACACAATGGTTATCTGATTTTGTGAGGACATTAAAGAGTCGTGACTGGAATTGCTCTAAGGGTAAGCTGAAATTGTACCTTTAAAGGCTACAGGCGGAGCAACTCAAGCATTCAATAAGATATATGGCAGAGAATATCACTGCTAAGAATGTAGCAATTTTTTATGAAATCCTGAGAGAAGCAGAGCAGGTATTGCTTTTTGTCTGATGGAAGCCTTGACTGATCTTTCTTTCCCTTTGGTCGTTTCATTCAGTACAACTCAGATAAAGCCATTGTGGATAGTGGGACGACTTTACTGCGACTTCCTGGAATTGTGTTTAGTGCTGTGGTGGAGGCCATTATGCAAACATCACTGGTATGACCTTCCATTTTAGCAAATGACTTGCCTCACATACACAATCTTGTGCATGTTTAAGGGACTTCAAAATGACTCCTCAGTTACAATCAATTGCGTGCAACTCTGTTCTCTCCTGCTATGCTAGATCAAGGATTTCTCGGCTGGATTTTTTGATGGCACCAAGCTTGCATGTTGGATGAGAGGCGAATCACCATGGAGGCTTTTTCCAAAAATCTCAATCTACCTCAGAGCAATGAACACCAGCCAGTCCTTCCGCATCACCATTCTCCCACAGGTCAGGACTTTCCCTAAAGCCCAAAGTACACTTCATTTTGTATGCAAAGGTCTCCCATATAGTGCTCTTGACTCAAATTCCATCACCAGAATAGTATGTGTGTACTGTATGTAACCGCACTTTGCACGCACAGGTCGCACATGCGCATTGAATGTTCCACAAGGTGGCAACAACTGGCAGTAACCGCACTTTGCACGCACAGGTCGCACATGCGCATTGAATTGATTTTGCACTATTCAGTTGTTCTACAAGGTGGCAACATTGGCCCGGGCCGTTGTTTCACAGTAGAAAGCCATACTAAAGAGTTGGAACAACAACACAATACTGGAGACTTTAACAACAGACACCCAGATTGACGACTGCTTGTGTAAGAAGGTTATGAGGCAGACACAACTTTATTTTAAAAGAGTACAAAGATCATTTTATCAGTCTTAACTTCTGGAGAAGAAAAGCATAGACACTGGACAAAGAGGACTTTCTAGAGTGCATGTATAGGCTGCCTGTGTTTGTGCACGCTATCAAATGGAGTATTATGCCATTTGTTCGATTGTATGCATACAAAAAATAAATAAATAAAAAAAACTACATGTAAGTTTACTTTCGACTGTAGTGAAACATTGAACTGCCATAGTTTAGTTAGGTAGTAGTCTGTTGTTAACTTAAACCTAAAACTAATGAAAGATTTTTGTTAATTGATTTTTTTTTTTTTAAGGCAACATTTCTAATTTTCTGAAATAAAACTAGGAATTGAAATAAAAATAAATTAAACCTGCAGGCTTGATTTTAAGGTGCATCTTCATTGTCTCTGTTAGGATTTAAGAAATTGAAGTGAAGTGAAGTGAAGTGATGTGTGGCCAAGTATAGTGACCCATACTCGTGTTCTCTGCATTTAACCCATCCAAGTGCACATACACACCCAGGGCAGTAGGCAGCCATATTGCTGGGGCACCCAGGACCAGTTGGGGGTTCAGTGTCTTGCAGTCGTGGTATTGAGGGTGGAAGAGAGCGCTGTACATTCACTCCCCACCACCACCTACAATCCCTGCCGGTACTGAGGCTCAAACCTGCAACCTTTGAGTTACAAGTCCACCTTTCTAACCATTAGGACACGACTGCCCCCATAACAATTGTAGCTCTCTTTTGAACAGTTAAGACATTTTCACTATATTGCCCTCTATTGTACTGTACTGAACATGGGACCCTTTGGCTCTAAATTAATTATATACTTTGTGGTTTTTGTTGTGATGTTACATAATTTCTTAAAATGACCAGAAACCAGGATTGTACATTCTTGCTCCTCTGTTGACATCAAATTTTGTCTCCGCAGCTATACGTCCAGCCAGTCACCAGTATTGATGGCACATTGGACTGTTTCCGTTTCGGAATCTCCCATTCAGCAAACGGCTTAGTTATTGGAGCCACAGTAATGGAGGGCTTCTACGTCATCTTTGACCGTGCACAGAAGAGGGTGGGCTTTGCTGTTAGCACTTGTGCAGGTAGGTGGGTTCAGATGTGTGCAGATTAATATTTCAAATTCAAATCTAGAAATTGTTTCTGTTAGAAACAGTTACCCCTGTACCCCTGTAGTGTCTACATCAGGATATTGCAATGTGCAGTTAAAGATAGAGCTACCACAACACACATTATTAGTCTACTTAAATATACTTACTGTACAAAGTACACAAATCAAAGACCTCAGTAAGGTCTCAGTAAGTACATTAAATATACTATCAAAACATTAAACATCAAAACTTTAACATATACACTAACTAACAAGACATTAGACAATGTAATAAAATAACAAATGGCTTTAGTCATTTGAACTGCTACTGTAGAGCAATGGGGAAGCGTTATTTTACCTAAAATAGCCTGTCCCGTACAGACAGTAGGGCCCTTCGCACCGCTTTAGTTCCAGAACTAAATGTACAGTACTAAATTACTAGGACAATTTTGCACGAACTGTTTCCCATTACCATTTAAAGGGTTGCATTCGCACCCAGAGTGTGTACTAGGACGTGACGTAAACTGGTCAACAGCGATGTCATTTGTGTGCGGCTTTCAACAACGTTAACAACAGGAGGATGGAGGACGCTGACACTACTAGATTTTGATACCATACTTTAGAATGTAATGGAGAAGTTTACTGAAATAAAAATACTCTGAGAAAGTAGAGCTACTAGAGAAACATACATAAGTACAACAGAGAAAACCACCTGGCCAATGGCCCTCATGTAATTTGAGTCTATAGGATCTAAGGGCACCCATCTTTATGTTAACTTTTGTAAATACCTCTTCTGTCCTTCCAACAGAAAACGGTGATGTGCCATTTGCAGAGATCGCCGGGCCCTTCCTAGCTGAGGGCGCTACATCAGACTGTACCAGTGGCGTGTCTGTTAGGGAGCCGGTGATGTGGGTGATCGCGTTCGGATTGATGGGCATATGTGCCTTGGTTCTTATCGTACTCCTCATCTTGCTCATACTGCCTTGCCGACGATACAGAGATGGCGAGATTACAGATGAGTCCTCACTGGTGCGGCATCGCATCAAGTGACGTCAGGCGCCAATGGAAGATGAGGAGGCACCAACTCAGCAAAACAGGGCTGAAGGGAACTCAGAGCAGGTAACGGGGGTGAACACACCGCACTGAGCTCTGGTGCGATTTCTGCCAGATCACATTTATTCCTGTTTGTCTGGGTGGAAGATGTTGGAATTTGGACATTTGTGGACACTTGTAGACTGAAGTAGAAGAGGGTAAAACTACTGAAGAATGAAGGAATCATGATTATACATGTGATTAAAAAAAAAAAAAATCATAAATAAAACTGCCAAAATATGAGTATCAATATGATATTGAAATGGAGTATGCTGTTGATGGTATGCTGATGATGTATGCTGCTTTTTTTATTCTTAGTCTTCAATGTAATAGTGTTAATAAAACTACTGGAAATCAGCAATGGGCTCTCATGGGCCTAAATGAGGTTTATGGTTCAATGAAGTAAGTTTATTTACTGTTCTTATCTAGAGGCTAAGGCTTCGTTTTAGTTGTCCCTATTAGCAGTGCATTGAAAGGAATAATTCACACAAAAATGAAGTGTGTCATATTTCCTATGCAGTTCCAAACCTGTAAAATAAAAATGATTCACAGAGCATTATGCTGCTCTTGCTTATACAGTACAATGAAAGCACTGGGGACGGATGATATTGTATGGCTTCAGAAGACTTGACTGTATGAACTACAGTTACGATTTATTATTATTATTTTTCATGACGCAGTTTTCTGATGTGACCTGTATTCAGGAACTTCTGATAAAAACAAACAACGCACAATTAAATAATAAACCTGATTTCACATTTCACTGGGCAAAGGCTGCAGGAGAGTTCCTTGTTCCTTCCACTTAAAGTTCACTCAGACGGTCTGTATGACACATTTATAGCATACTGAGTGAATTCATTGGGCCTCATTCACTAAGTGTAAGTACAAGCAAATTTGTGCGTGAAAATTGCATACAAATTTCTTCAGGAACAAACGATTCACCAAAAAATATGAAGGTTCTCTGAATAACAATTCTGACATGTATGTACAGCTGGCTAATCAGAGGTCTGTAAACTGGGTTTGTATGAAAGGTGTTCATTGAGTTTGAACTGGTTTTGAGGACTGTGCACTCAGCATTGCTCAAGGATCTGGTGAGAGAGTGTCTGGAGAGAGCGGCCTATGTTTGATGAGTAAGGAAAGGCTGTAAAGGAAAGGGAGTGCGCAAGGCCCTTTTATGGAGATGCTTTGGGTGTGTTTTATGCAAACGACTAACTTCCTGCTCACAGCTGCTCATTTTGAATACTCTAAATTTACTAACATTAGAAAGAGGTTAAGAACAAATTTGTGTGCATATGCATGTGTTGTGAATTAAGTGGAAAGTTTTCCTGAGAAGTTCGAATGAGCATATAAATACGAACAAGCTATGCAATTATTAGTGAAAGAGACCTAATCTTTCACTCCTTTATGTTTGGTATCATTTTAAATGTGTCTGTGTGATTGGTACAATGATGTCTTTCTTATGAGATCAGATCATAATAATGAAGATTTTAAAAATTAGGGAAACTCTTCTCTGCTTTGAAGGCTGTGCCCTTCTTGTGTAATATCAACCTTTTGTTAAAAAATTACATTTTGCCTTAGATAAGGTTTGACCCCTCGGGTCATGGGATTTGTGTTGAGTTAAAATTTCAATTAGTTATTTATTTCATCAGATTGAAGATTTTTCTTGATTTTCAAATTCCTCTAGCCAAAACTCCTGCACATTTGCAGTTTGTCTTTGTAATCACAGGTATACATCTTTTACTCTTCGAGTTGTTTTTAATTTTTTTGTTTTATCTGTGTAATTGAGTTTGGGTTGATTTTTTTTATCTCTTAATTCTTTAATTCACATGTGTAGTCCTACCTGGTGAATAAATTTTTATAAACTTGATTTGTTCAGGAATCTTGATTAAATTGTTATTTCTAGTAGATTCTAAGGCTTTGCACACGAGATGGGTCATTCTAAACCCAGATAAATGGAATCCTGTGTTATCTTGCTTCATGTTTCACACTGCTCATACTCAGGGTTAACAGTTAATCATGGGTATTTACAATGTGACATGTGACTACATTCCTAAACCCTGGGTTAATGTCCTTATTTGCATATTTGTGGTATCAACCACCATGACTGGATAAATACAGCATGTGAACATTATAAATAATGCTTCTGTATCAATTCAAAATACCCATGATTTGAATTGAGAAGTAGCTACTTCATTTGGGACCTTCAAATTTCTTCTTCTTATCTAACTTAGCAAGTTTTATGTACATGACAAAGGAATTACTGTATAGTTATGAGTAGCACCACAGTGGATGGCCAAACTCATTAATGTATTAATAATGTATGATCAGACTGTTGGGTATGTGACGGTGTGTCTGACCACTGTCGAGTGTTTGGAATGAAATCTGCTTTTACAGTAGTATTTACTGCCTTAAGTGGGTACTCTATGTGGACTATACCCGTAGTATTGTATATAATATATTGCTTGGGATAAAGCATTGACAAAATAATTACTAATGTCAAGTTGTTAAAATTATTATTAAATAACTAACTGGATTGTATTTTCTAAAGAAAATGAGCATTACAAGTGGTTTTTAGTTCATTGCTAATTGCTTTCTATGGTGTATTGGGTGGTTACTGAGGGGATGCCAACCAAACAGTGGAGAAATTTACCAGATAAATAAACCAAAATGTTCAGAAATGGCCATGCGATGTTGCAAATATAATGTTATCTTACTGCTAAAACTATATTGAATAATGTACTTGCATTAAAAGAGTAGTATAAATATGCTATGAACTCTTGTTCATATATGCTACATGCTGTACTCTCCTCCGAAATCAGCTGGGATATTTCAAAAGGGAGTGCGCACACACACACAGTCTCAAGTCTTTTTTTTTTTTTTTTGAGTTATGTAACAGCCTCTCTGCTGCTGTTTTAAGCAGGTTTGCTTCATGAAGCCACTAATGAACCTAAAGCAGCTCTAATCATCCTGCAGCTTCAGTCCTTTCACTGACTCGCTCACTCTTGATAACTTCATTAACTGCGCCGACACATTGATTAATGAAGCAGAGATTGTACAGCATGTGGCTAGCAGTCTCATGGGATACTGTAGTAGGCAGATGTATACAGTAGAGACAGTATGCTGTTATCAGGGGTAAAAATTTGCTTATATATTCAGGCATACAGCACCTTTTCCAACCAGAAAACTTTTCAAACATCCTAGGTTTCAAAGTTTTAGACTATCAGCATGAAACATTATTTCTTGCCATAAATTCATTAAAATAACTTTAACAGCTAACACTGTGTAGGATTTTAAGGGCTATGGTGAAGGGCAGAATTTTCTTTTGGTCGATTTGACTACTTTTGTGTATTCTTGTTCTTTTTGGAGCTTAACAGTCCCTAGTTGCATTCACATAGAAAAAAAGTAGCTTAGACATTCTGCTAAATATTTCCTTTCTTGTTCCATAGTACAAACTTGAGAAGAACGTATGGTAGAATATTAATTTTTGGGTAAAACAGTATTAAAAATGGCTTTTATTAGGTTTTGCCTTTGGATATATATTTTGACATTATAAAAGGCTACTTCATTGTGGATGATTTGAAGATTGATCTGGTGTAAATTTATACCTAATTCAGTGTTCAAGACTGCAGTTTTGATTTCACCCAAGGCAACTGACATCATATTCCTGCACTAACATCGGCATTTATTTATTTATTTAATAAACACTTCAAATAGCAGCATATTGTTCATTTGTGTGGTCTCTTTAACTTGAAATAAATAGTGCTTTTGTCAGAAAAAAAAGTGACATTACTATATTTTAGATACAATTTTACTGTAAAATACTGTAGTGTGTTTGTTAGAAATTAAGGCATGAATTACCTTGAAAATTAATATATTTTTAAACATTAAAAAATCCCAATAGTTGTGCATCAAATAAAATGATTTTTAACCACCTTATAATTTGTGACCAAATGTAATTTCTCCTAATGTTAGACATTATTAGAAGCCTATTTACTATCAAAAGATTGTTTTAAACAAAGACAAAATGAGAACTAAACAGTTTAATCTTGATTTATTGTGCATCCAATATGCCATGAAAACGCTGTTTAATGAGTAATATCTTTACTGTACATAAGTACACATTACAACATGAACCAAACCTTGATTATCAATGCATGTTTTTTCCTCTCATTCTTTTCAATTCTTTAGTTATCTCTCAAGTAAACATTCCCATTTAACATATACTGTACAAATGAAAGCTTGTGTTTTTCAAAAAAAACATTTTGTTTGTTTTGTTTTGTTTTTTGCAGAAGCATTATCATATATTTTTAGCAAAACATTACCAAAAAAAATAAAAAAGTTTAACAGACCATTTAGCTGTTCACTATAAGTATTAATAAAATAATAGTAATCAGTTAAGTACTAAATAATTTTTATTTTTATTTGGTTATATACAGACAAAAATGTAAAGTTCAACATTCAGAGTTGATAAACATTTCATGTTACCCAGCACATGAGAATACAGTCTTTCCACTCTACCTACTCTATCTGTTAAACTGCTACTGTTGTAATCCTTTGATGTGTGATCCTTGTATCAAGTGGTAAGTGCTGCATCCACTCAAGCATGTGTATCAGACCCAGGCCTGCCAGTCGGGGAAGAGGCAACTGAGGTTTTTGGGGTCCTTTGGATGCTGAATGAGGAGGTTTACCTGCCCGTCCACGCTAAGCACCGTCCCCTCCTCAGCACCCTTCAGCATCTCCTGCAGACTGAGTAACACACGCTCTGTCACTTTATTAAAGCTCTGACTGTCACTGCAGAAACACACAACACATCAACACATTAGATAGGACATAACTATACTTTGAAACAATCTTTGCTGAAATCTGAAGAAAGCTTGACAATGTTAGACACATGGCACTGCACTGGAAAAAGGTAAATATGTGTACATAAGCTTAATAAATCACTATTTTCATTTAAAACCTTTATTCAAATTAGTGTATGTGTACTGCATACTTTTCTCTTACTGAAACTCTTACTGACTCTATACTGCAAAATAAACATACTCTATACATACAAAGGCAAAATACTATAACTACGCCTGTACTGAAACCTGTACCTTTTTTTTTTGTACCCTCCATAAGTGATGGAACAGTATAGACAGAATTGCTTTGTCTGCTATGGAGTCAAGACATCTATAAATATGATTAAAAGATGAATATGAGACAAAACTACAGAATGTCACATTTTTATTATTGGGTGATTCAACCCACAGATGTTTTACCAACTAAGAAGATCAGCACTTTTAGAATTTCATCCCCTATCTGATGTGAGCATAAGTTTTGGACAGTTGACTCACAGCTGTGTCCTGTTGCAGTAATTGTTCAGATGTTAAAAGCAGGAAATGTGCTGTATCAGTTATAGCCATTGCTTCTGCATTCTGAGTCTTGCATTTAATGACAACACACAAACAAGTATGAAGACGAGGGAGCTGACTTTGAGAGACAAGCAAGCAATTTAGATGCTAAAAGAAAAGAGGAACTCAATTAGAGTTATGTCAAAAACCATGGGCATGGAGAAATCAACAGTTTGGAATGTCCTAAAAAAAGAAAGTAACCACCGACGACTACAGTAACCAACAATGACCTGGTCCACTGAGAAAAACAACAGCGGTTGATCACAGACAAATCATAAAAGCTGTGAAAAAGAACCCTAAATTAGTGTCTGTAAAATCACCAACAACCTCCAGAAAGCTGGAGTGATGGTCTGACAATATACTGTCCAAAGGAGACTTCCACAGCATAAGCTGCACAGCAAGATGTAAACTTCTGATACATAGAAAGGCAAGATAAGAGTTTGCAAAAAAAGCACAAAGGTGAGCCAGTAGAGTCTTGGAACAGTTTTATGGACAGATGAGACAAAGATGATCTATTATTTAAGTGATGGGAAAGCAAAAGTATGGAGAAAAAGAAAGGAACTGCAAATAATTGTAAGCATACAACCTCATCTGTGAAGCATGGTGGAGGTGGTGTCATGGCATAAGCATGCATGGCTGCCTCTGCAACAGGCTCTCTCAACTTTGTTGATGACTTAACGAACGATGGTGATAGCAGAATGAATGCAGAAGTGTACAAAAACATCTTGGTTACCAACGTTTAAGAAAATGCCACAAGACTCATCAGAAAGTAAATCATATTGCAACAGGACAGTGACCCAAAACACCCTGCTAGCTCAGTCAAGGAGTTTATTAGAGCAAAGAAATGGGAATTGCCCAAGTTAGTCTCCATATTTAAATCTATTGAACATGAATTTCACCAGCTAAAGAGAAGACTAAACGCAGAAACTCCCCCAAACCAAGCAACATTTGAAAATGGCTGTATTAAAGGCTGGGAAAATTATTTCAGTGGATAAAACCAAGAGTCTGGTGATGTCTATGGGTGGCAGACTCACTGCTGTGATTGCATGCAAAGGATTCACAACTAAATACTAGCTTTTAAACCTTTACCTTTACATTTAGTTCAACTGTCCCAATACTTATGCTCACATCAGATTAGGAAATGAAACTCTAAAAGTGCAGTCCTTTTTATTTGGTAAAACATCTATGTGTTGATAAAGCTAATAATAAAATGTGACATTATGAAGTTTTGTCACATATTCATATTTGCGGATGTCTTGACGCAATTTTTAGTAATTTTGTCTTTACTGTTCCAATACTTTGGGGGCACTGTATATATTTCACACTGGCTCTGACTCTAAGCACAGTTACAACCAAATCATTCTATCATAGTCTCAGAGAAAAATCAAATTTTAGCACATTTACGAGATTGGTGACATTAACTGAACCCTGTGTATCATGTTAAATTAACAACATGATGAACATTTACTGTATTGTAGTAACTTAGGTTTACTTGATTTACATGCATCCTTTAAAAAAAAAAAAATCTATGAAAAATATAAGCATCAAATATGATACATGGGGCTTTAGAGGATGATTTTTATTATTATTATTATTATTATTATTATTATTATTATTATTATTACTACTATTATTATTATTATTATTATAGGATCAACAAAAATGCTTCTTTATTATTTATTATTCATATTAGTATGATTATTATTAATAAGTTATTTGATACCATGCAAAAACTAGTAGCATAACTAACAGTTCAAACATGACTAAAGACAAGTAAACAGTCAGTAATAAAATAAGAACAAATAAACAAATCGCAAGCAAAGATAAACAAAATAGAACAAAGTTACAAATAGAATAAGATTAGATTAAAATTAGTTTTCAGGGACATAAATGTAATAAGTGTAAAATCACACTGCATAGTGTTCATTTTATAAATTCAATATAGATTAAGCTTTGTTAAAATTGTGTTTTGTTGTTTGATTAACATTGTCACAGACAGGAGCAGTCAGTTTAGGACTGAATACACAGATGCAGTATAATGATACAAATCTGATTTCTTTCTCAACTGTTCACGTTCACTTAAGATACAACCAATTATGTTTACGAGAATACTTAACGAGATGGCTATTATGAGATAATTTCATGTTTATGTTCACAAAATAAAATTTATGTTCATGAAAATTACTAATTCATGTCCATTCAGGTGCAAAGAGACACTAAAGATAATTCTGTGTTCGCGACTGAGTTCTTTCACCTCTTCTTGCCATTGAATGGTTTAAAACTGCTAGAATGTTTAAATTGTCAAGACTCTGAAACATGTGCAAATTATAAATTTTCACTCTATTAAACTTTGCAACTATTCCATGCAACGCATGCATGCCAAACTGTAGGGCCTGGTCCGTACGGATCACAGATCAACTACCATCCGTTTCATCCCTAGTTACACTTAAAGGTTTTATGTATTATGCATTTTTAGTGCATTATACTTTTTTTAAAGTGTAACAAAGATTGGTACGTATTATAATATATTATAGCTGGGCAATTATTCACAAGAACATACATATTTAAAAATAAATTAAAATAAAACATAATTAATGATTTAAAAATACTTTATAATTCATTATATATAAAGGTTTTAATAATCATTATGCATCTTTGGATTGCATTATATGTTTTGCTCTCAGAAATAAACTATGGAGCTCTGATCATAAAACTAATCATTTAAATATTATCTTAGAAAATACATTTTTTAAGGTTAAATAAACTGTTTTTCTTTTTTTGTTCTTTTTAAATAAACTAAATAAACTGTTTTTCTTTTTTTGTTCTTTTTAACTAATCTGACTAATATTTCATTTGTCAGGCTTTACTTGGTTTAATACAGCATGCAACATGTTTTAATAACTAATTTCGTAACTAAAATTTTTGCTATTACTGTCTGCCATTTTTACTTCCCAAAGTTGCTTGAACTAAACAGCATAAGGAATGTTTCTGTGCACAAAGCTCATGAATATGTAATGAGGGTTAGTTGATGATTGGTTTTCTGTTGATGAACAACATTCTACTACAGCAGTTGTTTCATATTATATACATTTGTCACCACAAATCAGAACGTGGCTTCATGTTTTTAAGGGTTAAAACTGATGTTAACCTTCAAAAAACAAAACAAAAAAAGTGATATGATGCTTAAACCATGTTAAAAACAAGTTTAAACGTAATGTCAAGTCAAGTCAAGTCATCTTTATTTATATAGCGCTTTAAACAAAAAAGATTGCGTCAAAGCAACTGAACAACAATAATTAGAAAAATTGTGTCAATAATGCAAAATGACAGTTAAAGGCAGTTCATCATTGAATTCAGTGATGTCATCATGCAGCTCAGTTCAGTTTAAATAGTATCTGTGCAATAATTTGCAATCAAGTCAACGATATCGCTGTAAATGAAGTGTCCCCCAACTAAGCAAGCCAGAGGCGACAGCGGCAAGGAACTAAAACTCCATCAGTGACAGAATGGAGAAAAAAACCTTGGGAGAAACCAGGCTCAGTTGGGGGGGCCAGTTCTCCTCTGACCAGACGAAACCAGCAGTTCAATTCCAGGCTGCAGCAAAGTCAAATTGTGTAGAAGAATCATCTGTTTCCTGTGGTCTTGGCCTGGTGGTCGTCTGAGACAAGGTCTTTACAGGGGATCTGTATCTGGGGCTCTAGTCCTGGTCTCCGCTGTCTTTCAGGGCTGTAGAGGTCCTTTCTAGGTGCTGATCCACCATCTGGTCTGGATACGTACTGGATCCAGGTGACTGCAGTGACCCTCTGACTTGGATACAGACTGGATCTGGTGGCTCCACGGTGACCTCGGAATAAGAGAGAAACAGACTAATATGAGCGTAGATGCCATTCTTCTAACGATGTAGCAAGTACATCGGGTGTTTATGGGAAGTGTTCCCGGTTCCGGTTTACCTAATTAGTGCAGCCTAAAAATCCTTTAACGGATTTGGATATTAGAAGTGTATTAGTATGTTATGTGTAAGCCAGGTTAAAGAGATGGGTCTTTAATCTAGATTTAAACTGCAAGAGTGTGTTTGCTTCCCGACCAATGTTAGGTAGATTATTCCAGAGTTTGGGCGCTAAATAGGAGAAGGATCTGCCGCTCGCAGTTGACTTTGATATTCTAGGTATTATCAAATTGCCAGAGTTTTGAGAACGGAGCGGACGTGGAGGACTATAATGTAACAAGAGCTCGTTCAATACTGAGGTGCTAAACCATTCAGGGCTTTATAAGTAATAAGCTAGATTTTAAAATCTATACAATGTTTGATAGGGAGCCAGTGCAGTGTTGACAGGACAGGGCTAATATGATCATACTTCCTGGTTCCAGTAAGAACTCTAGCTGCTGCATTTTGGACTAACTGGAGTTTGTTACTAAGTGTGCAGAACAACCACCCAATAGAGCATTACAATAGTCTAACCTTGAGGTCATAAACGCATGGATTAACATTTCTGCATTTGACATTGAGAGCATCTAGAATTTAGATATATTTTTGAGATGGAAAAATGCAGTTTTACAAATGCTAGAAACGTGGCTTTCTAAGGAAAGGTTGCTATCAAATAGCACACCTAGGTTCCTAACTGATGACGAAGAATTGACAGAGCAGCCATCAAGGCTTAGAAAACGTTCTAGGTCATTACATGCAGAGCTTTTAGGCCCTATAATTAACACCTCTGTTTTTTTTCAGAATTTAGCAGTAAGAAATTACTTGTCATCCAGTTTTTTATATCGACTATGCATTCCGTTAGTTTTTCAAATTGGTATGTTTCGCTGGGCCGTGAAGAAATATAGAGCTGAGTATCATCAGCATAACAGTGAAAGCTAACACCGTGTTTCCTGATGATATCTCCCAAGGATAACATGTAAACCGTGAAGAGTAACGGCCCTAGTACTGAGCCTTGCGGTACTCCATACTGCACTTGTGATCGATATGATACCTCTTCATTCACTGCTACGAATTCATGGCGGTCATATAAGTATGATTTAAACCATGCTAATGCACTTCCATTAATGCCAACAAAGTGTTCTAGTCTATGCAAAAGAATAGTGTGGTCAATAGTGTCGAACGCAGCACTAAGATCCAATAGCACTAAGAGAGAGATACAACCACGATCAGATGATAAGAGCAGGTCATTTGTAACTCTAAGGAGAGCAGTCTCAGTACTATGATACGGTCTAAATCCTGACTGGAAATCCTCACAGATGCCATTTTTCTCTAAGAAGGAATATAAGCCCAGACACGTGACCCTTTTCTAGTATCTTGGAAAGAAAAGGGAGATTCGAGATCGGTCTATAATTAACTAGTTCTTTGGGGTCAAGTTGTGGTTTTTTGATGAGAGGCTTAATAACAGACAGTTTGAAGGTTTTTGGGACATATCCTAATAACAATGAGGAATTAATAATAGTCAGAAGAGGATCTATGACTTCTGGAAGCACCTCTTTTAGGAGCTTAGATGGAATAGGGTCTGACATACCATGTTGTTGGTTTAGATGATTTAACAAGTTTATACAGTTCTTCCTCTCCTATAGTAGAGAATGAGTGGAACTGTTCCTCAGGGGATCTATAGTGCACTGTCTGATGTGGTACTGTAGCTGATGGCTGCATGATTACAATTTTATCTCTAATAGTATCAACTTTAGAAGTAAAGTAGTTCATAAAGTCATTACTGCTGTGATGTTGAGAAATGTCAACACTTGTTGATGCTTTATTTTTCGTTAATTTAGCCACTGTATTGAATAAATACCTGGGGTTATGTTTGTTTTCTTCTAAAAGAGATGAAAAGTAATCAGATTTAGCAGTTTTTAATGCTTTTCTGTAAGATAGGTTACTTTCCCTCCAAGCAATACGAAATACTTCTAGTTTTGTTTTCCTCAGGCTGCGCTCCATTTTCCGGGCTGCTCTCTTTAGGGTGCGAGTGTGCTCATTACACCACGGTGTCAGACTGTTTTCCTTAACCTTCCTTAAGCGTAAAGGAGCAACTGTATTTAAAATGCTAGAAAAGAGAGAGTCCATAGTTTCTGTTACATCATCATGGATATGCTGAGGTTTTGGATATGCTAAGGAATTGGGATACATCAGGAAGATTACTTACAAAGCAGTCCTTTTGTGGTAGAAGTGATGGTTCTACCAAACTTGTAACAAGAAGTGGAATTTACAGTTTTAGCTATATGAAGTTTGCACAAAACTAAATAATGATCTGAGATATCATCGCCTTGGCTGCATAATTTCAACACCATCAACATCAATTCCATGTGACAGTATTAAATCTAGAGTATGATTTCTACAATGAGTAGGTCCTGAGACGTGTTGTCTAACCCCACTAGAGTTCAGAATGTCTATAAATGCTGATCCCAATACATCTTTTTCATTATCAACATGGATATTAAAAATCACCAACAATTAAAACTTTATCTGCAGCTGCCGCCAGCACTAACTCGGATGTAAAATCAGCAAACTCTTTAATAAAGTGTCTGTATGGTGTCCCTGGTGGCCTGTATCCAGTATCCAGTACAAACATCACAGGGGATTTATCATTAACACTTGTTTCCTCTGGATATGTTTATATTAAGCCCATTAAACTTCAAACGAGTTATACTTGAAGCCTGCCCTCTGAGAAATCCTGAAACATTATTATAACACTTGAGCAACACCTCCCCCTTTAACTCTTTGGATAGTGGCTCATTGTTTATAACAGTAATCTTGGGGTGGAGACGGGGGGTAGACTCATTTAAACTAATGTAATCATCAGTTTAGTTAGCCAGTTTTCTGTCAAACAAGAGTGCATCTAGATTTATGATCAGTGAATCATATTATTTACAAAAAGTGCTTTTCGTAGAAAGGGACCTGATATTCAATAGCCAAGGCTTTATCATTTGTTTATCCGTATTGCAATCTGTTTTTTATTTGTTGAACCTCAATTAATTGTTGCTCTTAAATTGGTTGGACAGTTTTTGTATTTTCTAGCCCGGGGGAACAGACACAGTCTCTATGTGTGATATCCTGGTGAAAGAGTCTCTATGTGCCTGAGAATTACTGACTTCTGTGACTGGAGGCGGCTAGCAGACGGTCGGTTTAGCCAGTCTGTTCTGCTTCCTGACCTGGCCCCAGCCCCCCAGTTAGTCAAGTACAAAACTCTAAGACTAAACTAGTGAAAATCTGATATGTTGTTTCATGATCTCAGTCTTACATTCCAGTGCCCTTCCACTCAACCATGTTATGGTCACATTGTTTAAGAGAAAATGAACAGGAACGTGCTTTTTTTGTTAAACAGAACAGAAACACAGGGGTTTCCAAGACTCAAGAAAAGTCTTTTTGTAAAACTGGGCTCCAGAAAGAAGGGAGTTGGAGCCAAGTGAGTTTATTCACACGGACCGTTAGGTAATAAACAGGTTACCTGGCCTTGGCCTTGTCGGTGGGCGTAGATCTCATCTCCACCTGTTGGTGGGCCATTGAGCTCTGCATTTCTCATCAATGCTGCTGCAGGTAGAAAGCCTTCAGAGAGTTCATGATCCAATCAAACAGAGAGCCATACAGCAACACCCCCCCCCCACGCACACACACACACACACGACAAAACAAACAAACAACCACAATGCAGGCAAATTTAACATGAGACCTAAGATATGAGATGTGATTTGTGTTTACCTCCACAATGGTCAACAGGGCTTCCTGAGAAACCCTGCTAACTTCCATTGTTTTCACACAACACCTAAATAATATAATAATAATAATACTAATATATCATTCCGTTCCTTTAACAGAACCCAAATACTTATAATTATAATGTCACAAAACACCTAGTCCCATTTTGGAGTCATGTCAGTATTCAGTTACTTGAAGCTAGATCAGTGGTTCTCAACATTTTTTACTCCAAGGACCCCCTCTCCGAATCAATACTACAAGCCCCCCAGCCTTTTCTATTCAAAAAACCTTTGTATTCTAATGTTATTACTTTTCAATTTCATGTGATTATTGTAAAACAAAACTTTCCAAGCTAGATTTAAACATCAATGTCAATTTCAATTTTTTCCAAACATACTTCGCAAAAATGTTACGGCAGATATTCTGAACTTAAAAGTAACTGAAAAATACGTACAGTCTCATTATACAGTCAACTTTAAACAATAAGCACAAGTCAATCTGCCATAAACAAGACCCACAGGGCAGTGCCAAAAGGCACTGCATATAAACTACTATATGGATCCATTTCAAATAACTAACACCAGAGGTGGAAAGTAACAAATTACATTTACTCTCACGTTACTGTAAGTGAGTAGCTTTTTTGTGTACTTTCTACTTTTTCAAGTAATAATTTTACCATTTGGGAATTTTTACTTTTACTAAGTATATTTGTTTGGAAGTATTGTAACTTCACTACATTTTCAAACCCCTTTAAATTACTGAGTAAAAAAATCAATCAATCCCTTCCGGGAAACTACTGTCTGGGAGGGACCACGTAGGCAGTAGATGGGCAGGAGAGCAAACTGCGCGTAAAATCACCAGAAAGATGTAGAAACCAACAAAACATGCTTATTGGTGGCAGACACCACCGCTGAAAAGAAACCCCGTCATATTCTGCTGAAGTTGAACTCGAAGGAAATGAACTGAACCGCTGGCAATATTGATGCTCTATGGCAGTGTCGCCTAAACTGTGTTTTGCCTAGGTATATTAAAACTAGCAGTTTACATAAAACTCGCGACATCAACCCTTGGCAAGCATTTAGAGGTAAGCTAACATAATGGCAATCGTTGCATTAGTGGTTAAAATGAAGCCTTTGAAATTTTAGCAAAAGGTTTTGCGACAAATAACCAAAAAGACAGTGGTGTTCAGGGTGTGCGATCTGCGATAATATCGTAATTGTTGTTTTTACGATGTTGCCGATTTGACTTTATATTAGTATTTTGCCAAAAACCAAACAAAACACTCCTACAGAGTGCCGTTGAAGTCTAGTAGATTAGGACAGTGCGCGCGAGCATTTAAAGTGCGTTCTTTCACTGCCTGATTTCCAGTCTGTTAAAATGCATTTAAAATGTAATCACGAAATTGAAGATATAGGAGTAGGCAGAAAATGTATATAGTATTATCATAAGTTATAGGTTAATCCAGTATCACATGACATAGTGGGTTTTTGCTCTTGTCCAAAAAATCATCATGATTAGGCTATAGTAGGTTTTTTTTTTTTTTAGTTCTCTTTTTAATCAACCAGTTCAATAAACAAGAAGTTAATTAAGAGACTTGCCCGTTTTAGACACCATCTTGTCTGTTTTTGTTTTCGACAACAAATACAATAACCCTAGCACAGTTTTGCGGTCTCTGTGGAATGACAGTGTTTTCGTTCCTGAATGCAATCAACTCAATGATTCAGTTCACAATCACAATGACTCACTTACTAAACAGTGACTTGCTGACACCTACTGCCGATTTTTATTTCACATTTAATGTATTTATTTTATTATTTTTTTATACGTTCAAATGATTATCAACATTTTATGCCTTTATATATCAAAACATTTGTACTGCAGGTTAAATGCATTCATGTCCTGCATTAAACAGGTGTTAAATACTATACATGCCACTCAGATGCACTCTCTGCAAATTGAAAGATGATTTTGTTGAACTCGATTGAATTTGCCTGGTAACAGCCCCAAAAATGTTTAAAAATAAATGATTCCTTAAAACTGGTTTAAAATTTAAAGGGGCCTACCCCGGGATGTCAACCATTTCTTGGGGGGCCGGGGGGCCCGCAATTTGTTCCAACCCTGCCCAAACACACCTACCATGTATTTTTTCAAAAAAGGCTAAATGATTAATTACTGATCAATCTGTTTAATTGGGTTATATCTAAACTGTGCGGGCTGTGGCCCCCCAAATGTTTTCCCCCCCTTTTTTTTTTTGCCTCCCCCCCACTTTTAAAAATGAAACTAAGTATTTTACTCTGAGTAGTTTTTTAAAACAACTATTTTTTAATTTTACTTGAGTAGATTTTTAGCTGGTATTTTTTACTTGCACTTGAGAAAAATTTCATTCATGAAATGGTACTTTTACTTGACCCGAATATTTTCGTAATTTTTCCACCTCTCTAAACCACCCAAATAAAAAAATTGAAACATTCTGATTAAAATAAAAAAAGACCCAAAACAATCGGTCTGTTTTTGGGGCGCTGATCCCCCTATTACTTAAACACCACTGACCCCAAAAACTTCTCTGGCAAGCTCTTTTAAAAAAACACGTACACAAATTTTGCAACAAAAAAAGAAAATATCTGGCTAATTAATCAAGTGAATTAACTAAATTTATTAATTTATTGGGTTCAAAAGACTTATTAATATATATTATATATATATATATATATATATTATATATATATATATAAATTAAATTCATTCAATTCAAGTTTATTTGTTACGCTTTTTCGATACAAATCATTAAAAAGAAACTTTACAAAAAATTAATTTTCTACATATTTAGTATACTTACAGTGGTGACTGTCAGTTCATGTGCTAGGGCAAAAATTTTCGAAAAATCAATAAAAAAAAAACAAAAAACGTTTAAACACTATTAACCTTGTGAAATCAAACTTATGAAAAATGTGGAGTTCGTATTTTTTGTCTCTGGTTAGCATCTTGGGGTCCCGGGGGGGTTGGCATCATCTCTTCTCATGTTTGGTCCAGAAATGGGGTTGTGTAAATCCTAGAAAGCAAAACAAAAAGGCATAATTAGCGTAGCTGCTGTTCCAGCCAATAAAATTAATTGTTTACCCCCCAAACTAAAAAAAAAAATAATGCACTTTGATGATATAACTGCAGTCCCAAAATTTTTGAATGCATTATTTAATGCTTTGGGCCAAAGGGTGTGTTTTTTTTTCTAGATTTAAACAAAAGGGAAATGGCTGAACCCAACATTTTCAGGAAGGCTTTCCAAGTTTGGGGCCAAATGCGAAAAATCTACCTCCTTTTGTGGGTTTTCTATCCTGGTACACAAAATCCACGTTTTGGTGACCTTAGTGAGCGTGATGAGTTGTAGCGTGGTAGCAGACTATTAGGTACGCAGGAGCTAACTGTAATCCATTAAGGGCCCTTATAAGTAAGTAATAATATTTTGTAACTGATACGGAACTTATAGGTAGCCCGTGCAGAGACTGTAGTATTGGGGTAATATGATCATTTTTTTGACCGGTAAGGGACTTCTAGCCTCTGCATTTTGGACTACCTGTACTTTTTATTGAGGATGCAGGACAACCACCTAGCAGTGCATTACAATATCCCAGTCTAGAGGTCATGAATGCCTGAACTACTTTTCTGCATCAGGAACAGTTAACCATGTTTCGTAGCTTGGCAATGTGTCTAAGATGGAAGAATGCTTGTTTTTTCTAACATGGGAACTATGAAGTTTTTCACAAGACAAGTACTGTCTAATATAACACCCCCAATTTTGACAGTAGAGGAAGTACAGATCCATCCGTCTAATTGCAAATTGTAATCTACGCATTCTGTGTAAGGTTTTTCTGGTCGCAATAAGTACTACCTCTGTCTTATCTGATTTTAATAGGAGAAAATTAGTGGTCATCCACTCTTTTACATTTTTAACACACTCCTGTTGAGCTTAGATAATTTTGAAGTTTCACCTGGGTTCTTGTTGAGATATATGTTTGAGTATCACAATCAGTAACAAGTGGAGAACTAATCCCGTATTTTTCTACATGTATATTACCAAGGGGCAACATGTATATTGAAATAGCAGAGGACCTAGGACAGATCCTTGTGGCACTCCATAGTTATTTACTGGGGATAACTGAGATGACTTCCCCCCATTTAGATAAACAAAGTGGTAGCGATCAGACAGGGTAGATCTCTAAAACCATCTTTAGAAGCTGCCCTTTGGATACCTGTATAGTTGTTGTAAACTCTATCTATGAGTATGTCGTGGATCTATGGGTGTTCGAACGCAGCACTAAGATCAAGTAAACTACAATGAGATCAAGCCTTGATCTGACGCAGGAAGAAAGTCAGTACATTTGTAATTTTAACAAGTGTCAGTTTCTGTGCTATGATGGGGCCTGAAACCCGATTTAAATTCGTCATAGAGATAATTTTTTTTGCAGGTTAGGAGCACACATTGAGGCAGACACAACTTTTTCTCTAAATTTTTAGACATAAATGGAATGATTTTGAAATGGGTCTGGTAGTTTGCCCGTTTCACTAGGATGCTAGTTGTGGTTTTTCTTAATAGAGGCTTAAATAACCGCCAGCTTGAACTGGTGTTTGGGATGTAAACCTAAAGATAACGACGAGTTATATATATTGAGAAGCGGTTCTTTGGCCTACAGGTTAACAACGTCTTTTCAGTAATTTAGTGGGTACAGGATCTAATAAATGTTTGTTGGTTTAGATGCAGTGATAAGTTTATTTTAGAACCCTCTCTCTCCTGTCCCTATAGTTGTAAAGCACTGCAGTTTTATCTTTTGGGTGCGATAGATACAAAAGTATCTTAGAAACGCTGTAGAATCTACAGTTGTTATTTGCTATTGTTCTAATGTTATCTATTTTATCAGTTGTGAATGAAATTCATAAAGTCATTACTATTTAACTGTGAGGGAATATTTAGATCGGGTGGCAAGCTGTTATTTGTTAATCTAGCCACCGTGCTAAATAAAAACCTTGGTTGTTTTGGTTTTTTCTATGAGTTTGTGGCTATGCTCGGCCCTGGCAGTTTTTTAGAGCCTGTCTATAGCTGGACATACTGTTTTTGTTTTTCCACGCAATTCTAAAAACTTCCAAGTTAGTTTTTTCTCCATTTGCGCTCAAGACTACGCGTTTTTCTTTCTTGAGAGAGTGGTATACTGGTTGTACCATGGGCACAGTACAGTTGTTTTCCTCTAACCTTTTTCAATTTGATTGGTAGGCAACAGCTTCTAATGTATTAGAGAGAATAGTGCCCATGTTGCCAGTCATTTGTCTAGTTCATGCGTGTTTATGGGTACACAGAGCAGTTGAGATAAATCAAGGGCAGGTTATTTGCTAATCTGTCTTTGGTGGGCTGAACATAGTTCTGCCCGGACGATAACGCGAAGCCATATAGTTATTATCCATCATACGCAGAAATGGCACAATATAAGGAAATGGTCATTAACATCATCACTTTTGAGGGATACGATATCTATGGCCAGTCAGATCAATTCCCTGCGATATAATTACCGTGAGTGGCAGATTTTTAAGGCAAGTTGTCATTTTTGAGCAAGATTTTATTATTGAACAACAACACATGGTTCTCAATGATTCCAAAAACTCATTTAATATCAAAGCTGAATATTCTTTGGAAGTAGTTTTTTAGTTTTTGTTTTTTTAGTTGTAGCTATTTTAGGAGGATATCTGTGGTGTCAGATGACTATTACCTGTGCATAATTATTAGGTCAACTTAACAAAAACCAAATATATACCCATTTCATTATTTATTTTCAGCAGTGAAAACCAATATAACATCTCAACATTTCACAAATATACATTTTCTGACATTCAAAAACAAAACAAAAACAAATCAGTGACCAATATATGCCACCTGGTCGTTTGCAAGGACACTGCAAAAGCCTTGCCATCCATGGATTCTGTCAGTGTTTGATCTGTTCACCATCAACATTGCGTGCAGCACATCAACCCAGACAGCCTCCCAGACACTGTTTTCAGAGAGGTGGTACTGTTTTTCCCTCCTTGTAAATCTCACATTTCATGATGGACCCACAGGTTCTCTATGGGGTTTTTTTCAGATCAGGTGAACAATGAGGCCAAGTCACTTAGTTTTTCTTACTTTTAGCACCCTTTCTTGCCAGCCACGCTGTGGAGTACTTGGACCGTTGTGATGGAGCATTGTCCTGCATGCAAAGCATGTTTTTCCTTGAAGGATGCAGACGTTCTTCCTGTACCACTGCTTGAAGAATGTGTCCTTCCAGAAACTGTGCAGTAGGACTGGGAGTTAGCTTGACTCCATCCTCAACCCGAAAAGGCCCCACAAGCTCATCTTTGATGATAGCAGAGCCCAAACTAGTACTCCACCGTCCAAAAAAAAAGAAACCTTGCTGGCGTCCTGAGGTCGGACTGGAGCTCTCTGGCCCTTTAGCCGATCCAGCCAGGGCCCCATCCATCTGGCCCATCAAGACTCACTCTCCATTTCATCAGTCCATAAAACCTTAGAGAAAATCAGTCCTTGAGATATTTCTTTGGCCCAGTCTTGAAACGTTTCAGCTTGTGTGTCCTTGTTCAGTGGGTGGGTTGTTTTTTTCAGCCTGTTCCTTACCTTGTGCCATGTCTCTGAGTATTGCACACCTTGTTCTTTTTGGGCACATCCAGTGATGTTGCAGCTCTGAAATAGGGCAAAACTTGGTGGCAAGTTGGCATCTTGGCAGCTGTAACGCTTGACTTTTCTAGTCTTTTTCTCAGTTCAACGAGGCAGTTATTTTTTGCGCCTTGGTTTTTTCCACAACGCTTCTGGCGACGCCTGTTGGCTACTATTTTGAATGAAAACGCTTGATTGTTTCGATGATCACGCTTCATCCAGCTTGGCAATTTAAGAGTGGCTGCAGCCCTCTTGCAAGATATCTCACTATTTTTTGACGTTTTCGGAGCCTGTCAAGTCCCTTCTTTTGACCCATTTTGGCCAAAGGAAAGGAAGTTGCCTAATTAATTATGCACACCTGATATAGGTGGTTGATGGCATTAAACCACAACCCTTTCTGCATTACTGAGATGCACATCACCTAATATGCGTAAGTGGTAGTAGGCTTTCCGAGCCTATACAGCTTGGAGTACAGACAACATGCATAAAGATAGGATGATGTGTGTAAAATACTCATTTTGCCTAATAATTCTGCACACAGTGGTAAATCTAGCGTATGGAATTAAAACGATGAGTGGTGCCCGGTGACAGTTTTGCTTTACTCCAAAACAGTTTTTGATAAATTACGTAAGTCCCGAAATGCATCATTTGTATTATCAATATTAATGTTAAAACTCCCGAAAATTAGCGCTTTATCAGCGTAACCAACAGGTTCTGAGAGGAAACTCCAAATGTCTTGTTAGGAATTCTGTATATGGCCCTGTGGTCTATACACAGTAGAGCCATAGAAAGACGATAACAATAGATTTCTTTTTGCATATCTGACCAGTGCAACATTAAGCATACTTTTTCCAAATGATTTTACCTGTATCCTGTTTTCTGGTAACACTGCGAATATCACTATATAATTGTTGCAACACCTCCCCACACCAGTCTACGGGGCTCATGTTTATAACATAGTTTGATGAGTAACTCATGTCGACCAATATATCATTTGGTTTTAGCCAGGTTTTCAGTCAAGCAGATACATCAAAACATATTTGGTTTTTATTTTACTTTTATTATTATTTTTTTATTTTATTTTTTTTACTTATTTTTTTTTTATATATTGTAATTTTTTTATTTTTTTTTTAGTTTTTTTTTTTTTTATTATTTTTTTATGTTTTTTATAATTTTATTTTTTTTTATTTTTATTTTTTTTATTTTTATTTTTATTTTATATTAATATTTATTTTTTCTTTTTATATTTTATTTTTTTATTTGTTATTGTTTTTAATTATTTTTTTATTTTATTATTTTATTTTTTTTTTTTTAGTATTTTATTTTTTTATTTTTTTATTTTATAATTTTTGTACATAATTATATATTTATGTTTTTTTTTATATTTTTATTATTTTTATTTTTTTTTATTTTTTAGTATTTTATTTTTATTTTTATAAATTTGTTATTTATTTATTTGTTATTTTATAATTTTTATTTATTTTTTAGGTTTATTATTTTTTTTTATTTTTTATTTAGTTTTATTTTAATATTTGATTTTTTTATTTTATTATTTTATATTTTTTTATTTTTTTATTTTATGTTTTATTTATTTTTTGTTTTTTTATTTTATCTGTGATCATTTCGTTACAATCACTGCTTTGGGTGTGAGTGGAGCTAATGTTTCTGAGCCCAAACTTTAAAAATTGTTTTGTTGTTTCTTGTGATTGTTACGTTTTTTCTCTGGTTTAAAATTCACGATAAATTTTTTTCTAGATGCCACATTAAATTTATATTTTTGACATCCTCACTATTAATTTCCATTCGGGAACAGACACAGTCTTAATAGATTGGACAGCGCAAGTACTCGTCTAACATTTAAGCGGGTAGAACAAAAGCCATCATAGCAGGTTATTTGAGAATTGGGCTTACCTAGTCAAGATGGAGCGTAGAGTCCTTTGAGATCGTTGTCACGACAGGATTCTGCCTACACACTCGCTCCGACTCTGCACTGGGTGCATGGCCATCAGCTGCGGTGAAAATGAGTCTGAGGTTAGTCCTAGGTCGCTCCCAGAAAAGATTCCAATTATTACAAAGAGCAGTTTCTGTTCTTTAACACCATGACAATACCCATTCATTTAGAGCAAAAAGTCTACTGAACCTTTCGTGTCCTCGTCGATACGTGGCAGTGGTCCTGACACGATGATCGTCGTCGGTCGGGCGTTGTGCTGCGAACCGTCTCGATCAGGCTCCTGAAGTCCCTCTTCAGCGTCTCCGTCTGCCGCTGCGTGGTGTCGTTAAACACCCGGCGTGAAGCACGACCGCTCCCTGGGTGCTCTCGTCGGCCTTCAGGATCACGGGTATCTGCGCGAAACATCGAGAACACGAGCACCAGGAAACAGTGATGTGCACTTTACCTTCGCTAACGTAGCACGGACGTGTCGTACGATGGGAGTCTCCGACGATTACAGCATCGCGTTCCATCTCGCGGAGGAGAGAGAAGCGTTTTCCGTTGGAGATCTCGATAGACTCGGAGGGGGAGAAGTTGTCCGCCCGGCGCGGCAAGGGCCGTGCGCTCCTGCAGTCCTCCCGCTGCGGATGCACCCAGGTTCTCTGTGGTGTCCCCGGCGCCGTAGTTAAAGGACATTCTGGGCAGATCGCGTCCTGGGTGCCCGGGCCTGTGCAGAGAAACACACAGGTGGAAGGTGTGTGGGACTGTCTAGCAGCGCTTACCCCTGGACTTGTGATGCGTCAGCCCGGGAGGTTTCCAACGCGGCTCTCCTCCGCTCTCATCAGCTGGGCCTGCCTCTGCTCCAGTACCCGAATCTGCTTCTTCCACTGCCCTCCACTCGAGTTTGCAACCGAATGCAGCTCGAACGTGTCCCGTCACCTGCACATCAAAGGTTAGACAAACATCCGCCAATTAAAGCAAGTAACAGTGAAGTAAAGCAATGTGTAATGATGTGTGAATAGAGTATTAGCGATGCACGCTGGTTTAGAGAACCCACCGCTGGTGATGCTAATGGGCTATAAGCTACTAGCGGACTCGGGAAATCAAAATAAAACTAGTGATAACAGGCGTCTCTGTATTTTTTTTGTTGTAGAATACGATAGTAGGATATATTCACACGTTTATAGAAATGAAAATGATGGTGTTATAAAAATAGATTTCAACAATAAAAAAATAGACGATAGAGAAATAACGTGACGGAAGCTCAAACTAGAGGCATACGATATATATATATATATATATATATATATATATATATATATATATATATCATATAGATATGGTTATTTTAACAATACAGATTGTGCCAAAGCACTTTATATTATCAATCAGGAAAATAGTGTGTCATAATGCAAAAATGACATTAGTAAACACTCAATTTTTCAGTCTAAAAGCAGTTCATCCTTGAATTAAGTGATGTCACACTCATCCAGCTCAGTTCAGTTAAATAAACTTGTGCAACCAAGTTCGCGAATATCGCTGAATATTAAGTGTCCCCAACTAAGCAAGCCAGAGGCGACAACGGCAAGAACCAAAACTCCACGGTGACAAGGATGGAGAAAAAAAACCTTGGGAGAAACCAGGCTCAGTCGGGGGGGCCAGTTCTCCTCTGGCCAGATGAAACCAGTCAGACTTCAGTTTTCAGGCTGCAGCAAAGTCACAATGTGTCAGAGGACTCATCTGGTTCATGATTCCTTTTCCTGGTGGCCATCTAGGAGACAAATATTCACTTGGGGATCTGTCTCTGGGCGCATCTAAGTTTGTCCTGGGCTCCACTGACATTCAGGGCGGTCGAGGTCATCTCTAGGTGCTGATGCCACACCCATCTGGGCTGGATAACGTACTGGATCCGGGTGACTGCAGTGACCATCTGATCTGGATACAGTCTGGATCTGGTGGTTATGGTGACCTTTCAGAAATAAGAGATAAACAAACTAATATTAGCATAGATTCCATTCTTCTAACGATGTAGCAAGTACATGTTGTGGTTATTGGAAGAGTGTTTCCCAGTTCCGTTTTGTCCTAATATAATTCAGCCTAAAAATCCTTTAATGGGTTTGAATATTAGAAATGTGTTAGTTGTGTTTGTGTAAGCCATGTTAAAAGAGATGGGTCTTTAATCTAGATTTAAACTGACAGAGTGTGTCTGCCTCCGGAACAATGTTAGTATAGGCTTATTCCAGAGTTTGGTGCTAAATAGAAAAAGGATCTGCTGGCCCTCAGTTGATTTTAAAATTCTAGGTGGGTTAGTTGGGGAGTGTGAAACGCTGGTTAAATAAGCAAGTGATAAGCAACACCTGTGGCAGGTAATCAGTCCCAGTACAGGGTTATGGGAAATGGAGTCCGGGGTGAATGTTGATACTCAGGTGAGGGTACCCTCTGTTGGCCATTGGAGAGAGCCACAGAGGTCTTGGCTCCGGACGCGAGGGGCAGACCGATGGATGAGTTGCTGGGTCCGATTTGGAATGAGCTTGATGAAACTCAAGGGGCAGTGTGGGATCCAGGTTAGCATGGGCTTTCACCCAGAACCTTTTCCTTTGTGGCCATATCCCTTCCCAGCAGACCAGATACTGCACCACATGTCCTCTGCGTCGGGAATCCAGAATCTCTCTGACCTAGTAAACCTCCTCACCTCCACGATTAGGTGAGGATACCTCTCGTCGACCTGCGACCTCGGTCCTGGTCCTCTCTCCTCCGGGTCCCACCAGTGGGCTTGAGCAAGGAGACATGGAAAGTGGGTGAGATACGGTAATTTGCAAGTAAAGCCAACTAATATGAAACTGGGGTAATCTGCCTGAGGATTTTTAAATGGACCCACGTACCTGGGACTTAATTTTTGCTGGGTATGTCGAAGTCACAGATCCTGGTGGATAGCCAGACCCCATTGTCCAGGAGTATATCCATGTGTTCTTGCTTCTCCTTAACCAGTCGTCGATAGCAGGTAGTTCGGAGGGTTCTCCCAACCAAGGAAATAGAGGGGGCTGGAAGCTGAGGACACACTGAAAAGGGGTGAGGCCTGTTGATGGCTTGCGGAGCAAGTTTTGTGCATACTCCGGCCATAACAGAACTGATTCCAGTCATTCTGATTCTGGGTGGCAGTATGAGCGTAAGAACCAGGTAATTTCTTGGTTGAGCCTGTCAACTTGACCGTTGGACTGTGGATGTAGCCGGAGGTGATACTGATGTTGAGTTGCTGGCAGAAATCTTTCCAGACTCAATTGAATTGTGGGCCTCGGTCGGGAAACTATATCTTTGGGAAGGCCATAGAAATGGAAGACCTGTTTGGGTAAGGGTATGAGTCGACAGGCCTTGGAGAATCTTTCGATGACTGTAAGTATTGTGGTGTGATTTCTGGAGTTGGGGAGATAACAAAGTAAATTGCTATATGAGACCATGGACGTTGAGGTACTGAAAGGGGTTGTAATAAACCTGCAGGATGTTGGTGAGAGGATTTGGACATGTTACAGACCGGGCATTGTTGAACAAATTTGATGGTATCCAGCAGTAGGGATGACCACCAGAAGCGCTCGGACACCAGCTGGACTGAAGCTGTGACCCCAGGGTGCCCTAAGCTGGGGGAATCATGTATCAGATGCAACACCCATTGTTGAAGATCAGCTGGCACATAAGTTCTGTCGTTGGAGCAGTTCGGAAGTGGTGGATCATTGACCTGAGCTTCAGTGATCTCGGTAATAATGTACCATTGAACTGGTGCTGATGTAACCCTGTATAATTTAAAATTATTATAAAATAAGGAATAAATTAAAGAGTGTTAAAATAAACTAACCAGAAATAATATTAATAAAAGTGAAAGAAATTATAAAATCAAAGTGAAAAGTAAGTTAGTGTGATGATTGACATTTTAATGACTGTCCAATTAAGTGAGGTTTATGTTGAAGTCCCGCCCCACCACATTAGTTGCAGTATGCGAGAAGCCATTTTCTTTTCACTATGAGACTAATGATATTAGCAGCAGCATAACTTTGAGCAAGAGCTAAAAAGAGGAGTCAAAGAAGATAAAAATACATCTATGCTATTATTTCTTTGAATTTTGGTGAGTACACATTTTGCACTGTGTAAACAGTCATATATGCAATTAGATATGTGCAATGATGTATTTGAGTGAGAGATAATGTGATACTGATGAGCTCTGGTTTATTACAAGTTAGAAGAGGTTTGTTGGCTAATCAGTAATGTGTATGAGTTGCAAGCGTTCATATTGTATAATGATGATATTTATTGTTTAATCAGGTGGCGTAATGTCGACTGAGTTGTTGAATTACGGTGAAAGTGTTACTGTTAAATGTTTAGCAGGCCAACAAATGCTCCAATCATTTCAATTTGAGGAAGATGCGAGACCACACTGTGTTTTTGCAGAACCGGAGAAGCGATTTTTTTTTTCCTTTTGAATCTATCAAACTGAACCATTTTGAACCGAGTCACTGGAACTGAAACTTTTTGAACTAAGATTACTGAATCGAACCAAATTGAATCTTTGCACTGAAATCTTTTGAATTGAATTTATTGAACCAAACCTTTTTGAATTTTATTTACCAAATTGAATGTACTTTACAGAGTTATTGAACAGAATCCCATTGAATCAAAATTTCCTGAATTGCTCTTGTAACATTTTGATTTTCAAAACGTTTTCTTTTCCTGTTTTGAGTTAACTGATCTTGTCAAAAGTTATAATTGTGAACTTGTTATACGAGTGCAGTCTAACTAAACTCTGTAGTTATTGGGTGCACCCAGATTAGTCCATGCATAATTCACGTATTGCAATTTGATTGAGTTTCTTTTGTCATTAAGAATTGTCATTCAATTGAAACTGTGAATACTGTGAAATTATTATTTTTTCCTTTCACTTCATTCTCTGCAAACAACCAATTTATTTTCAATACAGAATTATTTCCACACAAAGTTGAGCTGTTTAATTTATGCCTTCCGAGCCGAACCTATTGGCCTATTGATATTAGTATATTGTCAGTGCCTGTCAATCGACACAGGTGTTACACTACAATCAGAGTTGGTGGGATAACGGTTTCGTCTGTGCTTCTCAGAGGAGTGATGAGTTGTGTAATCAGGATAATTGCATCCGCTTTACAGTTCTTGGACCCTGGTCGGTAGGTGACTTTAAAGTCGAAGCGTGAAAAGAATAGTGACCATCAGGTTTGTCTTGGGTTAAGTCGTTTGGCCGAGCAAATATACTCCAGGTTGCGGTGATTGGAAGGAAAGGAACTTTAGTGCCCTCTAGCCAATGCCTCCATTCCTCAAAGGCCGATTTCATGCCAGCTATCAACCATCATCCACAACACAATTTCTTTATGATGAATTAAGTTTGCTTTAATAAAACGCACATTGAAATAGCTTGGGAGGATTGCCCTGACATTGTGAAAAGATTGCTCCGATCCCAATGTTGGATGCATCAACCTCTACTCTCCCTCCCCTGAGCAGTGAAGTAAGCGGAGCCGCTATGGTGCTGAAGTTCTGTATAAAGTGTCTGTAGAAATTGGCAAAGTCCAGAAAACGTTGCAATTCCTTTTATGGTCTTTGGTTGCGGCCAGTTTAATACAGACTGAACCTTGCTATCGTCCATGGCGACCCCCTCAGCGCTGATGATGTGGCCCAGGAAGGAACTCACATTTCTCCTTCTTTGCATACAGCTGATGATCCGTTAGACATTGCAGGACTGCTCGAACGTGTTGAACGTGCGTTTCTAGGGAATCAGAGCAGATGAGTATGTCATCAATGTAGACAATGACTCAGCGATTGAGCATATCATGGAACACGTCGTTGATGTAGGCTTGGAAGACAGACGGACTGTTGGAAAGCCCGAACGGCATAACCAGGTATTCGTAATGCGTAGGTATTTGGGTGTGGTTGAGAAGACTGTCTTTTATTTATCTCCCTCCCGAAGATTGTAGGCACAGCGGAGATCGAGCTTGGTGAAATACTTGGCAGAGCACAGTTGCTCCAGGGCAGATGGAACCACATGCTTCTGACCGTATTTGTGCGGATAAGCCCTTACGGTAAAGCAGCTTCAGGGGAACGGCATCCCAACCGGTTTGGGCTGCAAGCATGCGGAAGGTGAGAGAGTAATCCGCTGCTGTATCTCTGCCTTGACAATGTGCGAGCAATTGTTCACCAGCCTCTTTGCGAAGGAGATCATCATTGATCATTGAGGAAGGAAATGACAGGCTTCTGCCCTCCCATGCGGCCATAGTCCAGTCCAACGCCCCTCCAGTCAGCAGAAAACAGATGAAAGAAATGCGACTGTTGTCTGTGGGATATAATAATGGTTGATGAGCCATAAACAGGGAACATTGTAAGAGGAAGCCTTTACACTTATCTGGAGTGCCGTCAAACCTCTCTGGTAAGAAGAGTCGAGGGTTAGCAGTGTGAGGGCTTGCTGATGCATTAGTTGGTGGAGGCCCAGGCGTTGGTGGGCTAGGTGGCGGCGCGACCAGTTGCATGGATTGCAACGTTCTCACCATTTCCTCTGTGAGAGACGTGAGGCATTGCAGTTGCTGTTGGTGAGATGCTAATATGTTAGCTTGGGCTGAGACCTCGGAGAATAGTTGATAGACCGCCGCTGGATCCGGGGGTGGCGGAGTCTGCTGTAATAATCGGTCAGAAGCATGTGGATCCATTTGCAGCACTTGATTGAATAAAGCAAGGTCAACAACAGGCAATGGTCACTCAACAGTGGCAGGAATGTCAGAGGCAAGATGGAGGCAGAAACTATACCGGGCAGGAATCAGGGCAATCAGCAAACAATCAGAGTTTCAGAAGGCAAGCTCACAAGGGTAGGCGGCAGAGAATCAGAGAAGTCAAACTGTCAAGGGTCATACACGGAATAAACTCAGAATGGCAGGAAAAACACTCAGAAATGTCAGCCAGGGCAAAACAAGACTTTGCAGTAAGTGTGAGTGTGAACGCTGGTTAAATAGGCCAGTGATGAGCAACACCTGTGCAGGTAATCAGTCCAGTACGGGCTTATGGGAAATGGAGTCTGGAGTGAAAGTTAATATTCAGGTGAGGGTGCCCTCCGGTGGCCATCGGAGAGAGCCACAGAGGTCTGATTCCTGACAAGTGCAGTGTTGACAGAACCGGGCAAATATGGTCATATTTCCTGGTTCTAGTAAGAACTCTAGCTGCTGCATTTTGGACCAGCTGGAGTTTGTTTATTAAGCTTGCAGAACAACCACCCAAGAAAGCATTACAATAATCTAACCTTGAGGTCATGAAAGCATGAATTAACGTTTCTGCATATGACATTGAGAGCATAGGTCGTAATTTAGATATATTTTTGAGATGGAAAAATGCAGTTTTACAAATGCTAGAAACGTGGCTTTCAAATGAAAGAATGCTATCAAATAGCACACCTAGGTTCCTAACTGATGACAAAGAATTGACAGAGCAGCCATAGAGTCATCGAGTCTAGGTTATCAAATGCAGAGGTTTTAGGTCTGATAATTAGCACCTCTGTTTTTTCAGGATTTGGCAGTGAGAAATTACTCTTCATCCAGTTTTTTTATATCTATGCATTCCGTTAGTTTTTCAAATTGGTATGTTTTGCCAGGCCGCAAAGTTATATAGAGTTGAGTGTCATCAGCATAACAGTGAAAGCTAACACCATGTTTCCTGATGATATCTCCAAGGGGAAACATTGAATGCGTGAAAAGTAACGGCCCAAGTACTGAGCCTTGAGGTACTCCATACTGCACTTGTGATTGATATGATACCTATTCATTCAATGCTATGAATTGATGAAGGTCAGATAAGTATGATTTGAACCATGCTAATGCACTTCCACTAATGCCAACAAAGTTTTCTAGTCTATTCAAAAGAATGTTGTGGTCAATAGTGTCGAATGCAGCACTAAGAACCAGTAGCACTAAAAGAGAGATACAAACATGATTAGATGATAAGAGCTGGGACCTCATTTATAACCGTTATATAAGCGTATGCACAAAACATGCCCTTAAAGTGGCGTACGCCACTTCCTACACAAAAGATGGGATTTATAAAAACAAACTTGACGGGAAAATTTGCGCACCTGCATGCAAACTCTGACTCATGCGTACGCACGCTTTTACTACAGTGAGCAAAACAATGAAGTAATTTAGTTTAAGTTTTCATTTTGATATAAACAGTTAGATTAAAAAATTACACTCATTAATGGTGATTACATAAAGTCATTATGCAGAAATTAAAGATTATTTGAATAGACATATTTGTAGTGGATGCGCTATATTTTTGATTACTTTTCCTGTGGCATGCTATGTTTTAAGGTGAAGTGCTAGGCACACAATAATTCCTACTTAAACTAAACTGCAGATCTCACGTTATGAGAATTTTTTTTTTAGTGAGAACAAGGAAATGATGCGCACTTCGATATTTTGGGAGACACTGCTGGATTCGGTGAATGAATGATCCATTGGCCGGTTTGAATAGGTCCAATGACAATACTGTACAAGTCAGACAACTCCATTTTCTACTACAAAATATAAGTAGGCCAAACTAGCCTATATAAATACCCTAAAACATATGTGTACATTATCAGCAAAACGGCATACATTTCATTTCATTGAGTTAAACATGCTGTCACGTGGATGGGAATATGCGTGGAAATTATATGCAGATGAGGTTATGCTTAGTAAAACTAGGAGTTGTAAGCTCTATATATGGTGATTTTGTGGAGGAAGTTTTATAAATGAGTCCCCAGGTCATTTGTAACTCTAATGAGAGCAGCTTTAGTACTATGATACGGTCTAAATCAGACTAAAAATCCTCACAGATACCATTTTTCTCTAAGAAGGAATATAATTGTAAGGATACTACCTTTCCTAGTATCTTGGACAGTAAATTGAGATTCAATTTATGTCTGTAATTAACCAGTTTCTTTGGGGTCAAGTTGTGTTTTTTTTAATGAGAGGCTTAATAACAGCCAATTTGAAGGTTTTGAGGACATATCCTAATGACGATGATGAATTAATAATAGTCAGAAAAGGATCTATGACTTCTGGAAGCACCTCTTTTAGGAGCTTAGATGGAATAGGGTCTAACATATTGTTGGTTTAGATGATTTAACAAGTTTATACAATTCTTCCTCTCCTATAGTAGAGAATGAGTGGAATTCTTCCTCAGAGGATCTATAGCAGACTATCTGATGTGATACTGTAGCTGACGGATGCATGGTTACAATTTTATCTCTAATAGTATCACCCTTGGAAGTTAAGTAGTTCATAAAGTCATTACTGCTGTGCTGTTGGGGAATAAAAAAAAAAAAAAAACAACAACAACACTGGGTGGATTTTTATCATTTTAGGGTTGTTGTGTACACACACTGCCAATACACATTTCAGTTCAAACAGCTCGTAAAAGTGCATGTAGCATCATATGACTTAAAAATAATAATAATAGTTACCCAGATAGCACATGTACGTCTGCAAGATGTCTGTTAAAGATCTCTTGATCTGGGAAGCACCTGCTGTCTACAAAACGTCTGACAGACGTCTTTCAGATATCAGTTTTACATACATTCTAAATCATAAACACTTTTTAAATACATCTAATAGACATCTATTTGGCATCTAAACGGAAACGTCATATAGACATATTGCAGATGAGCAAACTCTCTAAAAAATACGTCTTGCAGATGTAAATGCAGACGTCAAATAGACGTCTCCGAGATGTACGTGTGCTATCAG
Source organism: Cyprinus carpio (assembly GCF_018340385.1). Taxonomy (NCBI): domain Eukaryota; kingdom Metazoa; phylum Chordata; class Actinopteri; order Cypriniformes; family Cyprinidae; genus Cyprinus; species Cyprinus carpio. The sequence continues at coordinate 8,313,065 of NC_056586.1, forward strand.
GGTAGGGTTATATCACCACCTGTTGGTTTGGAATGTTCTTGACAACGCTTCATAGCATGTTTTTGGGTTTTCATGTGGACACACGGTCATGCATTGCTCCCACACACATATTATTTTTTCCCCTTAATTATGTAGTAATAATGAGATGTTATGTCGTTTTAACGACATCTTTTCTCGTTAAAACGACATCTTTTTTCATAATAAGATGTTTTCTCATCAAAACGACATCTTTTCTCATAAAAACGAGATGTTATGTCATTAATACGACATAATTATCTTGTTAAAACAACATCCTTTCTCATAATAACCAGATATTTTCTCATTAAAACAACATCTTTTCTCGTAAAAACGAGATATTGTGTCATAAAAACGATATAATTATCTCGTTAAAACAAAATCTTTTCTCGTTAAAACGAGATATTTTCTCGTTAAAGCGACATCTTTTCTTGTTAAAACTACATATTTTTCTCGTAATACTGCATATTATGTCATAAAAATGATGATATCTGCAGGCTGCTGAAGTGCTGCTGTCGCCACAATCTGATCTGCAGGCTGCTGAAACACGCCGCTGTCGCCACAGTCTGACATAAACGAGGATCTGCAGGCTGCTGAAATTATTGAAATACACCGTTTTAAATTTATTTTAATGTAATGGTTTTATTTGTAGCGGCATGTTTATTAGGATTAATCTCCAATCTGTCTACAGTATAGTGCTATCCAATAACTGCAATCAGACCCATATGACTCAGGCTATGATCAGATCAAAACGGTTATTTTTGAATAATCGATTCTGGTCATAAAATTTCTTTTAAACAACAAATCGAAATACAAACAAAAAGAAATAAAGAGATTTCTAATAGGCTAATAATAATAATAATATAATAATAATAATAATAATGAATAATTCTGAAGCTAGATCTATATATATATCTATAATAACGGGAAAACATATTGTTTTTATGACATAGCCTAATATGTCGTATTATGAGAAAAATTTTGTTTTTACGAGAAAATGTCATTTTAATAAGAAAACATCTGATATTAATGACATCTCGTTTTTATGAGAAAAGATGTCGTTTTAATGATAAAACATCTCGTTATTACGAGAAAAGATGTCCTTTTAACTAGAAAACATATGGTTATTATGAGAAAATATGTCTTTAAAATGAGAAAAGATGTCGTTAAAATGACATAACATCTGGTTATTACAACAAAACTGAGTGGAAAAAAATATATGTGTGGCAGCAATTTGATTTTTTTTATAAATTATGAATAATTATGTTCATAAAAATACCCGTGTATGTGTGGACTAGGCCTCCAACTCAGTGATTCTGTTTTTTTTTTAGGTGTTAAATCTTTCACTTGGATGTAAAAAGTTGTACTGAGTAAATACAGCTGGATAAAACAAAATCTGTGTCCGTCTTCATTTCAGGCTGAAAAGCAACAAAATTATTATTTTAAAGGGGGTTAATTCTTTTCTATACAGACTGTAATTATCCATTTGTAGAACAAGCATTAGGAATAATAAGACTAAGTGCAATACAAGAATCACAAATCTGGCACATACAAGTCAGTATTAAGTATAAATATTATGTCATCGCTTACTCACACTAATGTCATTTTAAACCTGTATGCATTTCTTTCTTCTACAGAACAAAAAAAAAACAAGATATTTTTGAAGAATGTTCTGTTCTGAACAGTGTTAAACCCATTGACATTCACTATATAGAAAGAGAATATCATCAATAAAATATCACCTTCTGTGATCCACAGAAGAAGAAAAAATTAAGATTTGGACATGAGGGTGATAAAATTAGCATTTTAAATACTCCACGAAAAATTAAGAATGAAAGAATGCAAAAGGAAAAAACATACAAATCAACATGTAACGGACATGCACTCACTGTGTCACTGCTGCTTGCTCATCTCACACCAGTATTTACAGACAGACACGATGTTCTTTAGCAGAATAGAAATCAGTTCTGCACACTTTAACTTTGGACCTCCTGCAGAACAGAAGTGTGATTTTCTTTAATGGATTTCATGCACATTTATCTAATGCCCATTAATAAACATCCACATAGATATCCACTATGAATAAAGAGAAAATCTTTTGTTCTCCTGTACTGTCATGAACAATGACTCTACTATTAGTGGCACAGACATTACATTGGTTGGCACATCTGATGAAATACTTCATCAGGCTGCTAATTTCCTGCATATTTTTCTATCAGATTGCATGTGTGGTGGCAGAAACACTGGCTGTTCCTGACTGTAGAACTTCTGTCTCTTTTTTGAAGAAACTTCTGTAAAAAACCTGTACAGAAGAATCAGAACAGTATGAGCACACTGTCAACTTGCAACAGAATAACAATAGATAGAACTGAAAAAGATGTGTGGAGCCTTTTCACACCCACACACAATAAAAATCCCCCACACCGTCTCTTGAAAATATAAAAATGGAGTATCCTCCAAAAGATATCCACCACCTCTTTCTGGAAAAACAAATGATGCATTTTGTGTCTTTATTATTTCCAAAAGTTTATAGCTCATAGCTCAGTAGTATCTGGATCAATGGCTGGTGCTAATTTATATATATTTATATATATAATTTTTATTTGTTTTTACTCATGGTTAAACTACTTGATTCACTTTGCCTTTTTTTGCCCCTTTTTTTTTTTATTACTCACGTATAAGCAAAATATATTTTTGGCTAATTCTTGTGTTATTCTGGCCATGTTCTCCACATTACATAGTTTCTCCCCCGTGTCAATTATGTTTATTAGTTCCAGGTGTGTCTTGTTTATTCCTTGGTGTAAATAAAGTCTCTGTTTGTTCTGGAACATAGGCACATTGTGACAAAATACCGGACCTAAACAGTAAGCGGCACCCATTCTCTCTGTGTTTTTGTTCCCTTTTTTCCTTTGTGTTTTCCTTTCCCCCACCCACCCCCGCAATCATGGAAATCACCGCAAGATTCTCCGCCCTGGCCCGCAGAGATCTCTCGTTCGTGGAGTATGCCTGGGAATTTTGCGGGCTAGCCATGATGACGATTAAGTTCGTTGTTCTGGATCGGGACCAGTTACCATCCCCCCATGGACCTCCCAGACACCACAGGACTGAACTGGAGGGAAGGAATCCTCCAGTGTCTGGAGAACATCTGGCCCCGATCCAGATCCAGCTCTGCATCAAGCCTGCCAGTCAGTTCACTCTCAAGCCCCCAGCTGACAGCAGCATGATTCTTAAACCCAAGTCAAGGGAGGAATCAAAGGAGGAAGCGACTGTTGGCTCCAGCCCCTGAGTCCGCTCCAGAAAGGGCTACCACTTCCCACTTTCAGCCCTAAGAGGGCTCCAGTCCACACATCCTGCCCATGGAGGGCCTCAGAAGCCAATATTCTCCCCAAGGATTTTTTTGGGGGGGGAATAGACTTAAGTTGAATAGACTTATACAACCAAGTTGATTATACTTAAAATTTAAGCCAGCAACTGAACTTTATTTTTAAAATTTTAGTAAGTGCACTGTAGTCATCAAAAGTTATCATAATTTTGATCACCACATTGTTTTCAGATAACAACAAAATAAATATTTGACATCAATTGTAAATTACAAGTTAAATACAAGTTAAATACAAATTTCTAAGTTAAGTACAAATTTATATAGGTATCATTGTGAAAATTGATTATTAATATAATCCAATGTTTCTGGATTACCCTAAATGTTGATTTATAATTTGGATAATTCATACCTTAAAAAAAAAAAAAAACATTATTAATCTCTTATTATCAGTCCATTTTAATTCTAACTCCTTGCAAATTGAAAATACATTCTGCAATTTATTAGCAATTAAAGTTAAATTCAATCTAAAAGCCATTCTTAATTTAACGCTGAATGTTTTTTTTTTTCTTTCTTTCTATCTTTCACCGACCCACAAGCTTAGAGTGATTGGCAGAAGCAGAGTGACAATCGGGAGAGTCGGGACTTTTCCCGGTGGGCCAGTAGTGTTTTGAGGCCGCGAAGACCGGTCTGATAATAGTTTTACATTGCGAGTTATATTAGCAACACCATCTGGCGGCATGATGTGCGGCCGCTTCCCGCTGGTCAAACCTGCAGCCTCTCTGCTCAACATAGTATATAAAAGTGCTCAACCCGTTCGGCAGGTCCAACCATGTCTAGGATTTTCAAAAATATAGGGGGATCAGTTAGCGGCCCCTCCCAAAATGGCATAGCCTGTCGGCCTTTGATGTAAAAAGCCACCAAACACCTCTTTTTCCTCCTCACGTTTTGGAAGTCTAACATCCGTGTGAGTGAGTTAATGTTAAATGATGGAAAGGCAAAAAAGAAAACTGAAAGGTGGCGCTGAGAAGGTCAGACTCAAAAGGAAATTATGGAAGAGGAGGCAGTAAAATGCTTCAAAATAATAGACATGTTCCGGGTGTGACCGGTGTAATCTGCATTGTGTTTTTTTTTCCTGATAAAACATACAACTGTTTCAAACAGTGTGTTCACCCTTCTTGTCTTTTCTCTCCCATGCACAGACAGCACAGAAAGGGAAGAGAAAAGAGAATGGTATAAATCTTTCATACAAAATTAATTTAACAACAAGTGACAAAACAGCATACCTGATAAAACATAAAACAGTCTTTACAGTGTGGATTCGCCCTTCTTGTCTTTTCTGTTAAATTAATGTTAAGTGCAACACAATTAGCACATGCTTCAAGTGCATTGATCGACAGAACTGATCAAACTGAGTGAAAATACAGAAATAATCAAATTTGCATGTAAAATAAAATCACATATGATTTAAATAGAGTATAAAAGTATACAAGTGCTTTTTAAAGCAAAGATGAAATTGGATTAATCAGAGCTAATTAGAAACCCACCTCTCCCGTGCACAGACAGTGCAGAAAGGGAAGAGGAGGTGCAAAGACAGAAAATTACGACCAATGCTGCTGTCAGAAATTTAAAGGGGAAAGTGCACACACAGACGGACATATCAAGGTATACATCTTGAACAATTTTTGTGTAATTCTACATATGAAATTAACATTACTTTCCATACCTGTTATACTCACCCCCCCTAGAATTACACAAAATTCTGAGAACATGAAAAACTCTACACTGGTCAAAGAATTACATGGTCCACACTCTAAACAATTAGTGAAGACAGTCAGCAATCAAAAGCTACCCAATGAGAGGATAAAAATGTTTTGAAATTGGCCAAATTTCATCACATTCTATTAGACTTCCTCAAGGTGACCATTACACCTCGTACACTTAGACCACATACTCAATTAAGGCAAGTTTTACTTGGAAAAAAAAGAAACAAAAGCAAGTTTCAAAAACTGCATGTACCTAGAGTCAAAGTTTAAATTTAAACGTGAATTACTGTTGACCCAGAATCCAAACCTAACAGGGTTTTAAGTTGAACCATCGATTTAATAGGTCTGCGTACTGGTCTGATAACTCTCTATTTAAACCAGGTACAGGACCTTGCATAACAGGTACACTGTCATAAACAGGATTTTGGGGAGAAGGATCAGCAGTATTTAAACCAGCTACAGGACCTTGCATAACAGGTACACTGTCATAGACAGGATTTTGGGGAGACGGATCAGCACCAGCCACAGTATTGTCATCAGCCACTGGCACAGCAAGATGTGAATTTGGCACCTGTTGGCAGGGCAACTGAGAATGCACCCATTAAGCAGTGCAGTCATCATCGCATATAGCTACATTGGAGATGTTGGACATAAAGTCTGCTTGCGAGAGTTCCTCAGCCTCATTCCGCTCATCATCTGCAGACTCAATCTCGGCAGCGTAGGAGCAAGCATTACTGTGGGTCTGAACAGTTAGACCACCAGAGCGTGTTGGATCAGACTGCGAAGGGACACTGCAGGTAGGTGTTCCAGCATCCTCTTGACCAGAACTGAGTCTCTATCAGGCAAAGAGAGGAAGTTCACTTGCAAAAGAAGATTGCGATGTACTGTTCTCTCATTACCAGCTCTGTCACAGATCTTATAGACATGTATGGAAGGGTTTGAGGCAACGACAGTGTATACAACAGGCTCCCATCTGTCAGCAAGTTTCCGTTTCCCTCTACAACCCTTGTTAGCCACAAGCACCTGGTCACCAATGGCTAGAGGAAGGCCTTTAACTCTTTTGTTGTACTGGTTGGACTGGTGTTTTTGTTCTTGAACAGAATTCTTCTGCACCAGTAACATAGCAGACTGGAGATCACTGATGAGCGATTTAACGTACTGGTCGTAGTCACAAACTGACTTGTCCCGCAGAACACTCTTGAACATAAGGTCAACTGGCAACCATGGTACTCTGCCAAACATTAAGTAAAAAGGGGCAAAACTGGTTGTTTCATGAGCTGTACAGTTGTACACAAACGTCATGGTCTGTACCAACTGCGGCCACTTTTGGTTAGGTCTAGGTGGAAGGGACCTCAGCATGTTACCTAATGTTCTGTTGAATCTTTCGGTACCACCATTCCCCATCGGGTGGTAGGGAGTGATTCTAGACTTGTCAATGCCAGCCAGTTCGAGAAGCTCAGCAACCACCTCACCATAAAAAAAATCCCCCTGAAAACCATAGACACAGAAGAAGCAGTCCCACAGTTTCTTGGCCACTGTTTTTGCAGTTCAGAATAAGGCTCTGACAGAAGCCGCTGACTTACTGGCCTGACAAACGGATCCCTACTGATCGCGTCCGCCACCACGTTGAGTTTCCCAGGAACATATTTGATCTCAAAAGAATATGGAGCAAGTTTCGAGACCCAGCGCTGCTCACATGCATCCAGTTTCGGCTTGGTCATAATGTATGTAAGCGGATTATTATCCATCCACACTGTAAATTCATGGCCTTTAAGCCAGTGACTGAACTTGTCACACACTGCCCACTTAAGAGCCAAGAATTCTAATCTGTGTGCAGGATATTTTGTTTGGCTGCAATTCAAAGCCTTGCTAGCAAATGCTATCTGGCCTTGTCTTCACCTGCAGGTATCTGAGAGAGTACAGCACCTAAACTGTCTAAAGAAACATCAGTAGAGAGCAGGAATGGACGCTCAAAATCTGGATGAGCAATCACCACACTATTGACAAGGACCCTTTTCAGTTCATCAAAGGCCACATCACAGTCCGGGGTCCAGTCCTGAGATGTCAACTCCCGAAAAGTGCCTGCTCTCCTACGACCACCAGCACCTTTCACTGAACGTTTCAGGCCAGCCGTCAGGTTGAATAAGGGTCTAGCGATACGAGAACAACTTTGAATAAAGGCTTGATAGTACAGGACCATACCGAGAAACGATCTGATTTTTTTCTGTGAAGGCGTGGTTCCATCTTCCTTCATTAAATCCTCTTTTCGAAAAGCAGAGATGACTTTCACTTTCTCTGCATCAGCTGAAACACCAGTACCATCTATCACATGGCCCAGAAACTTTACAGACTTCCTCAGAAAATGACACATTTTAGGAGCTAGCTTTAGGTTGCTGGATCTCAATCGAGAAAACACTATCTCCAAGCGCCTCAGTGCCTCCTGTTCAGATGGAGCGAAGACCAACAAGTCATCAAGGTAACAGTGAAGACTGGAAAAGTTAAGGTTACTGAAAATACTGAGCATCATGCGCATGAAAGACGTGGGGCTAATGCAAAGGCCCTGAGGGAGACGATTATACTCGTATAACCCCATTCGCATTGTGAAGGCAGTGTACCAACGGTCAGACACATGGAGTGGGATGTTGTAAAATCCTGAAGTCCAAGGTGCTGAAAAAGGCTTTACCTCCTAAGGCTGCAAGACAGTCAGTTTGATGTGGTAAAGGATGGGCGTCCTTGAAGGTTTTAGCATTGAGCCAGCGGAAATCGGTACAAACTCTCAGATCACCATCTTTTTTCCAGACCATCACTAAAGGCGATGCGTACTCACTGACAGACTTACTGATTATGCCTTTCTCCTCCATTTCTGACAAAACTTCTCTCAGTTTCTGGTAGTGGGCAGGAGGGATGCGGCGATAGGGAAAATGGAATGGGCGCTCATCATAAAGATGGATTCTGTGCACAAAATCTTTTGCCTCTCCACAATCCAGTTTATCCTTGGAGAAAACATCATGGTAAGATACAATAAGAGCTGCCAGTTTTCTCTTCCACATCTCGGAAACGTCACATCCATCAATGTCAACGTCCTTCAAGCCATAGTCTTTCAGTAACTGCATGGGATCAGCGAGCAAGGCAGTTTCGAGTGGATCTGAATTAGGAGTGTCAAGATGGGTTCTACTCAATCCCTGCATAACAGTGAGGTCTTCGACACATAGACAGGAAAAAATGTCAGCCAGTTTAGAGTTGCGGCGAAGTGTCACTGACGTTGGATTAGGATTAAGTATCTTCATTGGCACCCATCGATCACCCCACATTGGTGTTACTACTCTTCCGACAAGAATGCTTTTAGGTGCTGAACGTGCAGTGGTTGGCTCAATAATTACAGTGCTTCCTGGGGAAACATGGACATTTGGTGGCAATTTCCCCCAAACAAGATACTTATGTCTGGGAAGTAGAGTGACTGCCTGACAGAGTTTCACAGTACCAAGTTTATCAAGCTGCTGAGGGCCAGACCAATGAGAGATGCAGCTCAGAAGCTCGAGGAATTGCTCACACTCAGGATTACCGTTACAGCAGGAAACAAGTACCCAGTACAGAGATTTCATCTTCTGCAGAATGCATTTGATTAAGTTGCTTCCAATTCTGAACTCGTCTCTTTGTCCAGGCACTACAAGAGTTTGAACAACAAACTTAAATCCATAAACTTCAATCTCCAAGTCGTATGTACACTTGGGCTGAATTGTAAGGCCACCACAGCCAACCAGAACCAAATTAATTGGAATCGCTTGAGGATGTGAAAGAATACCATCAGCTTGCAGCTTGGACTCACCCTCTTCACTAAGCGTGCAGGACATACTACCAGAATCCAGTAACCCCTTTAATGTGTTACGGCCAAAAACTGTCACAGGAGCATAAAACAACTCACTCGCCCCATATAACACAGTTTTGTCTTCTGGCAATGACTCGCAGCTGTTCATGAAAACATTTTGCACATCTGCTGCTTCTGTGAGGGAGGTTTTATTACAATTGCCTATGTTACCCCTCTCATCACATGGACCATTCAGTTTGACTGAGCAGTATCCGAGGGAGTCACTGGGCATGCTGCTTTGGGACAGTCACTCTTAAAGTGGCCAGGATTGAGACAGTGACGACATAGCCTGTGACGTCTATGCGAGTACGTAGTGTGTTCCTTGGATCTACAGACTCTACATGCAGAACCTAAGTTGGTCTTGAAGCCTGAAGCTTTGTCTGCATGAGCCTGACTAGGTGAAGTTAAAGAGGCAGTGCACAATGACTGGACTCTATCCATCATGCCAACCATATGATGAAGACCTGTGTCTGGAGAGAATGGAACAGCATTAGAATTAAGATGACTCACAGGAGGCAGAGACTGGGCTGGCATAGAAGCAGGCTGCTGAGGAGAACTGGACACAGAATTGGGACATGCTGTAACAGTGCATTGGTTGCAAGTTGACAAAGACATTGTGTGTTGCATCCTCGATTAAACTCTCTTTAAATCTAACCGCTCCTGGACCTCAGCGGTGCTCCACTTCTCAGCTGGTTTAAACTGAAAAGACATAGCAAGACTTGGGTCTGGACAATGTGAAATAAACATCATGACAGCTTCTGCAGCAGGATCCTCAACGCTCTTATTACGTGCAACATCTATGGCCTTGTTAAAACGTATCCAATAATCCATGGGACTTTAATCTGCTCTTGGGACAGTATTATAAAAGTCAGCCATAGGCATATTTGAGTAAGCCAACTCACTGAAGTTGCGTTTCAGTATATCGAACACCGCACTTGGAAGTTCACTGGCATTCAGTTCAGGGCGGCTTCGTAGGGACACCTTGACAACATCTCTTGCTTTTCCAGCCAGTCTACTCATGATGAGATCAGAAACATCAGTTTGCGGTTTGCATTTCATTCTGGTTAAATAACTGCAAATCATATCCTCCCATTCATGGACAGTAAATGAATCACTCTTATCGCCCCTGAAGAATGGTGGAGGTGCTGAATCTTGCTGAACTATCACCTTCAGACTAGATGCATCAATACACTCACTAGAGTGCTGAGACTGTCAAGGAAGATTAGGCTGTACTGGGCTGGGCTGGTGCACAACATTAAGGCTGGCTGAAATACTCTCCCCTATTTTGTGAGCCAAATCTAAAATTATGCTTCCTAATGCCTCTGAAGAAATGACACGTTCAGTATCTGGGTGTGTGATTGGGGTGGAGCTAACTGTTGGGCCTACAGAAGCACTGATTGTTGAATCAACTGTGTGCATATAGTCAAGACCCACATTAGCTAACGCTCTCCCTCTCCCATAACAATGAGATGTAACTTCAGACATCCTCCTGTTGTGATAAATTTCAGGCCCACCGCCCCAGCCCATAGGAAAAGTTTGATTTTTTGTAGGGTTGAAATCTTCTTTATCAATATCCTCAAACATGTCTCAAATGCAAAATGAAAGCACAAAACTACAAAAAAAAATAATTGCTTTAAACAGCAAAACCCTAACGGATTCACAAATATTCATCTATTTTTTCATACAAGATCCTGGAAATCTGAAATCAAATCAAGGCAGTTAATTGTCATGATGAATACAGTTCAAAGGGAATAGATTGTCTCTTTTCTCGATGGATGTAAAATATATTCTTACTCAGAGTCCATTAGACAGCATTTCAAATTTAAAATGCATCAACAGACAATATTATATTGTTCAGATAAAGGTGAGGAAGACCGGGAGAGAAGATCGGCGAAGCTGGCGAGCCGTCATGAAACCACGGCGATCTGCGAAGTGCTGATCTGAAGATCCAAAATGGTCACGGCACCACGTGTGATCGGTTTAATCTGCATTGTGTTTTCTTCCTGACAAAACATAAAACAGTCTTTACAGTGTGTTTTTGCCCTTCTTGTCTTTTCTGTTAAATGAATGTTAAGTGCAACACAATTAGCACGTGCCTCAAGTGCATCGATCGACAGAACTGATCAAAGTGAGTGAAAATACAGAAATAATCAAATATGCATGTAAAATAATATCACATATGATTTAAATAGAGTATAAAAGTATACAAGTGCTTTTTAAAGTAAATATGAAATTTGATTAATCAGAGCTAATTAGAAACCCACCTCTCCCATGCACAGACAGCGCAGAAAGGGAAGAGGAGGCGCAAAAACAGGAAATTACGACCAATGCCGCTGTAAGAAATTTAAAGGGGAAAGTGCACACACAGACGGACATATCAAGGTATACAACTTGAACAATTTTTGTGTAATTCTACATATGAAATGAACATTACTTTCCATACCTGTTACACGGGCATCAACGAGCAAAGATACTACAGGTGAAATAAATTGAAGCACATGTCGTCAAAGCCAGGCACAGATCGGAATTAGCACCAGCTACCAGCCAACCAGCCAAAAGCTTGTGAAATTTGAAAGTAGCTGTGGTAAATATGAGACAAATGAATAGTTTACTGTTGAGTGACTCTTGAATTTGTCCTTCAGTGGTTGGCAGATTTTGTAGTTTTAAAATGAGTAACTTCCCTTGGCTGCTGCTGCTATGTTAAGTGTATATGGATTATGACGTTAACACTAGCAGAAGCTAACGAGCAAGGTGTCGTGTCACCGTGAAAATGGACCCTTTTCAACAGGGTGATGGTGACGTGTTTTTACGGTCATCATCAGCATAAATCCTGGAAAGTTTTTTGTATTTTCATTTTTTTAAAAATATGTATTTACATGTATAACACTATACTTTATATTATATTACCTTTTATAAATGTACAAAAAACTAGTTAATGCTGTTGTGAGGGTTTCTAATACAGCGTCTGTGGGAGTGATGACAAATTGACATATATTTCTCTCTTCTGGCTGCCGTTATCCATCTCTCACAAATTTTTTCCTCTTTTTGAAAGTTGTGAAAAAACTATAGAGGAGTTTTTCTTTTGCTATTTGAGCAAATGGGAACATAAAAAATATTGACTTGTTCAGCATTGGTGGGAACACCCACAGAAACGTCATAACGGTTATGCCGTGGGGGGGAAACAAACCATTCGAATTAATGTGCAGAGAACTTGTTAGGCGCTTGATCTTTACGTTTCGTGAAGATTTCGTTTGATTTTGCTTGGTGCACTGCCAAAATGTTGCTGTGTGGCGTTCTGTACCTCTAATAAGTTAAAAAAAACGATCTGAAGATGTATATCACTGATAAACAGACTGACTACCGGAGGTAGCACTGAGCGGGTAGCACAGATAGGCTTCACTACTTACCCTGCAATGATCTGTCATTAGTCCTGTCCCCCTGCACGGCTTACAGTAACCCACCTTCACTCCCTGATATTTTGTGATGTCATAATCTATTAAATTATTTATTTTATATTATTATACACAATCCCTTATGAAAATTGGCAATGGTATTGCTATAGTAAAAGTAAAGGCTAACCAAGGTTTTTTTTTTTTTTGACGTTTTTATTACCAATTACGCTCACCTAAAGGATTATTAGGAACACCATACTAATACTGTGTTTGACCCCCTTTCGCCTTCAGAACTGCTTTAATTCTACGTGGCACTGATTCAACAAGGTGCTGAAAGCATTCTTTAGAAATGTTGGCCCATATTGATAGGATAGCATCTTGCAGTTGATGGAGATTTGTGGGATGCACATCCAGGGCACAAGACTCCCGTTCCAACCACATCCCAAAGATGCTCTATTGGGTTGAGATCTGGTGACTGTAGGGGCCATTTTAGTACAGTGAACTCACTGTCATGTTCAAGAAACCAATTTGAAATGATTCGAGCTTTGTGACATGCTGCCTTATCCTGGACAACAAGGAAGTAGCCATCAGAGGATGGGTACATGGTGGTCATAAAGGGATGGACATGGTTAGAAACAATGTTCAGGTAGGCCGTGACATTTAAACGATGCCCAATTGGCACTAAGGGGCCTAAAGTGTGCCAAGAAAACATCCCCCACACCATTACACCACCACCACCAGCCTGCACAGTGTTATAACAAGGCATGATGGATCCATGTTCTCATTCTGATTTACGCCAAATTCTGACTCTACCATCTGAATGTCTCAACAGAAATCGAGACTCATCAGACCAGGCAACATTTTTCCAGTCTTCAACTGTCCAATTTTGGTGAGCTCGTGCAAATTGTAGCCTCTTTTTCCTATTTGTAGTGGAGATGAGTGGTACCCCGTGGGGTCTTCTGCTGTTGAAGCCCATCCGCCTCAAGGTATTGCATGTTGTGGCTCCACAAATGCTTTGCTGCATACCTCGGTTGTAACGAGTGGTTATTTCAGTCAAAGTTGCTCTTCTATCAGCTTGAATCAGTCGGCCCATTCTCCTCTGACCTCTAGCATCAACAAGGCATTTTCGCCCCCAGGACTGCCGCATACTGGATGTTTTTCCCTTTTCACACCATTCTTTGTAAACCCTAGAAATGGTTGTGCGTGAAAATCCTGAGCAGATTGTGAAATACTCAGACCGGCCCGTCTGGCACCAACAACCATGCCATGCTCAAAATTTCTTAAATCACCTTTCTTTCCCATTCTGACATTCAGTTTGGAGTTCAGAAGATTGTCTTGACCAGGACCACACCCCTAAATGCATTGAAGCAACTGCCATGTGATTGGTTGATTAGATAATTGCATTAATGAGAAATTGAACAGTTGTTCCTAATAATCCTTTAGGTGAGTGTATAGCCTATAACCACAGTTTTACTACAAATGCCATGGTTAAACTATGGTTAGTGTAGCAAAACATTTTTACCATGGTTTAACTAGTAATCAATAACCATTTTTTTTAGTATTTTATATACAAATTTTCATGTTATATTTTTATTTTACTGCATGTATTTGTGAAAATGATTAGGCAGCTGCAGCACACACCACATAGAATAACGCTACACATTTCAAGGCACTTCAGTGGACCTTAATGTTACTTGTTTTGTCAATGTTAAAAATCCTTTGTAATATATCAATAATAAAGTACAGCAGACTTTTACTCAAGTCTTTTTCACTTTATTAAAATTAAGCAAAACAAAATGACAAATGTTTACTTTTCACAAGCCGTATCGTTCTCGTATAACAGAAAATGTCAGGAAAAGACTCCTCTGGCCATTCCGCTGGGTCGTTTGTCCAGTCACAGATACTGTACGGACAGTCCGACCCAATACGGCGCTGTTTTTATACGTATGTTGCTCTGTCATAGTACTGAGACTGCTCTCCTTAGAGTTACAAATGACCTGCTCTTATCATCTGATCGTGGTTGTATCTCTCTATTAGTGCTATTGGATCTTAGTGCTGCGTTCGACACTATTGACCACACTATACTTTTGCATAGACTAGAACACTTTGTTGGCATTAATGGAAGTGCATTAGCATGGTTTAAATCGTACTTATATGACCGCCATCAATTCGTAGCAGTGAATGAAGAGGGTATCATATCGTTCACAAGTGCAGTATGGAGTACCGCAAGGCTCAGTACTAGGGCCGTTACTCTTCACGCTTTACATGTTACCCTTGGGAGATATCATCAGGAAACACGGTGTTAGCTTTCACTGTTATGCTGATGATACTCAGCTCTATATTTCATCACGGCCTGGCGAAACATACCAATTTGAAAAACTAACGGAATGCATAGTCGATATAAAAAACTGTATGACGAGTAATTTCTTACTGGCTAAATTCTGAAAAAAACAGAGGTGTTAATTATAGGGCCTAAAAGCTCTGCATGTACTGACCTAGAACGCTGTCTAAGCCTTGATGGCTGCTCTGTCAAATTCTTCGTCATCAGTTAGGAACCTAGGTGTGCTATTTGATAGCAACCTTTCCTTAGAAAGCCATGTTTCTAGCATTTGTAAAACTGCATTTTTCCCATTTAAAAAAATATATCTAAATTACGGCCTATGCTCTCAATGTCAAATGCAGAAATGTTAATCCATGCGTTTATGACCTCAAGGTTAGACTATTGTAATGCTCTATTGGGTGGCTGTTCTGCACGCTTAGTAAACAAACTCCAGTTAGTCCAAAATGCAGCAGCTAGAGTTCTTACTAGAACCAGGAAGTATGATCATATTAGCCCGGTCCTGTCAACACTGCACTGGCTCCCTATCAAACATCGTATAGATTTTAAAATCTTGCTTATTACTTATAAAGCCCTGAATGGTTTAGCACCTCAGTATTTGAACGAGCTCTTGTTACATTATAGTCCTCCACGTCCTCTCCATTCTCAAAACTCTGGCAATTTGATAATACCTAGAATATCAAAGTCAACTGCGGGCGGCAGATCCTTCTCCTATTTAGCGCCCAAACTCTGGAATAACCTACCTAACATTGTTCGGGAGGCAGACACATGCACTTGCAGTTTAAATCTAGATTAAAGACCCATCTCTTTAACCTGGCTTACACATAACATACTAATACACTTCTAATATCCAAATCCGTTAAAGGATTTTTAGGCTGCATTAATTAGGTAAACCGGAACCGGGAACACTTCCCATAACACCCGATGTACTTGCTACCATCGTTAGAAGAATGGCATCTACGCTCATATTAGTCTGTTTCTCTCTTATTCCGAGGTCACCGTAGCCACCAGATCCAGTCTGTATCCAAGTCAGATGGTCACTGCAGTCACCCGGATCCAGTATGTATCCAGCCCAGATGGTGGATTAGCACCTAGAAAGGACCTCTACAGCCCTGAAAGACAGCGGAGACCAGGACTAGAGCCCCAGAGACAGATCCCCTGTAAAGACCTTGTCTCAGACGACCACCGGGACAAGACCACAGGAAACAGATGATTCTTCTGCACACCCTGACTTTGCTGCAGCCTGGAATTGAACTGCTGGTTTCGTCTGGTCAGAGGAGAAACTGGCCCCCCAACTGAGCCTGGTTTCTCCCAAGGTTTTTTTTTTCTCCATTCTCTCACTGATGGAGTTTTGGTTCCTTGCCGCTGTCGCCTCTGGCTTGCTTAGTTGGGGGGACACTTCATTTACAGCGATATCGTTGACTTGATTGCAAATTATTGCACAGATACCATTTAAACTGAACTGAGCTGCATGACGACATCACTGAATTCAATGATGAACTACCTTTAACTGTCATTTTGCATTATTGACACACTGTTTTCCTAATTAATGTTGTTCAGTTGCTTTGACGCAATCTTTTTTGTTTAAAGCGCTATATAAATAAAGATGACTTGACTTCTGAGTCAACACCATGCTTTTCCAATGAGGGGGAAAGGACTGTTTTCCCCCACGCCGACTCCGCCCACACAACTATGACACGATACCGAACAAGTCAATATTTAATATATTCTCTCATTCGCCGCTATATAATTTAACCGAACTATAATGACTTCTGCTTCACAGAAACCCGGAAATGTGTAATTCTATCACAAAAGCTTATGTCCTGTGTGACGGTTTTGGAATAAATCGCACTGTTTTTTAAATATATCAAATGTAAGAGCCAATCAGGAGAAAGGTGTGAAGGATTAGGAGTGGAAATAGATGAATAAAAGAGGAAGTGGAAGGAGAAGCAAAGAAAAAAAAAATGGTGACGTGTTGAGTTGCAGGGAGAGGGCAGGTCGGCTGCCGAATTGCGGGTCGTTTAAATTATGTACACGCCAGTGTTGCAAAATCTACTACAGCACCGAAAGCGGAATGGTTTACCTGCTGAACTTCTTTGATCCTGTGTGTCTGACGCCGACTGGAGAGCGTTACTTGACACGTACGACAGAGAGTTGCTGGTTCCTAGCGCTTCCGTGATTGTCTGCTGAGCTCCTGCGTTTCTGACGCCGACTGTGGAGCGTGAGTGGGTCCACGCGCTGGCATTCTGTCTTGGGTCTTTGATTTCGACGGACAAAGAGGAGTAATCGCTATCCTGTCGTATTGCCTCACCGATGTCCATAGCAGAGCGTGTTGATTCATAAAACTGCCGAGTCTAAACTCAACTCAACTCAACTCAGGTATTCATTACCAACGACGCACTTTAAAACTTCCAAAATCTCCCGCATCATTATTCACACACAATTCAAGAATACACTTCCACACACACACACACACACACACACACACACACACACACACACACATTCTCCTTTGCCTTCAAAGCTTTATCTATTTTGTTTTCTTTTTGGGGTAACATTTAAATCTTTGATTCTGAACTGTTTTTTGAATATTTTGATTTTGTCTGTTTGATTATAGAAATTATTGAAGTGTTTTGCTATTTTTTTTTATTTTTTTGAGAAACAAACTCTTTACCCCATGAACTAATAATTGCTGGTACCTGATGCACCACATCACATGAGTTGATTTGTGTATATGCCTTTGATCTTCTGTAAAAGTGTTTTTTCATCTTGATATTGCACATTACAATTTGATGAAATTGAATTTTTTTTTTTTGTGTGTGATTCATTACATTGACATCTATGTGTGTGTAAATGGTGGATTTACGTCTGCCTGGCGCCCGAATTGAAGATTATTTTGATTATAAAGAAGATTATTGAAGATTATAAATTAACTTTTAAATTAATTTCCCATCGTTAGGGTACCACCGTTACATAAGTGGCGCCCGAACAGGGACTTGAACCCTGGACCCTCAGAGTGTGAATAATTTTGAATGTGAATGTAAATTTGACTTTTTGAATTTGGTACTTGAATAATGGTTGTTGGTTTTTGAAAAGTCATTTAAAGGGAAAGTTTGGAATTGAAGTGTGGAAATCCTGTTAATTTTTTTTTTTTTTTTTTTTGTGGTTGCCCCACATTCTTTATGGAACTGTATTGAATATCAAATGTTGTAATGTGTGATCTGGGACTAATTATCTTATAATTTGCTGTTCACATTTGTTTTGATTAGATTTAGGGGACAATTGCTTTACTGCTTTGCATTGTATGAAATGCGAATTACATTTGGGCAATTGAAAGGCAATGTATATCGGATACATACACTGACATACACAATATAGAATCACAACATTTTTATTTTTGATAACATTTCCTTTTGCATAATCATGGCAGAGCAGCCTTCTCCACACTCAACCTTTGTTGAGATGGACGTTCCGGATGTGGCCACCCCTAATTGGCCACCTGTGCTCCATCAAGCCCCGCAGGAATCCTATGTTCCTACCTTTTGTCATACTCCCACCCAGTTTAGTCGTATGGTGCAGCCAGAAGCCCGTGTGCAGTTTGCATCTCCACCATTAGGTGGTAGTACGCCAGCTCAAAGCTTCCCGCAGGAACAGAAAAATCCAGTGCCCATGCAATTATGCACTCCACCACATGGAATATCAACCTCAGCCATTGCTTCATCACCTTCTCCTCCATCTTCAGGAGTACAGTATGACCTGCCTGGTACTCTTCCAACACCTGGAAGAGAGATTGGTCATCTCACCACACAAGCACAAGGTAACTGGGATCAGTTGCATGATTTCATGATCAAACAAGAAAAAAGCTGTAATTGCACTCACCAAGGAACTAAAATCAAATTCGTCCAGTCATGAATGTCAGATTACCCACCTTGCCGGGAAGATTGAGGAAATCCAGCAACAACTTTCCACAACTTTAGCTACAAACAAGCAGCAAGCTGAAACTGAGTCAGACCAGACAATTAAGGCTATGAAATTTATGATGACTAAGGAACTCCAAAAGATGGAGAATACCTTAGTGTCAGAAGTGCGCTTCATGGTGCAACAGTTGCAGTCTGAGATGCAGAAGGACATTAAAGCAGTTCAACAGTACTTTCAGAGTGATTATGGTCAACTGCTGAAAGAAAGTAGTCAATTGACTTTACTCACCAACAAATTGTCCACCAACATGAAAGAACTGCAAACTAAAATAGAAGCTAAGTTGGAAAGTCAAGAAAAAAGAATCGCTGATCTGAGGGGAACAGATATTTCTTTTCACAACCCCTTACCTCAATCAACAGTAATTTCTCCAGCAGCCCCAACTACTTTTGTTAAAAGTGACCACATCAAGCTAACATTTCCTACCTTTGGAAGGTCATCTGATGACCCAGATCCTTTGTTATATATTACACGTTGTCAAGACTTCCTTGCTGTACATCCTCTAGTGGACACTGACATCTTGGCCACCTTCAGGACGGTTTTATATGGCACTGCCCGTGACTGGTGGGAGGTAGCAAGATCATCTATTACAACATGGAGGGAGTTTCAGTCTGCTTTTCTTGCTGCTTTTCTAGCTGAAGACTATGAAGATGAGTTGGCTGAATGTGTCCGCCACAGGATTCAAGGAGAAAAAGAGTCCATTAGGGATTTTGCCTTCACCTACAGAGCTCTCTGTAAAAGATGGAAACCAAGTTTAACTGAAGCAGACATAGTTAAGATGATCCTTAAAAACATTAAACCGTACCTCGCCAGCAACCTTCGTAGCCGTGTAAACACCGTGGAAGAGTTGGTTCGACTGGGTCACCAGCTGGAGAAAGACCATGAACAACAGAAGCAATTTGACAGTAAAGCTGGTTCCAAACCTGTTGTAGCACAAACTAGAGGGGTTACTTCTCCCCAACCTACCATACAATGTTGCCGGTGTAAAGGATTTCATGCACCAGGTACTTGTCCTTATTTCACTTCTCCAGCTCAACAACTACCGGTTTCAGGTCATCAGCCACACAGCAACAAAACGGAATTTCCACTCATCCAAGCAGCCTGGCCAGCCAACCAACAATTCAATAACTTTTACATCCACTGAGAATTCTCAAATACTCCCAGATAAACCCATTTCGACTATCACATCTAAAAGTACCTCTACCATTCCTAAAAATCTTGTCAGTGTACCACAACAGTTAATTGTCCCTGTCAGTGTTGGCTCGTGGAAGGGGGAAAGCTATTGTGGACACGGGTGCAAGCTATACCCTCATCCATGAGACACTCTGGAAGACCCTTGCTCAATCACCTAATGATCTCCAACCTTGGACACTGGGGCCTCTGTATTTGGCTAACGGGGAAGCCGAGGTTCCTCTTGGATGGCTGAATGTCGCAATTAACTTCCATGACCAAATGTTCACCATACCAGCTGCAGTTCTAGCACCCAAAGCTCTGGCATATGTAGTAGTTCTTGGCCTGGATTTTATTTTCTTTAGTGGCTTACAGATAAATGTAATTGATAAAATGTATACCTTCAAATCTACTCCTGATGTGGATTACCCATTTCAACCAGGTAGTGCAAGTGTACCTGTGAATAGACCCAGGAAAGGAAAGCACAAAGAGAATACCAATCAGAGTATTTCTCTCTTGAGTTCAGTTCCTCCCCCTCAACCCAAATTTACATTTAGCACAAATGACATGGACATCCAAAACTTTTTTGACAATGCTGTGAATGAAGCCCACTTACCAGCTGATGGAAAATACCAGCTACGTAAAGTCCTAGAGGCCAATCCACAAGTGTGTGCGCTCAAACCAGGTCGTACTGATGTTCTCCAACATCATATTTACCTCACTCAGCAAGTACCAATAAAGCAGCGACCATATCGTATGTCTCCGATCAAACAAGCTGTTGTGGAAAAACAACTGGAAGAGATGTTAAGTGCTGGCATTGTGGAACCTTCCCATTCATGTTGGGCCTCGCCTGTTGTTCTTGTCCCTAAAAAAGATGGGAGTCTCCGGTTTTGTGTAGACTACCGTAAGGTAAATGCCATTACAGAAAGTGACGCATACCCACTACCAAACATCACAGAGATCTTGGAATCTCTCTCTGGAGCTGCTATTTTCTCCACTATTGATTTGAATAGCAGATACTGGCAGGTGGCCATGAACCCTGAAAGTACAGCAAAAACAGCATTTATTACACCATTTGGATTATTTCAGTTTAATGTTATGCCCTTTGGTTTGAAAAATGCTCCAGCCACCTTCCAAAGATTAATGGAAACAGTTTTAGGTGAACTACGTGGTCACAATTGCTTTGTGTATAGAGATGATATTATCATCTATTCTCCAACTATTGAACAGCACTTCCTTGACATTCAGAGCATTCCCAACAAGTTGCAAAAGGCTGGTCTGACTATCAACCTTAAAAAAAGCAAATTTTGTCTGCAGGAATTAACATTCTTGGGCCATGTCGTGGGTATTCAAGGTATCTCTGCTGATCCCAACAAAGTTGAGGCTATTCGCTCTTATCCAGTCCCAAGAAACCTCAAGGAGGTCCAGCGATTCCTTGGTTTAGCCGGATGGTACCACCGGTTTGTTCCACACTTCTCCCAGATCACTGAACCCCTTAAAGGAGCCATGTGTAATGTCTGGCAAAAAAATCAAGTCATACTCCACATTCCATACCAGATGGGGGCAGTATGCCTCAATAAAGTGAATTGGTCTACTCTAGAGTAACAAACGAGAAACGGCATAGTCTCTATGCTCCGCCCCTACCTTCACAACAACCCTAGAGCCATAGCCGAAGCCTAAAGGACGTTTTGCCTCCAGAGGAACGTTGGGTGATGTCAAGTGATTTTGAAACATGACATCTTCAAGCTACTCCCCTTCACCTTTACCAGTGAATATGTTCATATTCGTTTTGTTCATATTACATTTTGAATTGTATATACACATTATTTGAATTAAATTAATTTGAGAGACAGCATTCTGTCAACATCATTGGTCAACATCAGACAGCTGATGTTGACCAAGCTAGCACCAACCAACGTAACCAGAGCTGCCAGCTCTCAAGCATTCACCGTGAGACACACGCAATTGACTCTTTTCACACGCTCTCAAAAACGTGACCGCTCTGAATATAGTGAGTGAGTGCGCGCGCGCGGCCGGGGCGCTCTCTCTCTCTCTCTCTCGGGTTCATTATCATCGAAGACATTTCAAGCTTCTTAGGTAATGTTACATTTTAGCATCAGCTTGGTAGAGACGGGCTTTGGTAGATAACAGGTGAAAACCGGATCGGATCTGTGGGTAAGTTATATCTAGCTTACTATCAAACGCAGCTACGGTTAGCCATCGCTAACATTAGCACGTTTATCGAACAGCCTTCGATACATTTCTATGTTATAACTTCCCGAAAAAAATACGCAAACATATAAAACAAACTTCTACCAAAATACTAACAGCATCTTACTTACCAATCCAAAAGAAATGTTGCAAGTTCGGAGTCGAAGCTCATTTCTTTCAAGTCCATCAGTTGTCTCCAGCGATGGAAAGCAGTGCCGATGTTTACTCTGTTTCGGCTCCTTTTCTTATCGGATTTGATTTGTGATTCCGAGCGCGTGCGAGTTATTCGTGTATTGCAGGTTGGCTGGTGGTTATGTTGCCCGCATATCGCCTCCCATGGCCGAAACTGGTATTACGACACCTGTCGGGCCGTGGCTAGTAATGCTAATGCTAATTAAGGTTGATATCTCTGCAGCACTATAACTTGACATTTTTTTAATGACATCATCGCCCTTATTTCTTCTCATTCTTTTGATGCGTGTAGGTCATTTTTTGGATATTTTTACCTCAATTTTTACACATGGCACCTTTAATGCCCTGAAGAAGAAAGGCAAAGCCTTCCAGTGGACGCCATGTTGTCAGCATGCTTTTGAACAGTTGAAAATAAGCTTGATGACACCCAAATTTACAACACCCGTTCATTGTCTACACAGACGCTAGTGAGACGGGTCTAGGCGCTGTGTTGACACAGAGGGACCAGGGGAAGGAGGAAGTCATAGCTTATGCTAGCAGAGCCTTGAACAAAGCTGAAGTAAATTACTCTGCAACGGAAAAAGAATGTTTGGCAGTGGTTTGGGCTCTGGAGAAGTGGCAGCATTATCTCGAACACAAGTTGTTTACTGTTGTTACTGACCACTCTGCATTGCAGTGGGTGATGGGGTCCACAAAGACCTCCAGTCGTTTGATCAGATGGGCTCTGCGACTGCAGAGATTTGATTTCATTGTTGAATACCGGAAGGGAAAGCTAAACGTGGCACCTGACGCGCTTTCTCGAATCCCCATCAGTGTCAGTTGCAATTTGTATGCCAGCCGCAAGGAGTCAGAAGATCTTCCAATTTCTCTGGATAAGATCTGGGAAGAACAGCACAAAGACTCAGCAATCCTGAAAATATTACAAACCATGGCAGAAGGTGATCTCAACTCGAAAGAACAATATGAGGTACTGGAAGACAAGCTTTAATCGTAAAGCTCACCTGGCTGACAACCAGCTGCATTATCGGGTGTGTGTTCCAGGTAGCCTTATTCCACAGATCCTTCAGTATTATCATGCCAGTCCCCTGAGTGGTCATGGAGGAATATTTAAGACCTATAAGAGAATTCAAGAAGTGGCTTTCTGGCCAGGAATGTGGAATGATGTTAAGCAGTGGGTAAAGAGATGCATAAAATGTCAACAACTCAAGAGTGACAATCAAAAACCTGCTGGCAAAATGCAACATCCCACTGTCACTCACCCTAATGTAATGCTGGGTGTGGACATAATGGGGCCCTTACCATGTAGTTCCAACCGAAATGAATATCTCTTAGTGTTCATTGATTACTTCACCCGTTGGGTTGAGATGTTCCCCATGAGAAATGCCACGGCCAAAACACGGTTGCTGCCATTTTCAAGAAGGAAATTCTGACCAGGTGGGGTGTGCCTGATTTCCTGTTGTCTGATAGAGGTACACAATTTGTGTCATCTGTATTCAAGGAGCTCTGCGAAAAATGGAATGTAACACCTAAACTGACTACTGCGTACCATCCTCAGACCAATATGACTTAGAGAGCCAATCGCACCCTTAAGTACATGATCGCTGCATACCTGGATGAAAATCACAACAAGTGGGATCAATATTTACCAGAGTTCAGATTTGCCATCAATTCAGCTGTCCAAGAGACCATAGGAATGACCCCTGCTGAACTGCAACTGGGAAGAAAGTTGCAGTGTCTAATGGACAAACTCCTCCAAGGTAAAAATCTCACTCCTGATGTGGCAGCCTATGATGTTGTTCATTGTTTAACTCGGCTTAAATCGAAAGCTATGGAAAACAGCAAAAAAGCTCATGTTAGACAAACACGAAATTACAACAAGCATCGACGAGAAGTAACATAAAGAACAAGACCGTGTGTGGATCAGGAACTTTCCACAGTCTAGTGCAAAAGCTAAATTTACTGCTAAACTAGCCAGCAAATGGAGAGGTCCTTACCGTATAATAAAACAGCTGGGTCCACTCAATTACCGTGTGGCACTGGAGACTACTGGGGAGGATGTCCGCACAATTCATGTGTGCAATATGAAACCGTGTTACCCGACAGCTGAAGAATTAGAGTCCCAAAGCAAGGAAAAACTCCTAAAAATGTTCCAAGACACCTCTGATGAAGAAGAGGAGTTTCAGGGATTTTAACTCTCAAATCTGCAACCATGGGTTGTTTTTCCAGGGGAGGGGGAGTGTGACGGTTTTGGAATAAACCGCACTGTTTTTTAAATATATCAAATGTAAGAGCCAATCAGGAGAAAGGTGTGAAGGATTATGAGTGGAAATAGATGAATAAAAGAGGAAGTGGAAGGAGAAGCAAAAAAAAAAAAATGGTGACGTGTTGAGTTGCAGGGAGAGGGCAGGTCGGCTGCCGAATTGCGGGTCGTTTAAATTATGTACACGCCAGTGTTGCAAAATCTACTACAGCACCGAAAGCGGAATGGTTTTACCTGCTGAACTTGTTTGATCCTGTGTGTCTGACGCCGACTGGAGAGCGTTACTTGACACGTACGACAGAGAGTTGCTTGTTCCTAGCGCTTCCGTGATTGCTGAGCTCCTGCGTTTCTGACGCCAACTGTGGAGCGTGAGTGGGTCCACGCGCTGGCATTCTGTCTTGGGTCTTTGATTTCGACGGACAAAGAGGATTAATCGCTATCCTGTCGTATTGCCTCACCGATGTCCATACAGCAGAGCGTGTTGATTCATAAAACTGCCGAGTCTAAACTCAACTCAACTCAACTCAGGTATTCATTACCAACGACGCACTTTAAAACTTCCAAACAATTCAAGAATATGCACGCGCAAAAACAAACCACACACACACACACACACACACACACACACACACACACACACATTCTCCTTTGCCTTCAAAGCTTAATCTTTTTTGTTTTCTTTTTGGGGAAACCTTTAAATCTTTGATTCTGAACTGTTTTTTGAATATTTTGATTTTGTCTGTTTGATTATAGAAATTATTGAAGTGTTTTGCTATTTTTTTTATTTTTTTGAGAAACAAACTCTTTACCCCATGAACTAATAATTGCTGGTACCTGATGCACCACATCACATGAGGTGATTTGTGTATATGCCTTTGATCTTCTAAAAGTATTTTTTTCATCTTGATATTGCACATTACAATTTGATGAAATTGAATTTTTTTTGTGTGTGTGATTCATTACATTGACATCTATGTGTGTGTAAATGGTGGATTTACGTCTGCCTGGCGCCCGAATTGAAGATTATTTTGAGAAATTAACTTTTAAATTAATTTCCCATCGTTAGGGTACCACCGTTACAGTTGCATGTGTAATTCTATCACAAAAGCTTATGTCCTGTCGCTGTTCTTTTTACCTCCCACAGTATCAGAAGAACTCAGTCAGTCTCAGCCCAGTGATGAAACTGGTGACGACGAGACAGGGCTAGGAGGAGAAACCACAGCTAAAATCACAGGTGTGCACATTGCACAATGTTATTTATGAGTGCAACAGGGTAGACTGTAGTTCATGAGCAAAATGTAATATTGCAGAAGTGCATTGCTGAACATTTTTCATTAATGCACTTCTATTTTTCATCAATGCACTTCTGCAATATTATATTTTGCTCATAAAATGTGAAATGAATGAATGTAGCATATGGAGAGATATAGGTAAAGGTGTGCTGTAGTAGAAAAAAATCTGAATTGTGTTCTATCATAACATCATTATGGTCAATTACTCTCAAACAACTATTGTTTAAATATTGTGTTACTCAATGAGGTTACATTTAACTATGTAGTAGTAGTACTGTTGATGATAGCTTTTTTATTTTATATCATTTAAAGCAGATGTAGATGAAGATGATCTGTCAAGCAGTGCAAGGGACAGAGACGTTTCTACCTCAGGGTCCAGAATAGAGAAAGAAACAGCTGAGGACTTTGAAAGCGTAGAGACTGAAAAATACAAAAAGAATACAGAAAGAAAACAGACTAAAACAACACAGAAAAAATAAAGACTAAAACACTAAAAAATGATACAAAAATACAGACAGACTGAAACAGCTGAGATGAATACAGAAAGACTAGAGACTAAAACAGGAGAGAATGATACAGAAAGAGTAGAGACTGAAACAGGAGAGAAGGATACAGAAAGATTAGAGACTGAAACAGGAGAGAATATGGAAGGAAACAGAAAAGATCATGAAGTGAATATGGAAAGCTTTGATTACTTGATTACCAGTCCAAAGACCTCAGTTTATTTTTGCAGTTCCACCCCCAACAAACCCCAAAAAGATCCCTACCAAATATTTTTTACACAAAAGATGGGCTCAATCGTAAGTGGCTGACATATTGTGAAGCAAATCATGCACTTTAGGGGAAGTCGTAGGCTAGTGGTTAGAGAGTTTGACTCCTAACCCTAAGGTTGTGGGTTACATCGACAACAAGTGAAAATTAAACGGCAAGTGATGGAGCGTGTTGTTAATGCCGTGAAAGTGTGCGGAAAGTGTGGTCTCAGCTACAGGGGATCAAAATCAGAATCTGCCTACACCCTTGAAGATAACACTATTGACCATGGCAACTTCTTAGAATTGATACTTTTCCTGAGTAGATATGACTCCTGCATGCAACAGCATGAAAAAAGTAAGAAACAACATGAGGCTGGGGGGAAAGGCAGAGGATCACTAGTCACCCTGCTCTCAAAAGACACAGTGAACAAAGTCATTACAATTATCGGCCAGTTAATTAAAGAAACAGTTGCTAATGAAGTCAGAACAGCAGGGATGTTTTCTGTCCAAATTGACACCACACAGGACATAACATCCAATGATCAGTGCTCTGTCATCCTCAGATATGTGACAGATGCAATTCATGAGCGATTGGCTGCTGTGGTTGACTGCGAGGCCTCTACTGGGCAGTATTTTGTGGAACTGCTGAAAAAAATTCTGAAAAAAACACAAACTAGATATAACATGTTGTGTATGCAGTGCAACGGATGTTGCAGCCAACATGCAGGGCCAGTACAAAGGTTTTTCTGCCTTTCTCAGTGAGCAGGCCCCTAACCAAATTCATGTGTGGTGCAATGCACACATTCTGAACTTAGTGTTGTTGGAAACAACAGGCATTGTACTACAGAGTGCATCACTGTTCGGTTTACTAAATGATGTTGCTGTCTTCCTACATGAGTCGTATAAATGGATGCAGAAGTGGCACGAGATAACTGCAGAATCTGGGAACCGTCAAAGTAGACTTTGTCCAATTGGGCAAACATGCTGGGGGGGAAAAAGGATGCTGCTCTGAGAAAGGTGTTTGGGTGTTTTGGAAAGCCTGAAAGTGCCATGTTCATTGACCTGATCTTGACATTAGCAGCAATCGTATAGGACAAAACAATGCAGTCAACTGCTAGGGTTAAGGCTACAGGATTCATGGAGGGCCTCCTGAAATACGAGACCATTCTCACAGCTCAAACTTTTCTTCGTGTTTTTGAGCACACTGGACCCTTATCAAAATATCTCCAGACAAGCGGAATGGATCTACTCACAGCACAGCGTCTGGTTGTGGGCACGGCAGATGGCTTAAAGAAGTGTGTGAGGGATTTCAGTGGGGCCCAAAAAGCTGCGAGCCAATTTGTGGAGTTGGCCAATGGCGAGCTTCTGGAAAAGGACTGTGAGATGGTGGTGCAGGTGGCCCTACCTGAAAAACGGGTGAGAAAGAAGAAGACCATGCCACGAGAGTTGGCAGAAGATGAACCACTTGCAGCAGCTGAGAGAGACTTTGAGGTCAGAGTTTATAATGTAATAATGGACACTGTGACGGAGAGTATTCACCAGTGCTTTGCTGCAAGTGGAAAACTCTGCACTGATTTTGCCTGCCTTGACCCAAAAAACTTCCCTGAGTTAAGGGACAGGGGTCTCGTTCGATCAGCAATGCAGAACCTCAGCAACTGTTTGCTGAAATTCGATTCAAGGGCCACTGCTGGCACTTTGCAGGCTGAGCTGTTAAGCCTTGCCAGACAGTGGAAAAGATTGAAACTGTCCCCTCTGAAAGAACACCAGGTGAGGACATACACAGCGGATGATGCATCTGAAGGCAGTGGTAATGAAGACACACATGATGTGGAAGGGCCAGAGCTGGTTAATAAGAATGTCTGTATGTGTAAAAACTGTGCCATTTGTGTGTATCTTGTCCTGGCACAATACAATCTGTTGACAGATGCATACCATGTCATTGGACTGGCCTACAAATTTCTGTTGACATTATCGACCACTCAAGTGGCCTGCGAGAGGAGCTTTCCCACCATTAAGTTTGTTAAAAACAGACTTAGAAGCACTCTAACACAAGAGCACTTGGAAGCCTTTATGCTTATGGCAACAGAGAAAGACATTCTGATGTCCTTGGACTCTGATGGGGTTATAAACAAGGTTGCAGAGACCAGTGACCTACTGCGACGGCAACTCATGTTTTGAGGGAGTGTGTGTGTGTGTGTGTGTGTGTGTGAGAGAGAGAGAGAGAGAGACAGAGAGAGTGTAAGAGAGAGAAAGAGTGTGTGTGTGTGTGTGTGTGTGTGTGTGTGTGTGTGTGTGTGTGTGAGAGAGAGAGAGAGGGAGTGTGTGTGTGTGTGTGTGTGTGTGTGTGTGTGTGTACACTCACAGTGCTACAATGCCCAATACCACTTATGTTTGTGTATAGTCAAAGCATCTATATTAGCAACTTTTAAATGGCCTGTTTAGGTCTGTTCTAAACATGCAAACATGCACATAGCAAAATCCCTTTGGGGAAAAACGTGTCTGTCATTTATTTTTTTCTGCTATTATTGTATGTTGTTGTTGACTTCAAGATCTTTTAAATAATAATTATTACACTTGGTATTTCATGTTGTTGTGCAGTCATTTTATTGTAATTTTAGATTTCAGCATTTGCTTATTTACAGGGAACCATTTTCATGAAACCTACAAAAACTTCACTGTTCACTATAATCTACAACGTCAACACGCATTTGTGTAGTGGCATCTAGTGGTGAGATTGCAGATTGCAGGGTATTAACTCCGTAGAACGCATAGAACAAAACCTAAAACATGACGTGGCGTTGTCAAGGTAGCAATTTCACCAGATCTTAACAAATCAATCTAACCATAGATGTGGCCAGTAGCGGTGGCTTACTTAATATATATAAAATAATTTTGCAAGGGTTCTATGACGTTAGTAGTATATTTTTTTAGCAATTTTTTAATTTTTTTTTGGGCTGGTGGTCTACGAAATTTCCCGGTAGATTTTTTGGTCCCACTCCGCCCCGGTGATTGGTCATAAAATAATCTAGCATTTCCGAGGTTCATGTCAATCAGGCCACCAACCAAGTCAACAATATCGCTGTAAATGAAGTGTCCCCAACTAAGCAAGCCAGAGGCGACAGCGGCAAGGAATCAAAACTCCATCAGTAACAGAATGGAGAAAAAACCTTGGGAGAAACCAGGCTCAGTCGGGGGGCCAGTTTTCTTCTGGCCAGTCGAAACCAGCAGTTCAGTTCCAGGCTGCAGCAAAGTCAGATTGTGCAGAAGAATCATCTGTTTCCTGTGGTCTTGTCCCGGTGGTCGTCTGAGACAAGGTCTTTAAAGGGGATCTGTCTCTGGGGCTCATCTAGTTGGTATATTGAAGTATACAGTGATCTCTGTGACAAGTGTCTGTCAGTATAATTATAAAGGGTTTAAAATAATTAAAAGAGGTATCCTGAAGGCTTAGCCCACTTTATAAGAGGTTTAAAAGGGGTTTGTTGGGAGAACAGAAAATTATTATTGAATGTGGTATCCTGAAGGCTTAGCCCACTGTTCAGGTACAATGGGCCAAAATAATAATTTTTATTTCAACTCTTCACTGTGCATTCAGTTTATGTAAACATAGTTGTTATATATTGTATATATATTTATTGTATGTATATATGTATATATATATATATATATATATATATATATATATATATATATATATATATATATATATATATATATATATAATATATATATATATATATATATATATATATATATATATATATATATATATATATATATATATATATATATAGTAGTTATTTCTTTTTAAAGAAAATTCAAAGGCGAATTTACTTACAGCTGTGATACTACACAAGGGACAGGGCCCCATTTTGGAATTCCCTCCTTGCTCCCTCACATGAACTAATATAATATTCATGAGTCAAATCCACATACATGACGTAACGTCCCCTCCCACATTTTCTCGCCTCTTTTGTACCATCATGGCGGCAGCCGGGAGATATAACCGCATGGCAGCGTCTCAACCGGGGTTTTTGCCTCTTAAATCGAATCTGGATGGCAACTTTTCGTATTTCAAACGGCGAAAGCGGGTGAACAAAAATAAGAAAAAGAACTGGAATAAATTCCGTGATATCCAGGATGTTGAGGAGTTTCTGGATGATGTACAGCTTCAGGAGAGAGCCACAGGGTGAGCGTATTAAAGAAAAGAAATATAGAAATTATTAGTATTTATGTCTTATAGCATATACATGGTATGCTTTATTCCAGTACTCTATATACAATACCCTAATTTTGGCAGTATGTGGTTGTGTACAACATGATGTGTTGATGAGCGTCACGTGGCTGGTATTTAACATTAGTTAGTAACGTTACATTGTTTAGAGTCATAAAGTTTGTTTTGCATTAATATCGTTGAAGTTTAGAGTACCCTTATAACATTTCCCTGTAGTAAAGGGCATAATATTAATGTTTCATCGATTGCTTCGTGTGGGGGTTTGAACCTACAAGCTTTCAGTTAACAGCATTAATTATAAACACTAGGCTACACCACCTCATTGGTTCATGATGCAGTCAGCTAAGAGATTCTAAACAAACACTGACTGATTGTTTTGTCTTCTTTCTTCATTCATGTGGGTTGATATCTGAAAAAAACAGATGACTTTCTCTTCTTTGTGGACACTGGTGAAACAGATGGAAAAGATACACAACCACGTAAGTGTAAAACCTCTTCTCTTTATATACTAAGTAATCGTTTTTTTTCCCTGTGCAATCCATAACTGCTATTCTTTTTATTAGAGACGACAGTCAAGAAAGGTAAAAACTTGAAACCTTTGTGGATAGATCTAATTCTTCAGCTGGATTCCCACATACCTGGCCTAAAAAAGTGAGTACAGTACGACTCTGCTGCCTGTAAGATCTACATTCAGTGATTGTAACATGCTCTTCTCAAGGGAGCTTCTGCTCACTGATGATCTCATCCTTGCGCTCCCAGTATTTCTTTGGGAATGTGAAGATAAACCAATAGGACTTGGAGGGCTGTTGTGTGAACGGCCTTCCAGGATCTGAGGGCATTTTCTCAAAATTTGGTTTGAGATAGTTTTTTTGGTGTTTCATTTATTTATTTATTTTCTTTTGTCCAATGTCATTTAATCTAGGCAACAGGGTGATGAAATAACGGTGAAATAATATATTGCAATTAAATAACCGCATATGAGACATGCACGCAATTGCTGAAATGAAATTAACTTTCGTATGAAATAGCTGAAGCCGTGTCAATACTGATTATTAGTTTGGAGATTAATATTCAATTATAAGCATATCACGTCTTCGCTGTAGATTTAAAAGTCAATTTTATTTTTTATTCTATTTTATTTTCACTTTTCACTATGCTTTTATTTCAGCACAGCTTTACAGAAAATGATGGTGTTAAAATCTTAATGCCTTATAGTCACATTTAGCAGATTAGAGCTGGGCTGTAGTAATTTACATTTTGCGGCAACATAAACAGTCAAGCAGTTGAAATTTGCTATATAGTAAATATCACTTTACTTGAATACTTATACTTACAGTACATATATTACTTTATATAGGGTCCTGTGCAATGATCTAGACAAGCACGTAGCCAAAATTTGCTATATTGCATATATTACTCTGCGTTATATACTGTAATTATATATGCAGGTAAAGTTGGATATTCTATATATCAACAATATATCTCTAAGCGATAATTTATTTTATATTTTGTGGTGATATAAGGAATCAATTGAGATTTGCTACAAAAGTGGTGTTAAATGTTAAGGAAAATAGTTCAGAACTGGATAGCTGGAATTTATTCTGCACCACATATCAGGATAATTTGATAATCTCCAACCCCATTTTTACATGACCTCAATTCTCCTAATGTCCTTTTAGTGTCTTGGCGTTCCAGCAGCCCAGTGCTAAAAAGCAGCGGCGCATATCAGAGAAAGCAGCTAAGTTGGCAGCCCTGGGTGTGTTGCCAGCTTCGGAACTCGGAAGGGCTGCAGCCGCCTCTGGGGTGTCAGGTAAAGAACATCCAGTGGCCAATAATAATCCAGATAGAGCTTTTTATGGCCTGTGGAGTGCAGGCAGTGAGTAGAGTCAGTCTTTACACTTTCTCTTGTGATGTGATGTACGCAAGTGGTATAATTTCACTCAGTGTCTTCTCGATGTCCAACAGCACCAGAAGCAGCTGATCCCTACTACCTTGAACAGACTTAAGAAAAAGCTTCTCAAGGTGAGAACAGTGTGTTCTTTTTGATTGTGATCATTCACAAATATTTTGACAATGAATGTAGCTAGTGCTTGGCCAATATATCAGCCAATATTTGGCATTTTTTAAATTATCGATGTCATCTGGTAAAATTTTTATTTTGACCAATAAATGTTGTGAGCAGGATTTTGACAGCACTGAGAACTCCAGTGCCTGAGCGGAAGCATACAAGGAGTCCGTTCCTGCTAAAAAATACTATACTAGGAGGATTACAGAATCAAGAAGTATCTATCTAAAGTAGAAATGGTCATCTTTCAGATTTATTTCAAATGTTAATTATCAATTTTCTTCTAATTGATTCACTTCAAAACTGTTTCTCATTAAGTTAATATTATGTGAAAAATCAATTTCATTGCAGCAGTTATTACGCATATATTATTCACTATCTTTAGTAGTGATGTGATATACATTGACTTTATATTGACCAGCAGCCACCTTGTCCTCTGTGGTATAGACATCGGCAATCAAAAAATCCATATCAGTCAACCACTACATTTAATTTTTCTCTACTTTTTAAAGTGACCAGAGAGACTAAATGAGGAACCTTCGTTTCTTCCTGCGATTGAAGTTATCGCTCCCGAAGGTTCATACAACCCAGACCTTTTTCTTTTTTTTTTTTACTAGCTAAAATGCTACCTGTTTCAGCTACACAAAGCTTATTGTATCAAAAACACAGGGGTGCTCTGATTGATCAGCTACAGATCGCTATCAGCCGTTAATCGCTTTGGGAAGTTTGATTGGCGGTCTCTATAAAGGCTGATCTATAAACGCTCTCTCTTTACATCTCAAAATGTGCAAATGGCTTCAAATCATGGCTATAAGCAAGCCTCACAGTGGACACAGGAATTGTTACTTGCACAATCGAGGCAGTGCTGCATCGTCACTAAAGTTTATCATTTGCATTTCTTTTTAAATCTTGCCAGTGTTTAAACCATTCTGCACTCGTGCACTCTCCTAGAGAAGGAGGGCTCATGCACACACATAAAGCCACCTCACATACAGCTCATGAAATCAGGTAAAAACAAAAATTAATCAACAAACAAACAATTGAACAATCACAAAAAAAAAAAATTCCATCACCAAACACTAAAATTAAAATCAACCCAAGAATGAAATTACACCCCCAATGTATCACTATAAATAATTGTACATGATAAAAAGAAGGTTTCAAAAAGATCGGTATCATTGATCGTATCGGCAGATACTGCTTCCTGTGATTGGTGATCGGCTCCAAATATCCTGATCGGAGCACCCTTACAAAACCAGTCTGGTTTGATAATCACAATGAGTAAATCAATGTATGCATTTTTCTAGGACCTGTTTCGTGAGGCCTATGAGGTGGAAGTCAAGAAGCTGAAAGCGGAAACAGGTGGGGTCACATTAGCAAAAGTTAGCAAGATAAAAAATGTCTATTGTAAATATTGTAGTGATGTATGAAGCACAACTCGCACAGAAGTCACTTTCAAACCAAACAACTTTGCAGCAAATTTTCATGAGCAGCTGAATCTGATGTGAGATCCCTGAGTGAAACAAATGGATCCTGCCTGCAAAAATTCGTAGAACAACAGTAAATGTGACCAGATTTTTACCATGACTAGGCATGACATAACGGTCTCATGTAACTTTTCTGTCCTAACCAAAAGGTTTGCAGTCTATGATGATAATTGCATTTGCAAAAATGTGTGATATTCAGCAAAAAATACTGTATCTCACAGTGTAATGCAGTCAGATTGTTTTCTGTGTGAAGAACGAATCAAGCATTGCAGGTGTTATTTTTAACATCTTTCTCAAATCAAAATGACAAAATACATTGGACTTTTATTTAAATTTATATATTTGAATATAATGTATAATTAATTTCTAATAAAATTATAAAAAAAACACATACATCACACAAAAATCATATGAAATTTTTTTGTGATATTTAATATTTATATTTATATATGTAAATTTTTATTTTTAATATTATTTTTTATTTATTTTTTCCAAATAAGGCCAAATATTACATAATATTTACACCCAGGATGTGATATAACTTGAACCATTTTTAAACAATGCTTGTCAAAAATAATCTTGTAACAACATTTTCTCTGTTGTCCTACAATTTAAGTTGACTGCATTCATCAAACCTTCAGACTTAACTATTGAATCATTTTATTTTGTATGAGGGAATAAATGTTGGCAGTTTGTACAGTTAACAATCCATTTCATTTTTCCCTGAATTGATTTTTCTCAATTCAGTTCACTTGGGAATACATCGGTTCTAATGTAAATAGGTCTGTTTTAATATTTAATAAACTATTTAATAATATTTCATTTATATTGCCGTTTTTACTTTATTTTTGATCAAATAAATGCAGCCTTGGTGAGCAGAAGAGATTTTTTTCCAAGTCATTAATAGTTGTAATGTTTCTCATTTTTTGGCAGGTACTTTAATAATAACAATTATTAATTATTAACAATTATTAATAATTACTGCTTTTATTATTGTATTATATTATTGTCATGATTATTAAACACTTTTTATTTGTACAGGACAATAGTATCTATTATTACAAAAGATATATCTTTAACTGTGATAAATATCTATTTTTAAAAATAAGTGCGGGGGGGCGTGGTCAGATTTTCCTGCTTTTGTCTCTAGGTGACCACATGCCTGTTAATTACCTACATAAATTTTTCAAATCAATTTCCAAAGAGTGTTCACACATCCAGTGGAAACAGACTGAACTTAAAAAATCTGAGTAATTTGACAATTATTTGGCCTCTCCAAGTACACGGTTTTCTGACGATTACTGACACTTTGTTGGAAAAGAGCAGATATTGTCTTTCTTTAAAGGGTTGTTTAGGATTGTCTATTCCTGTACCATATTCTTGCCCTGCATAAAAAGCTAGCTAACAAAAACACAAAGGGTGATGAAGTTGTAACCTCCCATTCTTTTGACTGGAATTAAAAGAGTCTTTTTTTTTCGTATTTTCCGTAGGTTCCAGGCACCTGATCTAGATGTTCAGTTAGCAATGAACTTGCCAGCTCTCTTTGCAGTCTAAAGGTATGTTTTACTGTGCCTGTGTTGAGCTGTTACTGAGTTGCAGTTGCGTTATTTGTAATAATGTGTGTTTCTTTGTCATGCAGCCAGAGGGCAGCATCCTAAAAGACATATTTAAGAGTTTACAGAGGAGAAACATTAGTGAGGCCAGAGAAAGATCCGAGTAAGTTCAGTGTTTTACTGCCTTATTTGTATAAAATCAATGAAGATGTTAAAGTGGTGCTTTCTGTTTAATTTCCATTTGTGTGTCCATTTTCTTTTTCTTCTTTCAGGTGTAAGAGGAAGTACAAGCTGAAGTACTCTGAGAAGAGGGCCTTCAGGGAGATACAGTGACCGCACATTTATGTGTTTCCTTTCAGTCCTCCAGCAAATGATGGTGTGCTATTCATGTTGCAATAAAAAAATTATTTCAACAGCCTCTTGTCTCAACGGTGTTTCATGTTGTTGCAAAGCAGCAATTATGCTTTAGTTCCCCCATTCAGCAAGCCAATAAAATATGAAGATGATGGAGAAAAAAAAAAAAAAAACTTTACAGGACCCATTCTCCCATCCCCCTCTGGAAAGGCACAAAGTACAATAAAAGTATCGTGTATGCCAAATATTTTCCAGTAGCATCTTGTGTGCAATACTAATCACATGTTCAGTGTATATTTTTTGTATATCTGACATTTATGAAATCAATATTGTATTGATTATGTAATGTATTTTTTTTTTTAGTTTAGTTGTAGTGAATGCGCTCAGTTAAAACTAAACAGCATACCATCTTACATGCACAGCTGCATATTGGTTGTGGTTGTTACTCCAGGCACTGCCTAATCCAGGTCTCTTGCCTGCCAAACAGTCTTAAATTAAGCTCATTAGTGTTTTTTAGGGACAGTTAACCCCAAAATTAAAAATTTGCAAAGGTAAGGATTTAAACAAATTTGACCCTTTCGTGATTTAAAGGGACAGTTAACCCCAAAATGAAAATTTTATGTTTATCTGCTTACCCCCAGAGCATCCAAGATGTAGGTGACTGTTTCTTCAGTAGAACACAAATTATATATATATATATATTTTTTTAACTTCAGCCGTTGCAGTCTCTCAGCCATACAATGCTTGGCAATGGTAACAGAATCTATGAGACGAAAAAAAAAAAAAAACCATGCACAGAAAAATCCAAATTAAATCCTGCGGCTGGTAACGATACATTAATGTGTAAAGACACAAGACAATTGGTCTGTGCAAGAAACTGAAAATTATTTTTACCTCTGATTCACGCAATGTCCGAACTGTTAGAACTCTTGTGAACGCTTTACAAAAACTATATAAATGCTGTTCAGTTTCTTGCACAGACTGATTGTTTTGTGTCTTTACACATCAATGCATCCTCATGAGCCGCAGGGTTTAATTTGGAATTTTCTGTGCATGTTTTTTTTTTTTTCTTTTTTCTTTTTTTTTTTCTCACATAGATTCTGTTACCATTACCAAGCATTGTACTGCTGAGAGACTGCAATGGCTGAAGTTAAAAAAAAAAATCATAATTTGTGTTCTACTGAAGAAACAAAGTCACCTACATCTTGGATGCCCTGGGGGTAAGCAGATAAACATCAAAATTTCATTTTTGGGTGAACTATCGCTTTAAGTTAATATTTTAGAAGATAAAGTGTCGTAATACAATGTGTAGCACATTGTGTGGAATCCAGAATCCCACAATGTAATGCTTTCTACATGACCTTTCATTTTCAGAGTGATCAATGATCTAGTTATTTATGTGAGTAAATGATTTTTGGGTGAGATGTACCTTTAAAGCATTCTATTAAAACATATCAAGACAGCCAACACACAGGACTGCTGAAATATTTTAGGTGTTAAAAAGATCTTCAGAGAATGGGCATGTTTGCATACTTTTTTTTATTATTACTATTAATAATAATAATCATAATTTATGCAAAAACTGCATGTTAAGTTTTAGAAATGGTCAAATATCACGTCTTATGTACTTTTAAAGTGGTGTAAGAGGTTATTTGTCTCTATTTTAAGCTGTCCTGTAATGCCATATAAACGCCAGATAAAACATTTATTAAAATACTCTTTAAAAAAAAAAAAAAAAAGATTTTTTAAAATCTTAACATTGTTGTAATAGAATTTAAAATAATGAATAAACATTTATTTGTGACTAATACTCACTGAGTATGAGGAGGATTGTTTCAGTTCCATTATCTTAAGCTTTATTTAAGGCCCCTGCTGGGGAAACGAGGGCTTTTCCCCCTTGCTTCTCCCCTGGTATGTGTATCTGATCATCATGCAGTCATGGGTGGGAATGTAATCTTAACTAAGAGATGTCTTCCCTGGTCATCATCTCCGCTCTGATCTCTCCAGTAATCCTGTTCCGTTGCACATACCAGATTCACCTCAGTGAGTTCCTATTATGTC
Organism: Cyprinus carpio; assembly: GCF_018340385.1. Taxonomy (NCBI): domain Eukaryota; kingdom Metazoa; phylum Chordata; class Actinopteri; order Cypriniformes; family Cyprinidae; genus Cyprinus; species Cyprinus carpio. The sequence goes on from NC_056586.1 coordinate 8,351,363, forward strand.
TGTGAAGGATGTTAATGACAGACACAGTAATTGAATTTATAGAGGTGTTTTGTCATAGTCTCTTCTTTAAAAATTTAAGCAGTGCCAGTCCTACACCTCTGGGGGCCCTAAGCAAAAAGTTGTGGGGGGCCCCTGTCAGTGCATTCACAAGAACCCCAAAACTGACCCCCAACCCTGTAAACTGGCCTGCTTATTGGGAACACTTAAAATTTGGGAGAAAACCTTGGGAGAAACCAGGCTCAGTCGGGGGGGCAGTTCTCCTCTGCCAGATGAAATGAGCAGTTAAATTCCAGGCTGCAGCAAAGTCAGATTGTGCAGAAGAATCATCTGTTTCCTGTGGACTTGTCCCGGTGGTCGTCTGAGACAAGGTCTTTACAGGGGATCTGTATCTGCGGCTCTAGTCCTGGTCTCCGCTGTCTTTCAGGGCTGTAGAGGGCCCTTTCTAGGTGCTAATCCACCATCTGGGCTGGATACATACTGGATCCGGGTGACTGCAGTGACCCTCTGATCTGGATACAGACTGGATCTGGACTAATATTAGCGTAGATACCATTCTTCTAATGATGTAGCAAGTACATCGGGTGTTATGGGAAGTGTTCCCGGTTCCGGTTTACCTAAATAATTAATACTAAATTATGTGTAAGCCAGGTTAAAGAGATGACGTATTAGTGTGTTATGTGTAAGCCAGGTTAAAGAGATGGGTCTTTAATCTAGATTTAAACTGCAAGAGTGTGTCTGCCTCTCGAACAATGTTAGTGTTGTGAAGCATCAGCAGAGGCGGGATCCATTTGCAGCTTTATTCGGATAGTCAGACAAGACAGGGTCAATCACCAGTAGATACAGTGGAGAAGGCAAGGCTGAGACAGAACCAGGTACAGGCACAAGATCAGGGTAGATAGCAAACAATCACAGGAACAGGTCAACCGAGTCAGGGCAGGCAGAGAACAATCGATAAACGTTAAAACAGTCCAGGTCAAAACAAGAAGGCAGAATCAAAGTATACAAACGCTCAGTGGTGACAGCCAGGGCAAATCAAGACTTCGCGGTGTGTAGGAGTGAGTGAGCTGCTTATATGTGTGTGTGTCTATTGGCTGCAGGTGTAATTAGTCCCTGGGATGAGGCAGGATGGGTCTGGAGTTCAATGGGTACAGTCAATATTCAGGTGAGAGTTCCCTCTGGTGGTGGGAAGGAGGCAGCACGGGAGCCTCCTTTGTAACAGTTAGGTAGGTTATTCCAGAGTTTAGGTGCTAAATAGGAAAAGGATCTGCCGCCTGCAGTTGATTTTGATATTCTAGGTATTATCAAATTACCTGAGTTTTGACAATGCAGCGGACATGGAGAATTATGATGTAAAAAGAGCTTGTTCAAATACTGAGGTGCTAAACCATTCAGGGCTTTATAAGTAATAAGCAAGATTTTAAAATCTATACGATGTTTGATAGGGAGCCAGTGCAGTGTTGACAGGACCGGGCTAATATGATCATACTTCCTGGTTCTAGTAAGAACTGCTGCATTTTGGACTAACTGGAGTTTGTTTATTAATCGTAGAGAACAACCCCCAATAAAACATTACAATAATTTAACCTTGAGGTCATAAACGCATGGATTAGCATTTCTGCATTTGACATTGAGAGCATAGGCCGCAATTTGGATATATTTTTGAGATGGAAAAATGGAGTTTTACAAATGCTAGAAACGTGGCTGTCTAAGGGAAGGTTGCTATCAAATAGCACACCTAGGTTCCTAACTGATGACGAAGAATTGACAGAGCAGCCATCAAGTCTTAGCGTTCTAGGTCATCACATGCAGAGTTTTAAGGTCCTATAATTAACACCCCTGTTTTTTCAGATTTTAGCAGTAAGAAATTAATCGTCATCCAGTTTTTTATATCGACTATGCATTCCGTTAGTTTTTCAATTTGGTATTTTTCGCGGGGCCGCGAAGAAATATAGAGCTGAGTATCATCAGCATAACAGTGAAAGCTAACACCGTGTTTCCTGATGATATCTCCCAAGGGTAACATGTGAAGCGTGAAGAGTAATGGCCCTAGTACTGAGCCTTGAGTAACACAATAATACACATATAATCAATATTAAAACCATTCAAACACACCTACAAAAATACCAACATCATAGAAGTATGATTTAAACCATGCTAATGCACTTCCATTAATGCCAACAAAGTTTTATAGTCTATGCAAAAGAATGTTGTGGTCAATAGTTTCAAACACAGAGCTAAGATCCAATAGCACTAAGAGAGAGATACAACCATGATCAGATGATAAGAGCAGGTCATTTGTAACTCTAAGGAGAGCAGTCTCAGTACTATGATACGGTCTAAATCCTGACTGGAAATCCTCACAGATACCATTTTTCTCTAAGAAGGAATATAATTGTTAGGATACTACCTTTTCTACTATCTTGGACAGAAAAGGGAGATTCGAGATCGGTCTATATAATTAACTAGTTCATTGGGGTCAAGTTGTTTTTTTTTTTTTGACAGCCAGTTTGAAGGTTTTGGGGACATATTCAGTGACTTTATTCAGAAGAGCAGTGAACAATTCTCATTTTCTTTTGTTGTTTAAAAAACATTAAATTAGAGACAGCAGGAGGTTTATTAGGCTGCTTTCACTTAAAGACCGAATGCACAGATCTAATCAACTGAAAAGCATTTGATTACTTTGCCAAATGTATGTTTACTAAAGACATAACCGACATAACTCGCCAAGATGGACATTTTGGTATATTTCTGTGTGTATTTATCCATTTAAGCACATGCCTACAGCCCAAAGTAGTCTCTGCTTGTCCATGTGTCACCCTGTCTCAGATCCCACACACCGCCTGGGGAACAGTGTCTCTTTCGAAGTAAAATCCACTTTGAACTCTTTTATTTATTTATTATTTTTTTTAGTATTGAGCAGGTCAGACAGGATAATTTTTTTTGACAGTCACATAACATAAAATTTTTTACTGGCTTGGATGTTATGTAGGAAGGGTGACAGGACACCGCTTTAAAGTAAACGAATGGAATGCCGTATCATGTTTTCATAATCGTTGGAAGCCAAAATCAAAAACAAAACTAAAATTATATTCATTGCACTGCCCTATAGTCATCAAAATAATCTTTTTACGATCTAGGGGTCCTGATGGTCTGAATCAGATGTGTTTCATTAAAGTGGTCATATGATGTTGCTAAAAAGAACATTATTTTGTGTATTTGGTGTAATGAAATGTGCTTATGCGGTTTAAGTTTCAAAAAATACAATATTTTCCACATACTGTACATTATTGTTTCTCCTCTATGCCCCAACTTTCTGAAAAACGTCGATTTTTACAAAGTTCTCTGAAAAGCGAGGTGTGCTGATTGGCCAGCGATCCAGTGCATTGTGATTGGCCGAATACCTCAAGCATGTGACGGAAATGTTACGCCCCTTACCATACTGTAATGCAGTGTCCCGGAGTGATGAGACAAAACTAATAAAACCCATTATAAATAAGGCACTTGTTGCATCTAGTGGGGACATAATTATGGATAATAATGACTTATACTGTCTTTCTACGCATTGGGTTGCATTGTGCCGTGTAAACATAAAACCTGCAGTCTGCATTTGTGATTGGAGAAATGACAAACAACAAGCGCTACTCTACACTGCTCAAAACTCACGTTTGGATCATCAGTGGCAAATTATTTAAATATGAAAATGTACTTACAGACTGTGAGTCAGAACAGCTGGCATTGTTGTCTACTCTCCCAGGTTCAGGAAACAGTCCTCCATAAAATGAATTGCACATATCTGAATATTTGGCTTGAATTGTTCTGGAACAGTGTTGTAAATACAAATTAACCACTGATTTCTAGTTATGTCCTCTTTTGAAAGGCCACACAAAGTATCTTCACGTTTGCAATGAAATACACAGCATCTTCACGACATGGTGCCGGCGGTGGCTGCAACAATAAAGTTACGCCTTCTTTCTTTGCGTGAACATTTAGGCGGTGTTATGCAAATTTCCCCACATCGTGATGTAGACATGTTGGGGCGTGTTTAAATGAGGCGTTTTAGGAGGGCATGGACAAGTCTTAACTTTTATAAAGAATATCTCTTTGTGTTTGAGACTTTAGTCTTTGCAACTTTAGGGATCTTATCTATTCACAAACAGCTTGTAACACTCCAAAGAGAAAGGAAAACTCGATTCGCATCATATGACTCCTTTAAGGAGAAAACATGCAGTTTTGGGGTGCTCCAGGAATGTGGTTGGGAATAGATAGAACTATCTAGCTACTAAAAAATAATATAATTAGTTTTGATGTTAAGCATTGATTTATGCTGTTAATAAATGTATCTTGGTTGTATTATGTATTATATTATCTTATGTCTTGTTGTCTTCTGACTCATCATGCTTTATACACAAACAACTGGGTACAAATAACACCTGGGACTAATTAAGCTCAAGAAAAATGCTGAAGCCTTAACTACTTTTTGTTTTAGTAAGACATCTTACAGTGGGTTGTATTCAGGTAAATTGGAACACTGTTTGCCGTTGAGATGACTGGGACGAACTGATGCACTCTTATTAAGCCAACATCAAATGATATTTTTTCCAACTCAGTGATTGTGGGTTTGTTTGTTTGTTTGTTTTTATTTTCTGACTGTTGGTATTATATATTTCACTTGGATGTTATAAATTGCACTGAGTAAATGCAACTGGATAAAACAAAAACTGTGTCTGTCTTCATTTCAGACTACAAAGCCAATATATATTATTTTAAAGAGGGTGATTATTTTCTATACCCACTGTAGGAAAGGTATTCTGGTGTGTTAAGGTGTTGAAAATCTGCTCTGTTTTGTAAAACTAATCTGTTGTGTAAAGGTGTTGTAACTGTTGTGTAAAGCTCTTGATCAAGTAAATGTGGAGTAGTTGCTCTGTTGTGTAATCCTGATCTGTTATGTGAAGCTGGTGTAAAGTTGTTGTAACGTATAGTCATGTTGTGTAGAGATTTGCAAAGCAGTTCTGTTGTATAAAGATGCTATAAATCTGTTTTGTTTTATACAACTGATATGTTGTGAAACGATATGGTGCTCTGTAAAGTAAATGAGGTGTAGAGCTGCTCTGTTGTGTACTCTGTTACATAAAGTTGTTCTGTTATGTAAAGGTGTTGTAAATTTGCTCTTTTTTGTAAAATGGATCTGTTGTGTAATGGTGTAACTGCTGTGTAAATGTGCTCTGTAAAGTAAATGTAGCATAGGGCTGCTCTGTTGTGTAAACATACTCTGCTACATAAAGTTGGTGTAAAGTTTAAAGGTGTTGTAAATATGCTGTTTTGTAAAAACGATATGTTGTGTAAAGGTGCTCTGTAAAGTAAATGTGATGTAGAGCTACTCTGTTGTGTAAACATACTCTGTTACATGAAGGTGGTGTAAAGTTTTTCTGTTTTGTAAAGGTGTTGTAAATCTGCTGTTTTGTATGTGTATGTAATGTGGTGTAGAGCTGCTCTGTTACGTAAAGGTGGTGTAAAATTGTTCAGATGTGTACATGTTAGGCTGTTTTGTGTAAAGGTGTTGTAAACCTGCTATTTTGTAAAAGTGATCTGTTGTGTAAAGAATCTGTTTTACTGTAAATAATTTCGCCCCATTTTTAATCTCCTTTAAATCTTTAGATTATCAGCCTTCAACCTGTGTGTGAGTTTAATTTATTTATTTTATTTTTTGAAAAACACATTAATGTGACCCAAAGAGGGAAGACAGCACTGAGGGGAGACAGCACTGTCTAGGTAAAGGCTCAAAAGGCCGCTACTTAAAACCCTTTGCTATTTGTTCAACACTGCTGTTTCCTCAGAATTGGAATTGGGATTTGCGATGAAAAGAGTTTGGTGTTTGGATGATAGGAAACGAGGGGAGGGGTAGTGTGATGATAGCTTGCACTAATCTTATGGACACACGCACAAGCCAGGTGCCCACGAGAGACAGAGAAAGAGGCTTGTAGAGTGAAAGGTGAATGAACATGGTTAATTCAGAGAAGAACTGGTTAAAGTGCCCCTATTATGCCATTCTTACGGTTCCTAATATTGTTTTGCAAGTCTCCTACAATATGATTTCATGCATGCAAGGTCAAAAAATGATTTTGTTTTCTCAAAATATGCATTTAATATCACTTAATTTTCCAGCAATTCTCAAATGATCATTCAAAGAAGTTCAAAGATTCAGTCTCTCTAAATCCCTCCTTTCCATGAGCCTGTTCTGCTCTGATTGGTCAGATAGCGGGGTCAAGTTGTTCACCGCCAGTCAACGTAGAACATAGGCGCTCATTAAGCAAATGTGTTACCCCGTGATGTGTTGCCGTCACGGAAGTGGGATTCGAACTACTGTTCTAGGCTGTACAGAGTCTATTCTTTATTTTGCGAGACAATAACTTTATTTATCATGCACTTTCAGCTTTACAACTTTGCAGATCGTTTACATTCACATACAGCTACATTACACACTGCATGAAAGGCAATATTGGAAATGGCATAAATAGGGACACTTTAAATAAAAAGTCCCATCAGTTGGCGCCACTGCTTGAAGAAGCAGCTTGTGCCAAAACATTGACTTGTGTGTGTGTGTGTTTCTGCATGGGTGTGTGTGTGTGAGAGAGAGAGAGAGAGAGAGAGAGAGAAAGAGAGAGGTGGGGGAGGCGGCACACTTATCAGGAGTGACAGAGAGAACGTCAGGCGAACAGAGTGGAGGGAGGGAACGGAAAGTAAAAAATGAGAGTGTGGCAAGACAGCAGCTCATAGTGACAGCAGGGGCAGAGGGAGAGGGAGAGGAAGGCAGAGGGAACGAGTGAGCGAGCTGGGGAAGAGAAACCTGACAGTGGGGGGAAAATGCAGGAAAGGCACTGAATCTGAGCTGGTGAAGGAGAAAAAGGAGAATGCAGACAAGTCTAGAGAGAATCATTAGGAAGCAACAGTGAGTAAGCAGAGAGAAAGTGTGGAAATTGAGTGATTTGTGTAAATGTGCTTGTAATGTGCGACTGGCAGTGCTTAAATCACAGCGTGGACTGTGTTTGCTTGAGAGGGTCTAATTGTGCTACCAGTACTGCCTGGAAAACATGCTTGGTGGATTATGAGAGATCAGGAAGAGGACGATTGTGTGTGTCTGTCAGAGACTGTCTGTTTATTGGTGAACAAAAGGACTAGGTGCAGCTTGCTCGTGTGTGTGCATGTCTAGATGGGAAAATCGTGCAGCTGGAGAGTTGCTTGAGGAAAGGGAAAAGATAGTGCAGAGAGTTGAGGCACTTGAGGATGCCAGGGCATTCAGGGACAACCACAGCTCTCAGATATTGCACTCTCAATGTAACTGCCGCCTGAGTACTTCAGACCCAATGAGGGAAGGCAAACCAATAAACAGAGTCTGTTGAAGGCAGACAAGGTGAAACCATGGGAGCACGTGTCTTCTTGAGCCTTCAGCGGAACTATTTGTAGGACCAAAGCATCTCTGTTGCAGCTGACTATCTCAAAGGGTAAAGCTACGAAGATTGTAGAGTTTCTTTGGAGGTCTAAATGTCTACGTGAAGGATTGGTGAGGGTCCATTATAGTGTCCGGTGATCCCTTGATGTCTTCAGAACTCAGCCATGGGAGAGTGGACCATTTTAGAGCGCCTCCTGGAGGCCGCTGTGCAGCAGCACTCTACAATGATTGGAAGGTAAGAAATGCTTAATCAATGGAATGATCTCAAAGAAACAATTAACTGTGACCTTTGGTTAGGTTCTTATAATTGATTTTTAATGTTAAATACATTTTTCTCTCCCAGTTTTATGTGCAGAGACAACTGGCAGTAAGAATTTCTGAAAAATGCATACACTGTTACTCTGTTTCCGCAACCCAACATGTCAATTTATGTGTCTGTTTTAGTTTGGGAGAGAATGTTTTAAACCCAATCTCCTGACAATTTGTAATAATGTAAATTTTTGGCGAATTGGCAGCTAATTCGTATGACTTTGTATAATTTCATGGGGGGTTTTTTTTTTTTTTTTTTTTTTTTTTTTTTGGTATAATTTTGCTCATGCAGTGGTGGTTTCATTTAGGGGTGTGTATAAGGGTTGCCCATCATGCTTTTGTTCCCCAAAACAATAAAATAATATTTGATAGTTCAAACAATGTGGCTTATTACTACATAATTAAGTAATGTCCTAAGTAATGTTAATTTCTAAATGATTTTTACCTGACAAATAATAAAACTGGCAGTTTAAATTAACTGCAAAACTTTTTTTTTTCACTTTCACTCATTTTCACTTTTTTACTTTTTTTTTTTTACTTTTCAAAACAAAAGCACAGATCATTCCAAAGCAATAGATACATGATAATATCAACTACAGAGCTGAAATAATAATCCAAACTAGGTAATGATTCAAATGCAAAAACTGAAAATACAAGAAATGTCATGTATATGTGAGAATTCCTGTAGAGTGGATCTTAATCCTGTTCCTGGAGACCACAGCACTGCACATTTTGTCTTTTTTATCTGACACACTAAGCTTGGTTCATAAAGCTTTCTACTAATGAGGTGATGATTTCTTTCAGGTGCATTAGACATACAAAATGTGCAGTTCTGTGGGTCCCCATGACAAGGATTAAGAACCTCTGCTGTATGCTGTTATCGGGCCATAATGGTGGCTTATGGTGAAGAGAGAATGACCTCGCGGTTGAGCTTTTAGTTAATCCTGCGGGCACCGTGAGCGCCTATTGGTCAATCTCAAGCTTCAGTAGATCCAATGCTTGAACCACTGAAGCGTGTGAGACCTCAAGTGGCATCGCCTGCTTGGGTGATGCTGTTCTCTCGCCCTCATGTTCTTTTCTTCATTTATAATTTGGACACAAATGTCCTGCCAGATTTAGCTCAAAAAAGCATTGCATCTTTTTTTTTTTAAGATATTGTTTAATGCTTGGATAAGCTACATGTTTTATCTGTCATTGTTTGAGCTGTGTGAAGTGTTTTATCCGCAGTGCCTTTAACTTAAAATTCTCAAAAACACACTAATTCGTTTCAGCCTGCCATCTGAATTTATCTTGAAGGCAAACACTGTCAAGCGGTGTACATTAAGGCAGTCAGCCAGGAGACATGGGGTGTAAATTGGTATTAGACATCCAAACAGCCCTCCACTGATGCTAAGAACTCAGGTTTTTGGTGACTCACCTACTGACAGGCTGTTACTTATCATATGATCTTCATAGGTCATGACCATCCAAAACTATGATGTAATAGATGACTCTACCTCATACAGTAGGGTCTGGTTCATTTCTACACTAGACCCCAGAATACACATTGATTCCATGGCAACAGATTCTTCAATTTCACTTTCTCCAATCCATTCATCTTGGCAGCCAATGCTGAATTACACTACGCCTGACAGAGTATCCCTTAGTCTCAAGGGACTGTTTCATTCATTATGTTTGGCATTACTGCGGTGATGTGGGTAGTTTTCTGTGTTTTTTCTGATGTGAGCTGTTACAAGAAGGTTAATTAATTTGTGTAATTATGCAGGGTGTTTGTCATAAAAAGGTTATTATAGTTTCAACACAAGACTCGTTCTTTTGTGCTACGAACATGATTGATACATATTAAATATATAGAAACATGAAGCTGATTAGAATCAAAACCAGGTTTTAGATTTATTTAATTTCAAGCTGACTTGGTTCATCTTGTAGAAGGCAAAACAGGACAGAATGTTTCATGCAACTAAAGATAATGTGCATTTTACATACCTCAGTACTGGCACCGGTGTATGCATCCTTATATTAGAGGACATCAGGCTGATACCTTGGTTTTTACAAATGTGCTTCCCAATTACATTTTTAGAAAATGTACAAATCCAGTTTAAGTTCATGTAATTAGAAGTGCTTCAGATATATTTATAGGCTTTGAGACAATACTGTATACCTAATAAATCCTCTTATAATTAACTGATCATTTATTTTGCAGTACTTCAAAGTTTACTGGAGGCAGTGGGAATGTGGGCAACTGGTATTTGTTCCAAACAGTTGTATCATTTACAAGCTATTATTCAGCAAAGGGCATCTTGAAATAGACAAGGCAAAATGTGTCTGTGCTGTTACAGTTCACAGTGAATATTTATGAATACATTGTAAGAAGGATGCTCACTTTTCATATCTGCACAGATTTATGGGCATCTTGTGTGCTTCTCCAATCTGTATGTATTTTTAGAGAGTGACACCTAAATCACAGTGGATTTGACTTTTCATTTTGCATGTCCATCAAACCATCCAGTCATACTTGACTATTCAGTCATTCATTCATACCATATAATTTCTATACATATTTAAACATCCATTTGCAGATTCATTACAGCTCTATTCACTCTCACACACACACTTGTGCGTGACTTGACTCACACGGACTTCCTGAACCACAGGCTGTTGGCTGTTATCCGTCCTGCATTTCCAGTCTCTCTCAGCCCTCCATCCAAGCTTTTATCTCATCATTGCTTGCGATGCATAGCGATGCCTATGCATTTGATTCTGTGCAGAGAAATAACTTGAAACCTCAGAGGAGACGTGTTATGACACACATTTCCAAATCATCAATCCGTTTGCCACTCAACATCAACACAGATTTCATCCAGATTAGACACTACAAATGTATATTGTAGACACAATCAGCTTCAATCTCTGTTACAACAAGATTATGCACATAGAAGACAGACATTATGCCAAAGCGTGATTAGTAATTCAGAGGGATAGAGAAAAATTACTCTAGCGCATAGAAGTGTCATCTGTATGTAAAAAGCTCAAGCTGTTAAAACATAGATCATCCAAAAATAAAATAAAAAATCACAATATCCTTGTTTGGTCCAAAGCTCTATGACCGTCTTGCTTATAAGGATAGTAAATTTCTGTCATACTACATCCAAACCCATATGAATTTCTGACTTCTGCTGAACACAAAATCATTTGAAGAATGTCTGTAACAGTTTTGGTGACCTTTGACATTTCTCAAAATATCTTCTTTTGTTTGATTAATCATGACGGTGAATAACTGGTAATAAATTCTTAAAGGCGAATGTTCTGCTATAGCTACTGTGCTGTGTTTAAAATGTAAAGCTTTATGGTGAATGGTACTATCACCTAGAAAATGTTTTCATGGGAATTAACTGCCAACACAGTCATAATAAAGAAGACAATATAATGTTATAATCAGTCAGATTTTGAAGTTGAAGTTTGTGGCAGCTTACCGCAGAGAATGTGGGATCTGGGATGACATCTAACTGCTACTCCTGAACAAATAAAGCATAAATCAGTGTCTTATTGCTCTGAACCACATCAAATCTCAAGCTGCTCATGGAAGATGAAAAAAGAAGGGAAAGTAGGTCCTGTAAGGACAGGAGGCACACATGATGGTTGTCAGAACCAATGTACCACAAAACGATTGTGTGTACGTCTAGAGTAGGTCCCTCAAGACTGAGGCTAAACTGATCTGGAAAAAACACTATCCATTATACACACGCATACACTGACTGTACAACACCACAAGCAAAATATTCATGCATCTGTTTTCACACAAAATTAAAATTAATATATGATCAAACACATTCATCATCCACCGCACAGACATACACGCACACACACACACACACACACACACCAACAGAGGCTCCTGCACCAACAGTATGTCATTTACTAACACATCATATTAGAGAGACAAGCATTCTTTCAGGGACACGTCAGCCTCCATTTGGACTATATACGTAATTTAACAAGTATGCACACACACACTGGTTGGCATAAATAGTTCTCTATAGCAACAATCCTACTTACTACTTCATTCAGATGTTTCTACTAAAATAAAAACAGAAGCAGATGAAATAAAATAACTTACAGAAAGAGTATATCATATAGTTACACTTTATTTGAATAGTACATTGTAAACATTCTCCTAGCTATATATAATTTTGCAACTACATGTCACCTAACTAGTGTTAGCTTCATTAGATGTTCGATTTATTAAAGACGTGTTCCATTCCACTCAGAAATTTGGACAGAAGGGGCAGAAGGCCACTTAAAGGCATACTTTAAACTGTAAACCACCAACTATGCTGAAATGTCGATGTATATGGCTCACCCAAGGAGATGCACTTTTAAACAAATAAAATGCACCAGTGAGTTGTACACATCAGATAAACGTAACATTTCCCCCTCTCAATTTAGTTGATAAAATAATTATTTGTAGACTATTGCATGTCATCCAAGCAATGGGCGGGAAAATGCTTTTAGTCATTCAGTCGGAAGTCAGAGATATCAAATACAAATATCCCACATCTTGCAACACAGCCACAGTCTGGGGAGGATGTGACTTCACATTGAGAGATGAGTGCGTAAGATGTGCGTAAACCCTGCATAATTCCGCTCAGTGACACACAAACCGAGCATACATAAGCAGAATTTTAATCCTAAGGGATGCTGTTTCTCAAACCAACAGAATTAGAACAATAAAGGTTGAGAGAGAAAAACATTACAAACCTTGGCAAAATCCATGTTATGCAATGTACATACAGTACATCAGCACCAAATGTACTCTTAAAGATCCACTGCCTCTTCGCCTTTATGCATATAAAAGACCTTTAAAAGCTTTATGTGATTGCTCAGTTAAAGTAAACTCCAAATCTTTTTTAGTAGATAAAAATTTACCCAAATTAACCCAGAACACTCACTTCCTGTCGCTGACTTGTGGCCGTGTGTGTGCACGTGTGTCGCGCAGAATTCTGGAAGTCAGTGCGGGTAAACGGATGGTTGTTCTGGCACAAAACCTTGCATAGAGACCTTCCTCCCCTCTCTTTCTCCTCTGTCCTTCTGCTGAGAGAGGAGAGATATGGAGACTAGCCATCCTCTGTGTCTCTAAAGCATGTGGGTCTCTGCTAGGTTAATGGAAGGAAGTCCCTTACAAAAATACTGTGACAGTTCTGTCTCATATTGAAACATCATGGAGATTCTGGGTTGAGTGATGCAGAATACTGAGGCAGGGATGGAGGCAATATCTTGAGATATTTTTCATTACAGCATCATATGAATTACATTACATAGAGTGATTGTTTGCAGAATTTATTAAAAAGAGGGTGTGAGGATAAGCAAGGCTTTGTGCAAAAAATTTATTTTTTATAATTTCCCCTGCAGTTTTTGGTCGCACTTCACATAATTCTTTTTATATTTCTTTTTACACAATAAAATAGCAATGCAACAGGTTCCTGATTCTTTAGCTACAAAGGTTTTTAGCATCTATTTGTTTTTTTCAAAACATAGAGTTAATCTGGTGTATTATATTACATTAAAATGCATATAATCACTTGGAGTTTGGATAATTTTATTGACATTTCTTAAAATATTTTGAAAGGATATAATGTGAGAAAGCTAGTGATTATGACATAAGTCTGTTTTCAGCACAGGAAGATAAAGGCAGATTGAAATAGTACCGCTAATATACTGATGATTCATGACCATTACATGAAAGATCCAAAGTAATAAAGCCTACTGTTGTAATCACTGAAAACTCTTCATTCATTTTCATTATTTTATTGAAAATCCCACTTATACACAGAAATATTATATAATGTGTGAAAATGATTTTCTTATAAAATAAACTAATGTATTTCTATAATATAATTCTACTATTGCATTAGGTTACAGCTGATGTGGTTCATGTTCGTAAACTGGACCTTCTGAGGTAGCCTTCAAACACAGTGTCCACATGCACAAATGACAACATAGATATATATCACTCTGGTCCAATCCATACTGTCATATTCACAATATCAAAATTTTAAAATTTAAATAAAAAAAAAAAAATACTAACTTAAACACAAACACAAAATAAAAATAAATATATTTACTAAAAAAAAACATTTAAGAAAACAATAAATAAAAAAGTACTAATTTGTACTGAAACACAGTTTTGAAAAAACCATATATAATAGTCATATTTGCAATATGTTACTTGTTAAATTTAAGTAAAAAAGTACTAATTTGTACTGAAACACAGTTTTGAAATAACTGTATATAATACAATTCCCAACCCTCCCAGCCATGTATGAAATGCAGTTATATGCTCATACATTATGCATACAGACATTTGTATATGAATTATATTATTATGGCCTCAGAGAAGTAGGAGCAGGATGGAAAATCAAAATGGAATATCATATAGTTAATGCAATTAATTAATGCAGTAATTTAAGCAATGGTAAGCTATGAGTGAAAAAAATAAAAGAAATCCCAACCACACTTCACAGTCCACAGCTTAGCTGAAAATGCCAAAAGCTAGTACTGCACTGGAACAAGAGCTTTCAGATTTCATTGATTCAGCCACTAAAACGACAAAAGGAGAGACGGTCCTTTCCCATATCTTCTCCATTTTTCCTTATTTCCTCTCCTTATTTCTGAAGCAGTATGAACAGAAAGAATTGTGTGATACTGAATTATGGTTTGCTGAATTAGGAAGAATGCATGTCAAAACATCCTGTTTCTTTGTGCCTCTTGGCTCCTTTATGTTTTCTTAATCAGAGTCATCAGCATGCTAGTATAATTGCTGCTATCAGAGGCAGTGAAATAGCACACTTCTAGAACCAAAATAGAGTCTGAATAGACTGCGACTTCTCAATATAGCAGGTTCTTATCATATTACTGAGCGAAAATCACTCTCTCCCTCTCTTCTCCCCTGTTCTCTCCAGCTTTCTGCCCTGTGTTGTTGCCGTGGTAACAGGCAGAGGGAGGCAGAGTGATGCTGTGGGTACCATTGACGGGGGGGAGTTTTGGGGGGTTCTCTCTTCATCATGGACCGAGCGCCTTCTGAACACCTCCTTACTACTAAAACATACTCATAGTCAGTGGCATTAGAGGCTAGCAGGAGAGACACTTGATATCTGCCATGTCTTTTTTTCCCCACATATATTGATACAGCAGTGCTTTCAATGTATTAATCAGAAACATTAGTCATGGGAATAAAGCTCATTGTATTTGTATCACTGTATCAGAATTTTGCACTGTACTGTGTTACTATTATTCTATAATTCTATAACACTATAATTGTAGAAAATGTATTTCCCCACAACGTGACTTACTTGGTAACATATAGATATATGTATGACCCCTTATTTTTGATTTAATGTGGTCTTTAACGTAAGCTCTCCTGTATGTAAAATGAAACAACTGTATCATTTATTTAAAGTGCATTTTTATATAGGTCTAATCAATAATTGTGGTTTCCAGTGTTACATTTTTCTAAAAGCAAATAACACTCCCCATAGAAAGAAAGAAAGAAAGAAAGAAAGAAAGAAAGAAAGAAAGAAAGAAAGAGATTTTTGTTTAAATGGTATTTTCGCTTGACACCAGATATAAGACACCAGATATAAGAACATGTACTGACTGCAAAAATTATTGTGGGTTTTATTAATATTTCTGGTATTTTTGTGAGATCACAATAAACATTAAGGTCTTTCAAAGTTGTCTTTCTTTGTAGTAAGTAAACTAAATTAAATACCGACTAACAAAATGTTTTTAGTTTCATCATAAGTGAAAATTCTAATTTTTATATTATAGTTAATATATTATAGCTAATACATTTTTGATTAAGAAGTATATTTTGTGCAAATCTAATAAATCTAACAAATTTAAGTATTTTTTATAAGTAATCTCTTTTTACTTTTTAATGTTTTTGTCTCTGAAAAATAAATAATTTTGATTAATATTAAATATTTTTGAATAATATTAAATCAAAATGTAAGGTTTGAACCAAGCCATAAATATAATTTGAGAAAATCTAATAAATCTAACAAATTAGTTTTTTTTTTTTTTTTTTTTTGTGATTAAAATAACCCTAAATGTGTTTTTGGATTGACAGGAAACTAATGAGAGACAGAGAACAGGCGAGCCAGACAGGAGGAAAATGAAAAGAGATGAAAAGAGACAGAGAGAGAAAATGTGTGGGGGAAGAATGAGGAGTAGGTGGGGGTTGGGGAATACATAATCTAAAGCTGGCATTAAAGAACTCGTAATGCAAGAATCCCTTGATTGGCTCTCATACAGATGAAAGGTTGTGGGGTTCGCGTTCGAAACTATTATATAATTCATCCTCTGATGAAATTTTTACCACATTGGCAATTTTTTTATTCATGAAAATCTCATATTATTTGTCAGTGCTGTGTGTGTCTGTGTACATGTGCAATTCCCTCCACAGTTTTTCCTTTCTCCGAGCATTCCATGGACTCTTTTGATCAATCTTGCTGCCTACGCTGTTAACCACACAAACACAACACACTCCTACGAAATGCACACTGCTTGCAATGAGTTGCAAAAGCATAAAACAAGGAATACGATCTTATTACACACCTTATCAAAGTCACACATGGAAATCATTTTAATCTTTGGTGGGTTTGGATTTCATGTCCATGTGATGAAATGTTAGGGAAACCTGCAATGGAGCAATGCTGGCAAAAAAGTGATGTTCATTTGAAACCCGTTTTCACTTTAGCATCCATCATTTTAAAGAAGTGTGTCATTTTGTTTTCAGTGTTTAAAATCAGGGTTTAATATGGGGTGGGGGGAGGGTAAATATTAATATAAAGTATTATCATATATTATAAATAGTGTTGTGGTGTTTATCAGTAGATCAGTCCTTTTTTATATATCATATCTATGTTAATGCTGTCTTGCGTGACTCAAAGCTCTCTGAAAAAAAAAAAAATTATTTCACATACATGTCACTTATGTCACTTACTAGCTAACTTACAGAGGATGTCGCTGATTGAATTATTAGTTATTTAAAGTAAAGTTTAGTATAAAACATAATCATGTTTTAAAATGAAATAAAAAAGTGTGTTCATAAAAACAATACAAAATCTTAGTTAAAATATAAAGTGCCTCTTTCACCCCATTATCAAGAAGGGATGGGATTTTGCATCTACATGAATGTGTCTCAGAACAACAAAATGAGTTTCAAATTTGGCATTTAATAATAATAAAGGCTAATGTTAACCCTTCCACTTTGGCAGTACTGTACATGGGAAAGGAGACTAGAGGCCTTTTTTTTAAGGTATGTCAGTGGAGGAGAGGCTTCACTGCACTGAATAAACAGCATTTTAGAGGAAACAGCTTATCATTTAATGAATCTACAACCTATCAGCTAACCTTCAACATGTTTTACACTAAACAATACTTTTGGATTGAACTATTTTTAGAATTTACACACACAAAAAAAAAATACAGTTTTATAAGAGAAGGTGGGATTCAGCTTACAGCACTTCTTATTCATTCCTATGGTATCCGTAAACAGCGATTGATTGTTACAATAACATGACTGAAAATCAGTAACATACAGGCTTTAATGTGATTGGTTATTAAGGCACATGTGGTCCAAGTTGACCATTATGCTTTCTCCAATAGTAAGTAATACAGACCCTCTCATCTCCTAATAGTAAGACAATCTCTGTTTCTAGTATAGCTAACAAGACCTTGATTAACTGGTTCAGGTGTGTTTGATTAAGGGTTGGAGCTAAACCCTGATGATTTTCACAAAAATTTGATGGCCTCCACTATATTTTGCTGTATGAATATTTGAATATGCAATACACCAAAAAAAAAAATCAGAACCTCTACTTAAAAAAAAAATAAAATAAAAAAAATATTCTAGCTTAAAGCGTTCTTTTTTTTTTTTTTAATCAACACCTGAATATATGTAGGTTTCATAAAACTGCACAATTTTAAGCAAAAAGGTGAGAAAAAAAGAGAAAAGTTTTGTACTGGTTCAGAAGATGTGTAATAGCACCCCCAAGTGTATAACAGTGAAAAAATCCGTAAAAACTCATCAATGCGTTTTCTTTTAAAAGACAAGATAACTTGTCAATAGCGGAGAACGAGTTAATCTTCATGCATAGATGAGAGTTGGTTTTTTGTTTCGTTTTTTTTTTTTTTTTTTTTGTCAATGGTTTGTCAATGGTTTATTGCAAGTTGGCTAATTTATTTAGCATAAAATATGCGCTGTACTGTTAATCGTTGACATCATGACAGAATTGTAGGAAAGTATGTATATATATATATAAATGCAATAAACATTTTAATCATATATCTTTTCAAGTCTTGTTACTTCTGGATTTTCTTTTTATTTTCAAAATTATTTTATATATATATATAAATGCAATAAACATTTTAATCATATATCTTTTCAAGTCTTGTTACTTCTGGATTTTCTTTTTATTTTCAAAATTATTTTATAAACAAAACAATTAAAGAAAATGTATAGTATGGTACATGACTCAGGCCTTTGATAATCACACACCTGAAAAATACTACAGACTTGACTTTGAATTCTATAGGTGTACATTTTTTAATCTCAAACATTTAAAACTTTAGTTACTACTACAGATGGAGTATTCTATACAGTTTAATTTCTAAATAAAGAGATGCACCTCATATCTGGAACACAACTGGAATTGGTCAACTAATTTTTGGCACTTTGAGTGTTGTACTGTATTAGTCTTTTAATACTTCAGTAGAGACATTCACAAATTCCACATGTTGTAATTAATAATGAATTAAATTATAAAGATCCCCAATTGCTTGCCAATTACAAAATGCATTTGCAAATTCATCCAGTGCTCTTTAATATTCTAATGCATATAATGTATAGAGAGTGAAAAACAGCTTCAAACGATCCAATGCAAGACTGAGATATGGTTTTGAGTCAAGATCAAGACTCCAGCTTTGCCTGAGATCGGAAAAGTGACTACATTTCTGGTTGAGGACTTGAAGAAATATCTGGTAAAACTTATGTCGGATGTTGTCTGATGTGCCTTGTGAGTTCAGCACAATGGCAATATGTCAAAATTCCTCTCTTATCTCTTTTTGGGGTCACGTTTTTGGCATATTACCATAGTCATTGCTATGGTAACAAAATAACATACACTGGATATTGACTATGCTCTCTGAATAATAAATCTAATTTCATTTCTTGCAGAAAGACAGAGTGAATAGTCAGTCCAACAGATTTAAAAACCATATTGGAATTGGGTACAGTGTGAACCTAACCTTTCAAGCCTTTGAAATTTGGTTGAATTGGATGGGGATTGACATTAAAAAAATGCATGCCATACCCACCATCCACATGTGCACAATTACAGAACCTAGAAGAAAATTTGCAAATACCCTATTATAAAAGAGCCAATCATCTTAAATGTAGAGCGTAAATCCAAATCCACTTATGCATAAATTCAATCTGTGTTTTACTCCTGCCTTCACTTACAAACATATGTAACCTCTCTCTTTGTCCATCTCTCTCTCTCTCTTAATCTCCCTCTCTCTCGCTCAATCAAACACTGGTACAGAAATAGCCCTAACAGCAGTGACAACTGAGGTGTAAAATCTAAACTGTTTCTATGGGGAATAGAAGAGAACAGGTTTGACTACCACCACGCTACCAATTAATGAGCAGTATAGAGACTAGCATCGACGCAGGTTACTGTACCAGTGATCCAGGTTACCATGTCAACAGAGTTCACAGGATGGCACAAAACAAGCTATAATTAGAACCTGAGAAAGCAGATTTGTTTCAAAATTAGAGCTCTTAATTAAATGTGCAAGTTGGTCTTGAAAGTGAAAAACAAACATTTGAATAGCAAATGCAAACATCTGCAATGCTAATTTGCTGGTATCCTAAATAAGAGACAAATTACGTCAATGGAAAAAACTGAGGATACATACATATACACTGTAAAACCCGACAATATATACAGTACAGACCAAAAGTTTGGAAACATTACTATTTTTAATGTTTTTGAAAGAAGTTTCTTCTGCTCAAGCCTGCATTTATTTGATCAAAAAAAAAAAAAATGTAATATTGTGATATTTTATTACAATTTAAAATAATTGTTTTTTAAATTTATTATACTTTAAATTATCATTTATTTCTGTGATGCAAAGCTGAATTTTTAGGATCATTATCACATGATCCTTTAGAAATCATTCTAATATGATGATTCATTATCAAAGTTGAAAACAGTTCTGCTGCTTGATATTTTTTTCAGAACATGTGATACTTTTTTAGGATACTTTGATGAATAAAAAGTAAAAAAAAAAAAAAAAAAAAAGAAGAAGCTATGTTTTTAAAATATAAATATTTTGTAATAACAATATACACTACTGGTCAGTAAATTGGGGTCAGTAATTTTTTTTTTCTTTTTCTTTTTTTAAAATAAAATCAATACTTTTTATTCAGCAAAGATGTGTTAAATTGATAAAAAGTGATAGTAAAGAAAATATATTAGAATATATATTATTAGATTTTTTTTTTTTATTTTGAATAAATGCAGTTCTTTTTAACCTTTTATTCATCAAATATATTAGACAGCAGAAACTGTTTCAACACTCATAATACATCAGAATATTAGAATGATTTCTAAATGATCATGTGATAGACTGGATGTTACATGTGACACTGAAGGCTGGAGTAATGATGCTGAAAATTCAGCTTTGCATCATAGGAATAAATTAATATTTTTAAAGTATATTCAAATAGAAAACTATTATTTTAAGTTGTAATAATATTTCACAATATTACTGTTTTTTCTGTATTTTTGATCAAATAAATGCAGGCTTGATGAGCAGAAGAACTTCTTTCAAAAACATAAAAAATAGTAATGTTTCCAAACTTTTGGTCTGTACTGTGTATATATATATATATATATATATGCACCCTGTTTATATCAAACATCAAATATTCCCTCTATTTCTTTCCACCAGGATTCTACTGACTGTTGTGGTGATATTCCGTATCCTGATTGTGGCCATCGTAGGTGAAACAGTGTATGAGGACGAGCAGACCATGTTTATCTGCAACACCCTCCAACCTGGGTGCAACCAGGCCTGCTACGACAAGGCCTTCCCCATCTCCCACATCCGATACTGGGTCTTCCAGATCATCCTCGTTTGCACACCCAGTCTGTGCTTCATCACCTATTCAGTACACCAGTCGGCCAAACAGCGTGACCGTCGCTACTCCTTCCTCTACCCAATGATGGAGAAGGACTACAGCCGTGAGGGTACCCGAAAATTACGCAACATTAATGGCATTTTGATGCAGCATTCTGACAGTGGTGGCGGAAAGGATGAATCTGACTGCTTAGAGGTAAAGGAGATCCCAAATGCCCCAAGAGGCCTTCTGCATGGTAAGAGCTCAAAGGTACGACGACAAGAGGGCATCTCTCGCTTTTACATAATCCAGGTCGTGTTCCGCAATGCACTGGAGATAGGCTTCTTGGCGGGGCAGTATTTTCTATATGGCTTTAATGTCCCTGGCATCTTTGAGTGTGACCGCTACCCCTGCCTGAAGGAGGTGGAGTGCTATGTATCACGGCCCACTGAGAAGACGGTCTTCCTAGTCTTCATGTTTGCAGTGAGTGGTATCTGTGTCGTGCTCAACCTTGCCGAGCTCAACCACCTCGGCTGGAAGAAAATCAAGGCTGCCATTCGAGGTGTGCAAGCCCGCAGGAAGTCCATCTGTGAGATCCGCAAAAAGGACATGGCCCACCTGTCACAACCGCCAAACCTGGGCAGGACCCAGTCCAGCGAGTCTGCTTATGTCTGATCTCCATTCACTTAAATATGGCATCACAAAGAGTGGAGCTGAGAGTGGAATGTTAAAATATCAAGGCGGTTATGGTACTTCGTAAGGGGGAGGGGCTCCACATAGCCACACCTCTTTCCCACAAGCCACTCCCTCCCTCTTTATGGAAGTTTGCACAATGTTAGGCTTCTAGAAAATAAGACATAGAAGAGGAATTTTTGGAAAGTCTCGAACATAAGGATCAGTGGAAGGGTGAAGAGCGTAAGGTACGATATGATGAGGTGATGGACTTCTAATACAGAATATTATGGAAATAAAAGTATACAGGCCTGTTTTCCCACTTTTCTCGCTCTCATATCTTGAGAAAAGAGAAGGAAGGATAGCAGGAGAGCGTAGCATGACAATAACCTCCTACTTTCCTCAACCGTTGTCACTGAGATGGTGCCAGAAAAAGAAAACTGTTTAGGTTTGCTCTCCTGGCAGTGAATCGGTCTAAAACAAACCACGGGTGGGATATAAACATTGTTACAAGCAGTGGCACCTTCACTTTGACATCTGATTGAACAAACATTAGCATCTTTTTTGTAATCTCTCTGGTTGTCCTACAAGACTAGGATGATTATTACCTCTGCGCAAAGTGTGCCCTTCCATGAAGACACCCACTGTTAAGTGTTCCAGTCAAGAATTCATCCCTCTTGTGGTGCATGTGTGTTTATATGTATGTATGTGACCAAAGTTGAAAGAATTTTCAGAATGCAGATTATTTTTTGTTCTTTTTAAGATTTTACTTTTGTTCTCTGCAAAGGTTGGTGCCATCAGCTTAAATGACTGTTTATTTCAGAATATTATTTAAAACATTGTTAAAAGATTATTGCAAAGTTAGATTATTTATATTTATTGGGAAAGGAAGCCATTCCTGCTGAAAACAATTCCCATGCTGGTCCAAGGCTGGTTTATGCTGATTATTGCTGGTTTAACTGGTGTAGAAGAATAGCCATGCTGCACACCAGCAAAAAAAAAAAAAAAAAAAAAAAAATCAAATCTAAGGAACCAGCATGGTCTTTCTGGTAAACGTGATTAACAAAGAAGATGTTGTTTGTTATGATAGATGCTTGACGGGATGTAAAAAGAATTGAAGAAATGTTTTCATGCATCCAGATGTTTCTATCAGTTGAATCAATTATCCAAAAATTAGCATAAAGGTATCTTTCGAAGGCATGTTTACAAAGCTTTTTCTGTTAAAAGACTTTTTAAATGAAAATTAATTTATAGTGTTTTTATTAGCTTTTTCTTCTCATCACCTGTTTAATCAGCATGCCTTTACTATTGAGAAGCTTAGAAACATATATGTATGCATTGCACTGTGGGATGGGAAGAGTGGATAAAAGGAGAAACTCACTCTGGGAAGGACATTAGTGGAGGGAAAGTGAGCCTTTTGAATTGGTCCATCCTAAATAAGATCAATGATGAGTACGTAGGTATGTGCGTGTATGTAGCTGTGATCCCCTGTGTGCCTTTGTTTACACAGTGTGGGTTAAAGCAGGGTGTCATCTCTAACGAACACACACACTCACACACAAAAAAACATTTGAGTTGTCATTCAACCAATGTTAGCACTAGCTTGGGCCCACTAAAGTAAGTACTTGTGCCTACACCACCCTGACTCCACTCTGCACGTGCACTTAAAACAACCCAGTGTAGACAGAACACAGAGCAACTAACACGGACCAGCTCGCTGACATACCGCAGAGACAGAAAACACTGTCAGAGAAGAGACAGAGGGAAAGAGAGGAAACTGCAGAGGCCCATTAATAGCAACACAATTGTCCTGACTTTAGGCATTTCTAGCAGAAAAAAGTCTTTCACAGGAAAGTTTGTGTTTATGTTTAGTTTGACATGAAGTGCAGTTTAGCCACAATTCTGATTCAGGCCAGAAGTCAGTGTGAGGATGGATATTGTCATTTACATCTAAATTGAATAAGAGGTATAAAATTGGCCACATTTATGAGGCGTCCAATGCATGTCACATTTGTTTTACTGTAAAAGTAAACAGCTTGTAAATTATCCGTAAAAATACTTCTCTGGACTTTTCTGTACTTCATCCAAAATGAGAACAAGGATTTCTATGATTACATTTTTCCCAGGGTACAACATTAACATTCATCAAGCAGCAAATGTGATTGGCAAGTACATAAACAAAGCTACTTGCAACAGAGCTGCAATAATCTGACCTTTAACAAAGTGATGCAATTCAAAGAAATACAAACTACTACTGCTATTATTTTTAATTTAAATGCAAATACAGTTTCATGGCTGGTACACATTCTAAGTTCAACCTGCCATTGCCCAGCATGGTGAAAAGTTAATTTTGGACCTTATGTATACACTCTAAAAAAGAACTGATTAAACAGTATTTTTGTAGCACAGAACTAATTTAATGAGGTTTGATTAAAACAATACAAAATGGCAATGAAATATATAAAAAAAGATATTGGTTCTCAAATTTGGTTTTCAAATAAAACAAAAAAAAAATTAATAAAAAATATTAGATATCTTTACTAGAAAAAAAAATACTATTTTTTTTTTTTTAAGACAGTCTTACTTGACATCAAAATTTGATTGTATTCTCTGCAGATTTAAATACCGGGACCTGTTTAACATGTACATTATAAGGGACTATAGCCATTATTGTGTGGGGTAAAAAGGAAATGCACCCCTGTGCTCTGTACCAAGTATATCCTACATCTGTCTCTTTTCTTACATTGTTCCATCTCCTGTGTAAGAGAATTTCAGTTCTTTTATTCTGACCCACGAAAATAGTAACTCTGCCAAAGTAAAAGGGCATCTTTTACAAGCATGTTATTTTCAAGTGCAGTTCAGAGATTACGAAGATTTCTTCCCCAAGTGAGAACTTCTTCATGTGCTTGCATTAATCCACTCTTCTCCTCAGTCTATTTTTATAAAACCTATATCAGAGTTTGAATACTAGACAAAAAGAACAATGTCAGATTTTGTTTCTTCTTTTTATTTATTCCAGCTTGTGAATTATATTTATGTGTGCTACTCATTTTTTACAGTGCTGTAATGTGAGGGATACCGCGGGGGAGGGTTTAAAGACCAGAATTAGGATTTGAAGTAAAAATGTGGCTTTACTTGCCAAAGTTTTGTTATATGCAACTTCATAACTAATTGGGTTTCAGTGAATGGGTTGATTAATTGCTGTAAAGCATGTGTAACTGATATAGAAAGCATGTTTTTGTTCTTTTATTTCACTCTATCTTATGAGACAAAAAGAAGGTACAAGTAAAATGGGAAAAAAAATGGTACAGGTATTCATGGGCCAAAACTATATTATAAGACTAAAGCAGGTATTATTATGCAGACTATACAATCTTGTTACAAACATATGCAAGACTTGATTTTAAGCACAAACTGTTGACATGAGGGAAGCATATTTATGATTACACACATCCTGTAGTCTTTGCAAGACAGTTTTATAGAAAATAACTGTTTTACCTACAAAAAGTGTTTTTTTTTGGAGATATAATTGATGTGTTAAACATGTTCAACCTGCATGTTTAATTGACAATGTGCCGTAAATCTACTGCCACTGGTCATCATCTTAAATGTGAGATGAAGACATTAAATGCTGATATTTCAGAAAGTCATAATGGTAATTAAACACCCAGAAAACATAGTGGGCCAGTGCACATGGGGGAAAAAAAAATGTCTCAGGTGACAGATTTTTTTAAATGACCTCAGTTTCTACAATTATTATCCAGTGTACAGTATCTTTGCAAAAGCCAGTAGAAAGTATGTCCATGTTTTACAGAATTGTAAAACAAAAACTACTGATAAATTGTACATTATTTGATAACAGTGGGTCTTTTACAAACATGTTTTCAGGATAGTGAAAATAATCAGAACATTGCTCAAACATCAGTCTAATGAGTCTTTCCTGACAGTGCCAAAAGATTTTTTTTTTTTTTTTTTTACAAAGATATGCATATTAAGTAATGAACAGAACAGAGTCAAGTTCATTCCCTGTTAGCTCAGGGAAAAGAATCATTCTAATCTCACATTAATCCCTTTTGAATGATCATCACATATCCCAGAATCCTCTCTGAGTGTCTGCCAGAAATCATGGCACCCACAGTCACCAGAGCCCCTGTCCCAACCACACTTTTTCATTGCCAGCTCAGGTTTTCCTCTAAAGCTCTGGCTCATGATCAAACCCTCATTTCAGCAAGGACAGTTAAATGAGATGATTCCATTTTAATCTGTTGTCCTTTGCTTAATAAGCACTGCTGTATTTCCAAACTGCCCAGAAAAAGCCATCCTTAAGGCTCATTTTTCCTTTATAAAACGGAATTATAAAACTGGTCTGGGATGGAACTTTAACCAATTACAACTCCACGTGTGCTGCCAGAGGTGTTTGACACCCGCCGCACAAGCCATACTAATCTCTCAGGATTCAGGAATAAGAAGAGTCACCACTCCTAATCACTCCCAGCTACTTACACGGCCGTATATACACTGGATTAGCACTTGGCAAAGGCAAAAGGGCAGATGAGTCATTCATCCTTCGTACCTGCGCCATCACAGAACAAATCACACCAATGCATGCCACTGTAACTCAGGATCTGTGCACCAAGGCACCAATCCTAAAAAACAACGTTTATACACTGAGAGTAACATGAAAAACCAGAACCCGTTCTGCTAGCCAGGGAAACATTATTACAGGAGGACTGCAGAAACTTTAAAGTTTATCACAATTAGCCATATGAAACATAGTGAAGTGAGTTTTTTTTTTCTTCTTCTTCTTTTCAAAACAGCTGATACAGTTGACTCTTTGTTAAGCTCCACACCCTTGGTTCTGTTGCTCATTTAGAAAAACGTTACAAATTGTCTCTCATACAAAGCAACAGTTCTTAAATTATTACAAGAATCTGAAAAGCACATTTAGCAGGTGTTACTTGCATTGTTACATCCCCGTCACACCCTGTGCCATGTGGTAAAGGGTAACGGCGCTACCTGTGGCTGAATGTTTGCAGCCATGTCCTTCAGAGATTATACATATTTATGAGGGCAATGTGCAACCCTTTAATCCACCATGAAATCAACTGTCTGAATACTTTATCTAATTAAAATGGGCTAGATTGTATGCACGGAATAGGATTTATTCAGTTATATTCTTTTATATCAGATTTTCTTTTCTCATTTTTCTTTTGTCTTATTTTGTGTGTGGATATGATGGTCAATGCAGTTTTTTTCAACTTGCAACTTGTCAATGTGCAAAATGTGATGTTCATGAAATATCAAACAGGTGCTGCTAAAATGCATAAGTAATAGCTTTACAGATTTTACTGACAGCTGTACATCAATCGTCAAGTCCACAAATGCCACCTTATCTTTTAGCCCTGTTCTGATGTCTTTCATAGTTTTTGCAAAATGTAATCCAAATGAACGATTCTTACTTGTTTCTAATTTCTGTAAAGAAATCTGTTGTTTGGGACACATATTTCTATTTTGTAACTGACCTTTGAAGGTTTTCTTTTGTATCTTGTGGTTGTGGATTGTGTACAATGACTTAATTAAACACCTTGAATGAACTCAATTATTTGTCTATGTCTTTTAATGTATGTATTTTCAGATTTCAGATTCAGATTTTTGGATGGAAATTTTAAGCAGACTGAATCTTGTCATGTTCATAGCTGAGCACTGGTTTGATCAGGCTTAAATGAAGAAAAAAAAAAAGTTTAAACTGGTTTACAGGGAATGGATTGTTTTACCCAGTATCTGTGTTTAGTATTTGTTTGCTCATTAGACTATTTTACCATCAGCCCAAATCACTCTTTTATATTGTTATTTGTGTGGGACATTTTATGTAAAATTTACCAAATCAATCACCTTATGAGATTCCATAATGGTTAAGATAATGTCTACAGTTGCCTTCTAGTTTTATTCAAAATTTACTTTAAATTTCAGGGGTCAAGCATGTTAGTCCATAGAAGCCAGCTGCCAGGTGTTAAGAAAAATGAAATGAACTAATGTATTCTTCAACTTACCAGATAAACTGGTTAGGCTATGCAGAGCATGTTTGGTTGTTTGAGCAGCAGAGTGTTATTTGATATTTATTTAATAAAGTTCCTCACAATGAGAGGAGTATAACAGTTAGTAAGAGAGTGGGTAAACGTAAAAATGCCAGGGGCCGACCAAAGGTGGCGGAGCAGGTGGTGCAGAAGCCCGAGGCGGAGATGGAGAACCAATGAGCCAGGGAGATGGAGAGGATCCGGAGGGCCAAGCAGAGCAGATGGCTCCGGTATCCGAGGCAGAGGTGGAGATCCAGAAGGCCGCGGTGGAGCCAGAGCGACAGAGGATCGAGGAGGAGCCGAAGGGATGGTATGGATGATGCTCTGGATCGGGGATAGATGCTCTCCAGACACCGGATAATGGCTTCCCTTCAGCTCAGTCCAGAGGTGTCTGGGAGGTCGACGGGACGATAGTAATTTGCCCCGATCCAGAACAGTGAGTTCAGTGCAGTGTCGTCAAACACAGACGAGCTGGCTGAACTCAACTGCATACTCCAATAGGGAAAGGTCTTTGCTGGCAAAGGAGGTGACCTTTGCGGTGAGGGAAAACATGAGGAAGAAAACACTACAGAAATAAAAAACACTGAATGGAAAACGGAAAACAAACAGAGGGGAAATACGCAGAATTAACTGTTTTGGTCGGGTCTTGTGTCACGATACGCTGCCGCAAGGAATGAAGGAGCCATGGATAAACAAAACTGTTATTTATTAAATCTAACACACAAGGTAAATCCACACTTGGAAGGGAAGGAAGACACATGAACATAACTGGTAGACCTGACAAAGGAGGAACGCACAGACTGGAACTAAATACATGACTTAACAAGGCAATTGGGAGGAACACAGGTGAGCAGAATGACTAAGAGACAACAAGGACAGGAACGGCAAAATAAGGGCACGTGAGGGAGGAACACAAAACAAAGACAGTCCAATCCTGCAAGTAACACTTTATTTTGCTGACAACAATTAAAAATACACCTTAAAATAAACAAAACCACACCATAGTTTTACTACTAAAACTAATCAGAGTTTTTAGTAGCCTGTCTGCTAAAAGGGTTAGTTCACCCAAAAATGAAAACTAGGCTGTGTTTTACTCACCCCTGATGGGCGCTTTTTATTTAAAATCTTTTGGACTGAAGCAATGCAACACCCGCTGACTGCAATGATAGGGCAAGAAAGATTAAAGACAATTTTTAATACAACTCCGCCTGACTCGTCTGAAAGATGAAAGTCATATACACCTATAAGATGCCTTTGGGGTGAGTAAAATGCAGCCTAAACTAAAAATTTAATAGACTGAAAAGCTTAAAATCTGCTTTATTGTGATGGTCTCCCAACAGACGTTCCACTGACTATCAGTAACTTTGCAAGTACATGTCAACTTAATCTAACCCTAACCCTAACCCTACCAGTCTACTAATACTCATAACACTCTAATGAGAGTTATGTAGGTGCAACGTTACTTATAGTCAACAGAATGTGTTAAAGGGACCAAAACTGTATTAACAGCCAAACCATATTGTTATTTAAAAGTTGAGATATAAACTATTATCCGGAATGGCATTATGTGAGGGTGAAACAATCATGATTGTTTAAGTTTAAATAAATAAATATAAATGAAAAATTAATCAAAAAAATAAGTCAAATTATCAAAACTCTTTGTACAAAAGGTCAGATTTCACAGAAGATGGACACATCCTCAAATCATGCCAGGATAACATGGATCATCAACTTGATCATCAACAAATTTGTCAAGTCCATGCCAGCTCAAGTCCTGCTGTCATAAAAAGAACAAGAGGTACAAACAAAATACTAACACATTCTGAAATTCATGTTCATGGTCATTATAAGATATATAATGCAATGGTCATAGCAGGAATGGTAATTATAACTGAAAGGCTAATGAACTCTCATGAATTAAAGCTATTAGAACATTTCTTCAAAATGTGGTCATTAATTTGAAGCATTGTAATTTGAGTCATTGTGCATGCGTGACATAAGATCATTTTTATTTTATTATACATGTCTGTGTGTGTGTGTGTGTGTGTGTGTGTGTGTGTGTGTGTGTGTGTGTGTGTGTGTGTGTGTGTTTGTGTGTTTGTCATGTCAACCCCCTTCTACTGCCCCCAGTCACGTGGTTGCGAGTTGGGATTGAGGGCCTGTTGCCACGGTGATAAGCCAGGCAGTAATATCACTAAGCGCTACAGGGATTATTGTGCGGACAGATGGGTGAGAGAGAGCGTCACTTCCTAAAAGATGAGCAGAGATCATGGCAGACTCCGCCGACACACACCGTCATAATTGTAAGCATCACAACCTGCAGCCGCATACATCATCTGATCTCCCACAGTGAAAGTAAATGTCACTTTAATCACCTTTGATTAGTATCATTAATGACCATCATTTTGCATTTGAAACACAAAGAAACCACTTGGAAATTCAGATGATCATTTCAAAAGCCAACATGAGCACTGATGTGCTATTTAAAGGAAGCTCCTCTCATACGTTAATAGCGTGGCACAGCTATCAATAAACTGTGCATGTGGAGCATTGAAATTATTATAAATTCAGTGATGACATGTACATGCACTCTGCCTTCAGATACTAATGACCTCTATTTGACAAACCCGTGAGCAAGAGAAATGGCTTCAGTTGGCAGAACAGCTCTTGTGCTGGGGTCGAGGTGGCAGGCTCTGCCTGACTGCTCATATTTTCAGGACTAATAGATGAAAAGAAAATAGATGAAGAGGAAGGGGGTTTGCATTCTCACTGAAGAGTGAAGAGAAGAGAGAGACCGAAAAAAAATAAGAAAGAGAACATGAAGTGTGAAGTGTGTATTTTTTTCAAAATGCTTTCTTCTATATGCAGAGTCTGTAAAGCCTGACATAATATATATATGTATATATATATATATATATATATATATATATATATAGTTTGTGTAATTTTATTCAGAGGCCCAAACTGAGTGAAAATATGCCATTTGGTGCAGTTGTTAATATTTCTATGGCCAAAAAGTAACATGAAATTATGATATCTTGTAATGTAAATCAATGAGATCTTAATAATAGCAGATTAATTACATTAAATGCATATAAGTATCAGTTGTCAATATCACATCTCTAGTTTTATGATTAAAGCTCTGTAGATTTTATTGTGGGCTTACACATACAGTATAATGCAACTCTATTCAGTGATGATTGAGAGACGTACAAATAAGTGTTCTTCAACAACCTGATACATCATATTTTATACTCACATTTTAACACGATTTTTCTAAATAATTGTGCATGGATAAACAAGCAAACCTAAGTTGCTTCAGTCCAGGAAGTGTTCATCTTAAAATATAACTAAAAATATAAAATGTATTCTTGTTTACATCATAAAAATAGTTTACTTCAATACAAAAGATTTCACAGACAAAACATACAGTACATGTACCACACTTGAAGGTGGTAATTTTTACAATCTTACTAAAAGGCCTTTTACTTTCTTAAAAAGTAAAAACTTTTTAGAAGGTGCGTGTAACAGAGGCCTGCTGGTATGAGCTTCTTGACCTCATAGACTATATAATGGTCTATACTGTCCTATATCTTATTCATAATTATATATTGATTTTCAGATGAAACTATGCCATCCATATTTCACACGATTAACTATTTGCTGTCACACATTTATGAGCATGTTTCAGGGTTAATCATAAACTCAGAATTAAATTCTGAGTTGACAGAGAAGGTTTATGTTATGTATGTTACGGTATATATACCTTTTCTGTTTATGACTGTCCACTGGGTTCAATATCATTTTTAGCATCATTTTGTTGTGTATGTTAGTTTCTGGAAAATAAATGTACACAACTATATACAAATGAATAAATAGAGAGAGGAACAACAAAGGGACCATGCTTAAAGCTTAAAAATAGGTGGCTGGCATAAATAATACAGAGATGGAACAATTAGAAGCTGAGCAATTTAGAAACGCAGATGCTAAGAGAGAAGTGAATTTAGACCTAAAGAGCTGCAGGTTGAAAGAGATTGAAACAACACAGCTGCAAAATGGATTTTATTGGCTCTGTTCCAAAACCAGTGACCTGCTTTACTGCCTACTGCCATAGACAGCTGTCTATCATATCTAAAATGGAATTTCATAAGTGACCGATTTGGAATAATTTGTAGGCAGTAACTGTATGTCATACAAATGGAGTTTACTTTTTATTGTACATTTCTTTCTTTGTGTACATTTCTTCTGCTTTGTCTGCTATTTTGGATCACTTTTGGATATTGGATCTGATATTGATTACTCTACAAAGGAAACATTTGATGTTGCCTCAAAATGTAGCCAAAACAATGTTCCTTTTAACCTTTTAACATTTTGGAACATCCTTTGTGTTGAGAGTGAACCTGTGATGTCTTTAACTGCTGCATAAGTGACATGAGTAATATTAGCTTTAGGCTACGTTTACACAACAACGATGTAGTCAAAAAACAGAAAAGTTTTTCCCTTGCATTTTTTAAAAGTTTCATGAATACACAACAACATTTTCAAAACGATTCGCATTTACGCATATCCGCGAAAACGGGCAAAAACACTGTATTACGTATGCCAGGCCAGTAGTTGGCGCTGTCAGCTTGTTAGTAAACAGTACCTGTAGGGAAATGATGATTCTATGTTGTATATGATGCGTCTCCGCTGTTGGTTGTAATATTGGTGAAGTAAATCCACAATTTGCTGAAGAAGCGTTAGAACTCTTGAGCAGCAACAACATTACCATGTTCTCCACTATTGTTATACTGTATATGTTTGTTCACACTTGCCTTTAAAATTGACACATACTGCACATGTCTACATACCTAACACGTACTACACATGCGCATGACATCAGCCTTTTCAAAGATTCCCGTTTTGGGTGTTTACACGGAAACGACAAAGGTGGCGTATTCAAAAACTTGCACTTTGAAACCCATTTTCATTAATATGCATTTTCAGTCCCCCAAACGCTGTTGTCATGTAAACGAACAGGCAAAACACATAAAAAGTTTCCCGTTTTTGATTGAAAACGTTGTCTTGTAAACGGCCCCTTAGTAATCTGGTACATGCCAATCAAAAGCAGTGTAGCATGCCACTCGTGCCTCACACACATACACACACATGCACACTTCCCCCAGTCTGGCAGCTTGGCAGCAACACTATTACACGACACAGTGCTGTGGCCATGTTTGGCCTGCAACCCTACCCACATATGCAGAGCAGAACCACAGTGTGCAGTGGGCATGGCAAGACCCGGGTCACTCCACGTCACCATCACCAAAGCCCTGAGCCCTCAATATAGTCACAGTGACAGCCATAGCAGAGAGTACACACAGGCACGTCTGATAATTCTATCCCTCCCAGTCTAACACACACACACACGGTTAGGTAATCCTGCCATTTATTAAAAAAATATGGATGACAAAAAGTAATCCTCTCATTCTAAAATAGTATAAAAGAAATCTTTATGTAAGAGAATATGTGTGACCTTGACTGTATTTAACTCACAAACATATGTTGATCATCAGCTGTAATCCCTTCCTATTGAAGTCATTCACTCAAGAGGACCAACAACAGTTGAGACAAGGACTACATGTCCTGTGTGAACGTAGCCTAGGAGCTTTTATGTTCACCTCTCACATCATTCATACTTACTTGAAAATCTAACCAATGAGCAATGACACCAATAGAAGCTAAAGCAAACATTACTTTTTTAGTTTAAATAGATATTTAAAAGAGCATAATTGTATAAAGTCAAAAACACTGCTACAGTATTTATCTAAACATTTAGACTTGTCATTTTTTCCAAAAGCATTATAAAATGCAGAAAAACATCTCATGGACTTCACACTGAAAGAGCCAGAACACCACCTAGAAACTACCTAGAACATCCTAGCAACACTATAACAACCACCCTAGAAACCGCATACCAATGGACTGGCAACCACCATAAACAAACCTAACATTGAAACATTCACACATAAAAAAACAAAAAATTTCTAAAAAAAAAAAAACAACACCAACAACAAAACAATGTAAATCCAGTTTCATTGCAACTTAATGTTGTCAACCAATATGTGCTCTTCACACTGTATTCAAAATTTAAAACTAAGTTCAAGCTTGACATTTATTTAGATTTCACTGCTCAACACAGAAATATTAGAACAAAACATTTCATTTAGCATTTCCTATATTGGACAGAGAGAGTAATGACATAGTCTTAAACATACACATAAACATGAACTTTGTGTGGACACAACATTCATCTATAAAGCCAAACTTACAGTCACAGATGGTTTCAGCTTCAACTGTTGTTATGATTATCATCTTATTGCACCATTGAAAAATTCCAGAGTTATCTATGTACAGATTTATTGTTGAACTAATGTAGTGACAAGCTCAACATTTGCCTTTAGAGAAAGTGCATGAAAACTTTCCATGACGACAGACATCAGACTCTAAAGTTTATTGCTGTTCATTTAAAGTTTGCAGCAATGGATCCTGTCTTCCCTCATAATCAGGCCACAAGAGAGACCTTTTTTCATTCACAATGTTTACAGTAGACTCATCATATGGACACAGGGAAGGTAAGAAGTGCATTTTTTTTATGAATATTGTTTTTTTACCCAGTCTAAGTAAACTATTTATAGGTTGACCTCCTGAAGAGCATAAACACAGTGGCCCTCTGGTTCTTTCCAAACATTGTTCTGTTTGTTTGAGCAGTCTGACATATCATCTTCTGGCACGTGAAAACGTTACTAACTTGACTGTCATTCAGTGGTGTGACATTAGTTCAGTTGTTTTTATAATAGGACAGCATTTCTAGGAACAATCTATTTTTTTTCAACAGTTGTTGAAATGTAGTGCAATATTAGGGTGGCTGTGTAGAGCAAAACAGATTACAATTCTGAATACAAAAATTACAAACGGAAATGCAAATTTAAAAAACTAAATAACAATTCGCAAAACACAACAACAATTCAGAAAACATTATAACAAGTCAGAAAACACAATGACAAATTAGAAAACAAAATAACAAGTCAGAAAACACAACGACAAATCAGACAAACCGGAAGAGTAAGGTATAGTTTGAGACAGCTCCATTGGTCTGGGATTACTCATCGCTGACTGGACGAGACATCTGTCAATCAACGTATACAGAAAGAACCAGCCGAAAGTTGGTAGAAGTTCGGAGATGGTCTTAAAATAGCTTGATTTAAATGATTTGTATGAACTCCGCTTACTATGGAATAAAACATACGAAGTGTCTATTTATACTTGTGCAAATAACCTGCCTTATTGGCATTTTGGCACTGGCTTTTTGTCAGCTTCAGTGGCGCAGGTAATTAAGTGTGTGTCCTTGACTTTTTGACGCGATCGACCCGGGTTTGATCAAACTTATGCAGAACTTTTTTTCCCTCCCTTTTCAAATCTCGTATCACATCGTAAAGGCATTTATTTTCAATAAAAATTAACGAAATAATCAAAAAGGTGAAAATAAAGTATAGGTCAGGGTTAGTAGGTGTAGGGAGGGCTTTATTGCACCAATGATGTGGCATCCATTTAATAATTTGAATTAAAATTATAATTTACACTCAATACATTATTACTGCATACTGTTTTATAATGTACTACAATACTGAAATGCAGATATTTGCCATTATTTGCAACAAGTAGTATACATAGCAGAAAATCCTGCTATTTTAACATAGTGTTAATAGGTATTTGCACTTAGTGTAAATAGAATACATTGCTAATACGAGATTTGAAAAGGGAGAAAAAAAAAAACGTTCGGCAAAAGGTGGGATCGAACCCGGATCAATCACATCAAAGACACTAACATTACCACCTGCACCACTGGAACTAACAGAAAACCAATGCCAAAATGCTAAAAAGGCAGGTTATTTGCACAAAGTGTAACTAGACACTCTGTATGTTTTATTCCACAGTAAGCGCAATTCATACAATACATTTAAACCGAGCTACTTTAAGATCATCCCCGAACTTTCTACCATGACTTTGCTGTTTTTCAGCTGGTACACTATGCATACCTCTTCCGACATATCTCTCTTCCAGTTTTGTTTTTTTAATTCCATGCCTACCTCTTCCGGTTTGTCTGATTTGCTGTTGTGTTTTCTGACTTGTTTTATTTTCGGATTTGTCGTTGTGTTTTCTGACTTATTATTTTGTTTTCGAATTTGTCTTTGTGTTTTCTGACTTGTTATAATGTTTTCTGAATTGTTGTTGTGTTTTCTGAATTGTTTTGTTTTTAAGATTTGCATTTGCATTTGTAATTTGTTATTTTGTTTTCAGAATTGTAATCTGTTTTGCACTTCCTAGGCCACCGTACAATATATACATCAAAACATTTTGACCACAAATGTATTTACCAGTACACTCAGTGCAACAGATTGTGTGGTTAGTTCGATAGTTGGATAAGGATATTCGCTCTTTTACTAAAGGATAAGAGATAAAATTAGCAAATGGAGATTTACAAATTTTGCACATTACAAGGCAGACAACACAGTTATCAAAACCTGAATGTTATATTTCAAACTATTGTCAAGGTTCTGAACTTCATTGTATTGAAATATGAAGCATGTGTGCATATTTATTTATTGCA
Source organism: Cyprinus carpio (assembly GCF_018340385.1). Lineage (NCBI taxonomy): Eukaryota > Metazoa > Chordata > Actinopteri > Cypriniformes > Cyprinidae > Cyprinus > Cyprinus carpio. The sequence continues at coordinate 8,387,704 of NC_056586.1, forward strand.
TATTTTGTGCATATTATTATTTGGATAACCCCAGTATGCAAATATTATTACTCAAAAAAATATACTTAAAAAAATAAAAAACTAGAATTAAAAAAAAAAAAAGTCTGCATGCATGTGTGCATAAATTTATAATGACCCTGAATAATTATATTTAGAATTATATAGAATTATTTTATGTCGATTTTAAATACATACTGCATTGTTGGATGGATCAAAAGCATTTATTTGAAATTATTTTTTTAATTAAAAAGAAGGTATTATGCATACATGTACTGTAGACAATAGTAGTTGTTTGTTCTCTGACAGCAAATAAAATTGCATTTGATAAACAAAATAATTTAAAATACCATATAATAAAAATGTACATGTTAAACAAAAACTAAACAATCTGGTGCACTATGGTAAGAAAATAGGCTGGAAAAATCATAGCCCATCTGGTGCACTATGGTAAGAAAATAGGCTGGCAGAGGCAGTATTATGCTCTGGGTCATGTTCTGCTGGGAAACCTTGGGTCCTGGATTTCATGGGGATGTTACTTTGACATGTTCCACCTACATAAAGATTGTTGCAGAGCACATCTATCTTTCATGGAAACGGCATTCCCTGATAGCAGTGGCCTACTTTCAGCAGGATAATGCACCCTGCCACACTGCAAAAAAATTGCTCAGGAATGGTTAAAGGTGTTGCCTTGGCCTTCAAATTCCCCAGATATCAATCCGATGGGATTGCATTTATGGGATGCAATGGAACAACAAATCCGATCAATGGAGGCGCCACCTCACAACATGTCTTGGTGCCAGATACCACAGGAAACATTCAGAGGTCTTGTAGAGTCCATGTCTTGATGCATCAGAGCTGTTTTGGCAGCACGAGGGAGACCTGGTTTTAATGTTGTGGCTGATAGGGCAGTGGTTCTCAATTTTGGTCCTGGTGCCCACTGCCCTGCACACTTTGTATCTGACACACTGGCTGCATCCGAAAATTGAAAAACGTTGCCTCCGAGGGAAGGAAGGAAGGCATCAAGGCCGAATCCTATATTAGCTTCACTCCATGTCTCCTGAGATTTTTGAATGTATCCTTTGCTGCCTTTGTATCCCACAATCCTGTGTATTCAATTCCTTGGCAATTGAGCAAAAAAATTAAAATGGTATCTCAAAGTGTAAATGTAAGTTTTTGACTAACTTTTTCCACGTTTGATGTAATTTCTAGCATGAAATTAGTATTGTACATGGGCATCGGAACCATTGTATGTGGGTGGGACAAGACACACCCACTTTTTAAGACCAATGATATTGGACCCACTCACTTTTGTCTCTAATTCAGTGCATATGTTTGTTCACTTTTCCATTCCATCAAATCCATTCCACTTGGCTCATTCAGAGTCCATATAAATTAAACTAATTGTTTTCAGTGCTCGCTTCTGTTGCACTCCTGTGACACAGCAAGATAAACAAAGCATCGTAGCATATTTGCTGCTCAGATGGGTCTGGCTGTGTGCTCACATACTGTCACTAAACAAGCTGTATTTAATTGAATGTTCATCATTTGTTCGCCTGTTGCTTTTAAAGACATCACATAGTCTTTGTTGCAGCATTGAATAACAGTTACACTTACACTATGTTGGAGCCACCCACATTTTTGTTGCTTCCGACGCCCATGATATTGTAGTAATTAAATATTCGCTTAGTTATCACCAAAGATCTCTCTAATTTGCTGAAGATCATTAAACTACTATGCTGCCTCAGAAGTCTGTCCGAAATCAGTTTAGGGAAGTACCTTTGTGTGCAAATGCTGCCTGCAAAGTCATTGCCTGGCAGCGAGGCATCAAGTAAGCTGTCTAAGGCTTGGTCCACACTAATTCGTTTTCGTTTGAAAACACATCTTTTTCTCTCCGTTTTGGCCTTCCGTCCAACTGAGACGAAAATGAAGCTTTTTGCAAACAGAGCTTTTTGCATGAAAACTTATATCTGTTCTGTCTGTATCATCTCAGTGAGCTTTTATCAGGTTTCACGTATACGCAGCAAGGTGAATTTAGTGTTTTCCGACATTTCAGTGTGGATGAGAAACTTCTTGAAAATGCTAGTGTGGACAGAGAGCATTTTGAAATGAAAACGTTGTTTTCAAATGTATCCGGATTGATGTACAGTAGACGTAACCTACGCTTTCAAACGCAGCCACTCAGTTCAGTTCATTTAGCTCTCTCCTAATGTGCTGATTATCTGAATCAGGTGTGTCAGATAAGCGAGACATACCAAATGTGCAGAGCTGTGGGATGGCTCCTAGTCCTAGACACCACAGTATAGAGGAGGACTGAAACTTATACCCTGTGTCTGAAATCGCCTCCTATACCCTTAAATAGGGCACTATTTGGTATCCGAAACCTTAGTGGCCATTATCGAGTGCACTCATTCAATCCCACAATACATAGCAATAATGAGTGTACAACTGATGTATGCTCAACAGCTAGAGAATACCCATAATGCACTGTGAGAGTTGCATACCGAATGAATTGCCGCATCTTGCCAGAAGATGGCGCTCACAGCTGGATCATCCATCCATCAATTTTACAATGCGCTTGGCATACAATTTAATACAACACAGGTATAAATTAATTGTAAATTGATTATTAAATTGTTTAATTAGAGTTTATATATAAGTAAGAGCATTTGACAAAAGTAGCAAAAAGTAGCACAACACGGTAAATAATAATAATAATAACAACAACAAAGGTGATTAAATACTAAATATTTATCAAAAGCCTCAACAGCTTCCTGGCTATTTTTGTTTTAAATGCAGTAAACTTCTTATGCTCCTCCCACAGAAGGATGTTGAATATACAGCATCACCCCCAATATCAGGTTTGGCAATGATGACCCTAGCACAGAGTTGCAAAACTAAAATTTTACTTAGGGCAAAGGCAAGAAAGGACAAGAAGCAAGAACAAGTAAAGAAACAAAGCAACTGGTTGATACACAAAACATCTGGAATATGACAAAGAAACAAAACGTCACAAAAATCTGGCAAGAACAGAGGAAAGAGAGTATGATAGATAAGGAGGAAAGTACACAAGGAACAGGTGGGAACACTCAACAGAGCAAGGACTAGACAATAGGCATTCATCAAAGCCAAATACACCAAGTTTGGATAGGGCTGATGAGGGTCCCTCAAATACAGCAGGCCTGGTGAGGGTCACTGGAAGTCACTGATGAGGGTCACCAGAAAAACTGGTGCTGGTGAGGGTCCCAACTTCTTTTGTAATTAAATTGATAAAATCAATAATCTATGAATTTGCAAAATTACATTTATTTACCAAACAAATAAAAAATAATTAAAAAAAAAATGTTACTAAAAAATACTAAAATTCTGCACTCAATTCAGCTCTTGTGTTCATGGTATAATCTTCTGTAACAAACAGGCCAATATGAGACAGTTAACTACTAATTCTTCCCTTTCATTACAAACATGCCAATACATTATTAAATGTGATCCGACATCAGTTGTAGACACTGGTTAGGTAATGGATTCGCTGAGATCGCTCGCTAACAGCAAATTATGAACATTTCGAAACAAACAAATTATACAACGAAGCCTCGGTTACTGAAGTTAGATAAACAAGCATGTGAATGAAGGCGGTAGCTACAGAAGGCTATTTAAATGTTACGTGATCTTTCCCAATCATTCTAATAAGCGAATGTTTTCATAACAACATGAGTCGCTTAAAATTGTTAAAGTTATCAACGTTACTGATATTCAAAATGATAAGCAAGCCCTGCTTTGTTTACATTTCGAATATCTGCATTTATCTCGTATATCTTTGTTTCGGTTTCTCCTTTTGAATGATGTTTATATGCTTTTAATAGCTGCTGATATGAACAGCTCGTTCCTCTCACGCATGCGCAGAACGCACGTGTTGTTGTTAGTTTGCCGTCGGCTGTAGCATAGACAGTTAAAAGAAATGGGACACAGCGACCCCATTGAAACTCAATTGAGACAAGTGAAGCCCGTTTTTAGCGATTTTTAGAACTCTCCGTTTCTGACGCGCAGACTCAAACGAAGCTTGATGACGTCAGCAACCTGTCTGACAGATGTAAACCTTCTAGTATCTTGCGTGCAAAAACTGCATCGAGACGGCGAGCTTGAACGGGGAAGTTTTGAGCGAGTAAGCTGATTATTATTTTGTAATAGTATTTTAAATGTGTAACGCTGAGTACGCCATATCGTTCCCGATTGCCTGCGAGCTCTCCTCCTGTCTGTACGGTAATTTCTCTACTGTGCCAAGCGCGTTGGCCCGTGCTCCCGAGATGACGCAATCGTGTTTCTACGGGGCCATAATGTAAAACATAGAAGGTAATGGAGCCGGTGCATCTTTAGAAATAAATAATGTGGAGTCTTTAAACGCCTGATGCGTCAAAGTGACGCAAAATGAATGGGAGTCAATGGGATTCTAACGCAAGTGAAGTTGCTACAAGGATGGCGGCACGCGGCCGACTTCAACTTCGGTCCCCCTGGGCTGTAGTCTGTGCGGTGTGTTCCAGAGCTTTTTGGTCGGACGCTGCCGACGTGAGGCGACAACACCGTCGGCATTCGTCGCCGCTCTTTGAAGTCGGCTTGGTGTGGTGTGTCCTTAGTTTGTCCCTTCACAGCCACCATAGAAGTGAAAAACAAACATGGCAGCCTCCTTGTTGGTGAGTTTAACTATCTTTCTTACGTACTGTACATATAGTTTATTGATAAAAGTGAAGCGGGTGTTTTCTGGACAGTAAACGCCAGAGTTTTACATGACAACTGGTTCATTTTATAATCGAGCAGTGACTTGTGTATAGTACAGTGTATAGTTCTTCACTAGCAAAAGAGAAACACTATGCAGCATGTAATTACCATGTTTTTAGATATGTAAAGTTACTAGGGTAATGTAATGGGTTTTTGGACCTGGTACTATGGTATCATAAAGTATCTTAGAATAAAATGAAAATACGCCAGTGGTCTATTCGTTGAAAACGGGATGCTAATTCCTGCATTTGAATCAAATTTGAAGTGAGATGGCAAAAAGGATACAGAACTGAAAAGTGAATTTAATAAGGTAAAATTAAAATGGGGTGAATTAAAAATATATATATAATTGCTGCAAGTCTCATATTTGATGGAATATTTAAGTTACATTATTAAATAACCATAAACATATAAAACAAAACATGGTATTTTCAGAAATATTAAATTGTTATTAATATGCACCGTTTGAAATGGCACCCATAAAATCTGATTTAATTCACATTCCAGCTCATTAATTGAAAGGGAGCTGATTGTTTAAAAAAAAAAAAAAAAATTTGTCATGTCATGGAACATGTGTCAGTCATTCCTTACCATTGTATAGGGAGTTGACAAAATAATGTGAAAACCTTGGAAATTGGAAAAATAATATTTTGTATTTATTAATACAGCTTCCAACCCTCTTCATTCTACTTTTGAGCAGCTGAATGACAATAGAATCGGCTTCTCACTCTTTTCTTCAAAAACTGCCCAATGCTTATTATATTTATTATCAATGGTTTGATAATATTCAAATCAGGTGATTTGTCTGGCCAGGCCAGATCTTGAAGTTCATCTTGGTACTCCAGCTGTCCAGGTATTATAATCACTGTATTTTATGCATTTTAGCATTGGTGTCTGTGGTTATTATTAATTTTGGCAGTTGCAGCTCTTTAATGGATGTTGGCTTTGTGAAGTTCTCTGTGTTTGGTTTTTCCTGGTCAATCCTTCTTATTATTACTGTATCTTGATAATACCCTCTGATATTATCCACATGCCATCATACAGCCTTCTGTATTGACACTAAAGTTTCACATAATAATTAATCCTAAATATAATCTAGAAAATTGTTGTAAATGACTGGATATGCTTTTCAAATTTTGTTTAGTTTTTTTTCTTTCAGCGCAAAAATTAAACATTAAATTTTTGTTTTTAAAAAACTCATATTCTGTGTTATTCTGCAGTTATTCTGGAGCTGAATACGAGCAGGGCCTGATACAGCGGCCAAGAGCAAACAGAGGACCATCATGAAGCTTCCACACACACTGGACTTAGACATCTATAAACAATGTTGTTGCTGACAGTGGAGATTCTATATTATTGTTCATTAAAACGCCCAAACGTGTTATTTTAATAAAGTGCTGTGCTCATGTATTGTCTATTTTTACTGTGTAAAATACATTGTTGCCTATTTGATCATTGTTTTAAGACAGACAAAAAAACAAAAAAAAAAACAAACAGGTGTCAAATCTGATTAGTCAGAGTAAATCCTGTAATCCGTTTTATGGAGGTGTGAGGATATACAATCTAAGTGTTAGAAAGACAGAGGAACATACGAAAGGTGGATGAAGAAATCTGACTTACGGTAATGTTTTTATTTTATGCAAATATGTAAACTGACACTTACAGTGTTGTAATTAACATTAACTTGAAAGACATGTTTTGTACAAATATACCATTGTTTCCACCCGGAAGATTTGATCTACAGAGTGCAGAGAAATATTACGTAGAAATAATATAGAATTGAAGGTAATTTTCAGGAAATTCCTAAACGGCCAGGTTCGGAAGTCATCTAAGATAAAAATTCTTCATGTAATATTAAATATTATTACTATCATTATTATTATTATTAACAAAAATAAAAATATCTTACAAATAGTAAAATTGCTATCAAATTTTAACCGTGTCATTTAGGGAAGTTATTTAAGACTATCACTTCAGCAGCACATATGTCATTATCATGCCATACTTGTTACTTTTCTCATAGGACCAATCAAAGACCAATAATAGTCTTTTTTATTCGTAAAAATTTTAACTTTTTTTTAACAATTTTATAAACATTTTTTTTTGTTTTGTTTTTTACAATTTTATAAACAGAATTTCATCTGTATGTCAGGCACCTATTCTTTATATGGATAAATTTAAACGAATAAGAGGTTTCTTCTGCAAGATAAATACCGGCCTGAGAGTTGAATGCGAATCAACGGAGGATTCGGCTCTCTGTCTGAGCCTCTTGCGCCCCCTCGAGGAAACTACATGTCCAAGAACGTTTACACCTATCAACATAAGCCACCCGATGAAACATTAGCGACGCACACGAGCTATTGTCCCTTTAATAAAACAGTGCTGTCATCTCGTAACTTCATGTGTTTTAGAATTTCAGTACTATTTGAAAGCGGATAAATGTCTGAAGGTAATATTATGATTGTGCCTTTGTTTATGTGAGTGTTCTCAGACACAGTTAGCCGTTAGCAAAAGAGAAAGCTAATTGAAGGTTTTCCACTGTTTGACTGATATTTTGACATTCACATCAGTGTGATGTGTTATTGTGTCCTGCAGAGGCTTCTAAAAGGGCCCAAGAGGAGGCTGACGCACCAGATCTCGAGGTAAATGAAGATACAAGTTAATTTGAACAGAGATGCACTTACGTATATAGAAATAAACACACGTAATATGTGTGAATAACATCAAACACACATGACACGTCAAACAACACGTTCATTAGACTTATCATGGACATGTACCATAGTGATATGTATTTTGGGGCCTGTACAAAGTTAATACCATGTTGTTGTTTTTTTGTTTTGATGTTTTTTGGACCTTGGAAGTGGCATGCTATTCTTTTAAGTTCTCTATGTATTTAACAAAATACCATGGCACTACCATAATACTATACAGTAATAGTACATTATTGTAATATTTTATATAAAACGATTGTCAGCTAAAATAACAACAGAATAATAAAACTGCATAAAAAAATAATTGGCAGCGGCTATTTACAGTAAGTGCAAATAGCTATATATTCTATTTACACTATGTTAAAATAGTAGGATTTTCTGCTATTTATAGCTACTACTTATTGCAAATAGTGGCAATTATCTGCACCTTAGTATTGCTGTACATTATAAAACAGAATGCAATAATAACTTACTGAAAATAAAAATTAAAATAAACAAACAAATGCAATCCAACTTATACAAAAAAAAAAACCCCACACCAAACCTACACCGACCCTACACTTTATGTACAGTTTTTTGATTATTTCCTTCATTTTTATTGAAAAAAAAAAACTTTTCTGATGTGATTTGAAAATTGAAAAGGGAGAAAAAAAAGTTAACCAAAAGGTGGATTTGAACCTGGGTCGATCGTGTCAAACACCATTTGCACCACTAGAGTTGATGACTGACAACTGTCTTTTGTAATGTTGACTAGCCAAATCACATGTTGGTGGGCGGAGTTAGTGTAAATAGCCTCTGCCAACAAGGCAGGCTTATTTGCACTTAGTGAAAATAGACACTCCGTAAATTATTTCATATTATTGCTTCAACCTGTGCCAATAATTCAAAAAGGCCAAATGTCAGCTGATATATCAGCTCTGTCTAGTATTTTTTTTCCTCAACTGTATTTTTTATCTTTATTTTATTACCTTTTTCTGCAAAAAATATGTATAGATAGGAAATGAATATGTGAACATGAGATATTAATGCAAAATATGTAACTGTAGTAAAAATCCACCATGTTCAGCACAGTAAGCAACCAGTTCATATCTATATCTTTATAAAAAATAATAATAATAAAATCTGTATTATTTTGATATGCTTTTCTGCAGTGTCAGTCTGACGACAGCAGTGACGAGGGCGACGCTTCAGGAGACACTGAGAGTATGTGTCAAAGAATCTGTCCTTAAAGTACATTAGAATAAATCATGTGATCTTAGCTAAAGTTAGATATGCTCCTTTTTCAGTGGATTTCTTACGCAGTCTCTTCTCACGAACTCTTGGCCTGAGTCCTGGAGAGAAAGTCTTGGATGAGCTGACCCTGGATGGGGTCGCCCGCTACATCCTGAGTGGCAAATGTGAGTTAACCTCTCAGATGAGTCCAGTCTTTAAAAATAAAGTGTGTCATTTTTTCAATGTTAAAATAATATACAATACACAATTCACAATCAACAGTAAAAAACAAAAAAGCCATTTGTAGGTTGTAAACACTGTGGTGAACATATTGCACCTATGTTTGATCAAGTTATTTTGGAGTCAGCTAGTGAGATGCTGTTCAGTAAATTACATGTGTTTGTCTGTATTAACAGGCAAGAACATTATCTGTATGGTTGGAGCTGGAATATCTACATGTAAGTAAATCGCTTATCATAAAAAGCAGTTTTCTTAAATTAAGCACTATTTGTTTTTTATGTTAAAGTATTAATTAACCTGTAGTCTTTTTGACATTAAGCTGCTGGAATCCCAGATTTCCGCTCTCCTGGCACTGGTCTATATGCTAATTTGCAGAAGTACAACCTGCCTTACCCAGAGGCCATCTTTCAGATTGACTATTTCAAGGTCTGTTTGTGATTCTGAAGAAAAGCTGCAGCCTCATTATTTGTTATCTAAGAGGACACAAGCCAAATTTTTATTGTTTCTTTCCAGAAACATCCGGAGCCCTTTTTTGCTCTTGCCAGAGAGCTCTACCCAGGACAGTTTAAGGTAATTTATGAATCTTTTCTGACATACATGGGTCACCAATGAAATTCTGTTATGAAGGAAATCAAACCTGAGCCTTTTCTATATCCTTTTGACTTGAATTGTCTAATTTCTGCAAAAAAAAAAAAAAAAAAAAAAAAAATCAATGTAAACAATATTGCAACATCAGAAATCAACAGCTGATTTGACAGCAGTGTGGAATAAGTCTGTTTTTTTAATAAAAATAAACATCTGTAATTAATAGCATAGAATATACATAACTAACAAAATATATGCATAATTACGTAAAATGCATATTTAAAGAAGTGCTGGCAAACCTTCCACCTCGTTATGCCAAATTCCATTATATTACATGCTCTTCTTTGTCATGTCAAGAGGTCGATAAGGCATACAGTAATACAAATAATGACACGTGTATTGCTGTGTTTGACTCTTGTATGCTCCTTGGTTTCTTTAGCCCACAGTATGTCACTATTTCATGAGGATGCTGAAGGACAAAGGTCTACTGACTCGCTGTTACTCTCAGGTAAAAGACTGTTTGTGTTGTTATATGTTTGTTATTTTATGCTGTTATTGAAAATGAATAATTATATGTATTTATTATACAATTATTATTGTTATTTTTTAAAACATTGATACTTTAGAGAGAGTTGCAGGTCTGGAAGGAGAGGACCTGATTGAAGCTCATGGTACGTTTCACACCTCTCACTGCGTGAGCTTCCTCTGTCGTAAGGAGTACTCCATGGACTGGATGCAAAGTACAGTATTGAACGCAAAAATTTCATTTTCAGTTTTAAATGAGATTTGGGAATATAGTAAACTATTCACATTTCATGTTTTTGACTCACAGCTAAAATTTTCTCTGAAGATATTCCTAAGTGTGATTCCTGTGGGAGCCTGGTAAAACCTGGTAAGAGCAATTATTTCTAAGAATAATGTATGATTTGACTTAGAATTTGAATTAGTTTTGGCTTCAAGACAGTTCATGTAAAAATGATGTTATTTCAAAGCTGTATGATTTTCTTTCTTACATGAAGCACAAAAGATATATTATAGAATGTCAGAGTTGCTCTTTAGCATAAATATAAAATATATAAATATAAAAAAGTGGTCCATACAGGTTATATAATTCCTGGTCTTCTGAAATGATATAAGCTTAGTGTGAGAAGCTATTGTTCGATTGCTTTCATTGGTGACTACCCTCTACTTCTGTTGTGATGATTTTAGCCTCTTTGTGGATGTATTTCCTCTCCTATTTTAGATATTGTGTTTTTTGGGGAGAATCTGCCTGCCCGGTTCTTCACTTCCATGAAAATGGTGAGGATTCAGCCTATCTGTGTTAAAGGGATACTCCACCCCAAAATGAAAATTTTGTCATTAATCACTTACCCCCGTGTCGTTCCAAACCCGTAAAAGCTCCGTTCGTCGAACACAATTTAAGATATTTTGGATGAAAACCTGGAGGCCTGTGACTGTCCCATAGACTACCAAGTAAGTAACACTGTCAAGGTCCATGAAAGGTATGAAAGTCGTCGTCAGAATACTTCATCTGCCATCAGACGAAAAGTGTATTTACTTGGCAGTCTATGGGACAGTCACAGGCCTAACGGTTTTCATCCAAAATATCTTGTGTTCCGAAGACGAACTGACCTTTTACAGGTTTGGAACAACATGCGGTTAAGTGATTAATGACAAAATTTTCATTTTGGGGTGGAGTATCCCTTTAAGGTTAAAGTTCCTTTCCAGTCAGTCCACATTCTCAGTTTGACTGATACTATCATTCTACTGTTTACTGCAGGACTTTCCTCGATGTGACCTTCTCATCATAATGGGCACATCCCTGCAGGTTCAACCTTTTGCATCACTAGTCAGTAGGTAAGATTCTCACTCATGTCTTCATGCATCCTTTGGGCCCCGCTAAATTTTTAGATTATTTCACATTTTCTGAGTTGATTCTGGAGGAAATGCTGTGAAATCGATGTAAATAAGGTATGATTTTTTAAGGTAAAACATCTGGATATTTTTTACTCATTGAACTATATATAACATATATCACAATGATTATGCATTTGTGCTGAATGGCTTAGAGCAGTGCTTCCCAAACCTGTCCTGGAGGCCCCCCTGCCCTGCACTTTTTGTATGTCTCCCTTATCTAACACACCTGATTCCACTCGTCAGCTCATTAGTAGAGACTGCAAGAACTAAATTGGGTGTGTCTGACTAGGGAGACATACAAAATGTGCAGGACAGGGGGTCCTCCAGGACATGTTTGGGAAGCACTGGCTTAGAGCAACACTATGTAAATTTTGGCGAGCTCTAGCGGTTAATAAACAGAACTGCACGCATCCCGCGGAAGAACATTCTAACCGGAGCTACTTCTCCAAGTTTATGTCTATGGCGATTCACGCAGGTATGTGTTACTCCGCAGCGGTGACGACCCGAACAGGCTACAATAGTCCAAAAATGATCACTTATTATAAATGTACCGTAGTGATTTGGGATAAGACAAAAAGGCGGTTTGGTAGATGAATTTATGATGTACTCGCTCATTATATACATTTTGCAAATTTTGAACACAGAAAAAGTTACATAGTGTTTCTTTAAAAATGTTTTGTATTCAGAGGAACCATTATTTTGATCAAATGGCCACTGTTGCTGAGCATGTAAAATAAATGCAGCAAAACACACCTTTTTCACTAAATTAAATACAAGAAATAATGATATTTTATTGTTTTTATTAATATTTACCACTTTAACAGTACATAGTAGTAAACATTTTTGAATGATGGTGCATATGAATTGTTGAATCAGTGTTGTGAACTGATTTGCACAAATAAATCAAACTTAACAACCACCTAATTGGCATTCAAAATATATGCTATTAAATATTTCTGTCATGACATTTTCATAATCGAGGGTCATAATGACACAAGGTTAAGTCTGCTGGCACCTTCTGTAGGAGCTTGGCTGAAATAATGTGAATTAAATACTTGAAGAATTAAATTAAAATGAAAACGAATTATGTTGATTAATTCTATTTTTTTCCAGCAAATAATATTGAATGATAAATGTTTGAAGTTTTTGCAAATCTGCAACTCAATCATTGTCTCGTCTGCAGAGTGTCGAACAGCTGTCCTAGACTGCTCATCAATATGGAGAAAACCGGACAGGTCTGTAATTGAATAAATGTGTAATTATTATAAACATTTCAATAAAACAAATTCATTTTATAATTTTGTTTATGCATTATGTGTCTGTCTCAAACAGTCAGAATTTGGCATGGGATTATTCAGTTTTGGAGGAGGAATGGATTTTGACTCAGACAAAGCCTACAGGTAAGGCCTCCAAGTATTGTCATGCTAAATGGTTTGGTTTCTTGGTCTATTCACGGGCATTTTGAATCTCTAGCCAAAAAAGAACACCAAAACTATTTAAACTGATCCTGAAATGATTTTAATAGGTATAGTATATGGGTCACTTTCTCGAAATTGTGCCATGTGTGTCCCCCTATTGATATAACAGGATATTAAACTTATTTACATTATTGTATGAACTTGAGGCACATTGTTGGGTGTTTATTTTTAGGCATCTAGCTGTAACATTCTGAAACTAGTGGTGGGCAAAGCAAGGCTTCATGAAACCCCGTCTCTACGGTGACACCTAGTGGTCATTTTCAAGTATTGCCCTGAAACAGCATTAGCAATATATCAGTTAGGCTAAAGTTGTTGTAATGTGTTGTAACATCTCTCTGAAACTGAATGAACGCTTTGTGAATATGTTATTTTGGTCATGAAAAAATAAAATACATCAAGCCATAACTGGCATTTTTTACATATAATAAAGATTTTTATTTAAATATATGAATTGTTCTGCTGCATTAACTCCACTTTTATACTTTGCGGTAGTTCGGTTAAGACAGATGTGCGAGTGCGACTGGGTGGTTTGTTCCTGACCCTGTTGATCAAAAGCAGATTCGGGTCTCGAAACACTCGTGAAATGCCCTGGTGCTTTGATTCACCTTAGTCACGTGACAGGGGGGTTTCGAATCACACTTCGGAGCAGGGTTTCAAAACATCTGTGCTTTGGGATCTCGACACCGTGTCCAAATGTCAGTTTTACATCAGTTATCCATATCTGAGACAGCATCTTTCACACTGTACGAGTCCCTCCAGAGCAGGAATTCATAAACCCATGAAAAAAAGCAGTGCTAAAAGTTTCTAAATTAGAATTGTAAAACATTCCTCTACCTAAGGTTAAAAGCAGGGTTTATGATGATGAAAACTTGTGGTTAAGTGCAGTGTGAAAAGCCCTCAAGTGTGAAAAGCCCTATTACTAAAGTCATTTTCAATCAATTTAATGCATCGTGTGTGAATCAAATGATCAATTAAAAACGTAAGAATGTCTTATTTATTTCTAACTTTTAAAATATCAGTTGGTGTGAATTAGCGTACAGTTGTTAAGGGGGTTTGAAAAGAATGTGTTGATTTTTATCGATCGTTCACAGAGATGTGGCTCACCTGAGCACCTGTGATGACGGCTGCATGGCTCTCGCCGAACTGCTGGGCTGGAAAGTAAATACAGGCATATTCTCACACAGATCTGACATGTTATTCAAATCAGTAATATATATATTTTTTTTATTTCTTTCTTAAACTATGTTTATTGCATGAGATGTCACCACTCTTGTTTCAGGAAGAGCTGGAACAGATGGTGAAGCGTGAACATGCTTTAATTGACAGCAAAGATGCCAAAAAGAAGGACAAGGAAGCCAGTCAGAACTCCAAAAGCACTGGGGCAGAGGCTGGAAAGAGTGACAAGACAGAATAACCAATCAGAGCATGAAGAGGGTTTACATGGCAGCCCTAATAGATCTACAGAATTTAACTCCACTTCTCAAAGCCAAGTCTGTCCTTCTTGAGTCTACAGTCGATCACATCTTTCTGTTTCTTTGAGCTTCTGTGTCTCTCATCTGCCTATAATAGCAATACAGATATTATAGAAATAGTACAGAAACCTCACAGAGCTCAGACAGTAACAGTGAGACAGACCAACAGCAAACACTCTTGCAGAAACATGGTGTTATGCATGGGCCAGCAGACGGTTTTGATTAAAAACAGTTTGTGAAATAATCATAAAAAAAAAAAAAAAACAATGCTATAAATGTAATGTTTTAAAGCTGATAAGCATCACACTTACACTTTATGCTTTTTCACATAAGGTCTCATTTTATCCAGCATAAAGCAGAGTTTGAAACCCAAATTTACTACTGTAATTCTGTTACTCAGAAACATACAAAAGGAAACTTTTTTTTTTTTTGCATTATGATAATGAGAATTTACAAGATAAGTCTGCTTAATTCTTACCAAGTTTCATGAGATTAACAATAATACTAATAATAGTTTACGATCTTCTGTCTAAACTTGTCAAAATAAGATTCTTTTCTTTGTGCAATCATTTGTAGATTTTAGTATAATGTTATATTTTTAAAAGTATTAATGAATGTTTATTTGAATGAATTATTAATGATCTCTGCATTATATTAACTATTATAATACATTTTGATGTTAATTCATTCTCTGTTGCTTATCTTTGGTTCGGAATAGATAGCTACGCCTGTGGCTCAATTGTGTAAGAGGAAGTTTGCCTAACAGTGTTTTACAACATGACAAAACATATCAGATTGAGCCTAATGCAACCTTATGTGGGGAAACGAGAATTAAAGATGAAACCTTTAAAAATTTTGTACAGTATGTATGCATGTGGTGTCATTTTGGTCAAAAGGCATTAAAATAGTTATTTTAAAAAACGATAGTTATTAGACATTCCAGCCAAACTAAAATATACCTATAGTAAGTAACAGCTATGACGTAAAATAACTGTTCCCCTAGTGGCTGTGTATATGACTAACACACACAGGCCACCTACAGTAAAGTCATGTTCAAAAGTTTTGGCAGTGACATACATTTTGTGTTTTGCAAAGTTTGCTGCTTAAGCTGTTGTGGTGTTCATTCACATTGTTTCTAGATTATTGTGTAGAGTGATCAGATACATTTGAAAGAATTGCTAAAAGCTTCACTGGCCAAAAAAATGAACTTTTTTCATACACACATACAAAAGCCTAATTTCACTGTTTTTTTGATTCTGACACAAAATAGCCAGCTAACATTAATAGAATAATCATATCATCAGCACATGTGAAAGTGTGGATCTTACCGGGGTGGCAGCTACCACCAAGAAAAAGAGGTGCCACCCCAGAATAAAATATAAATGTAAGCAGTGTTTCATGTGCTACTTTTCACCCCCGCCGATGACAGAGTAACGCAAAATAATAGCAAAAGCACGTCTTTTAATAAACTCTAAACGATGGTTGCACGGATTCATTTACAAATGACTCTTATGAACCGGATCTTTTTGATTAAAAATCACAAAGCGCTGCCCAGTTCACTAACGAATTGTTTTTACATTTGTTCGTGAATCGGATAATGACTGCTTTTCAGGTAACTCAGAAATCCTCTGAGAAATCTAATCCCGTCCGGATATATCTGATATTCATCGCGTAATTGTTTGGTGATCCGACTCTCCGACCGCTTGCTCCACTTTCATCGTTGATATAAGATGAAATCAAGATGCCGATCACGGAAAGTAATAGCAGAGTTAGGTAAGAATCTAGTATTGCATGTTTCTCGATTGTTAATATAACTGATTTTAGTTGGCACTTTCCCCCCAAAACCACTAATTCAGTTTTAAAACAAAGACACATTTCTCTAAACGTTTAACAATGAGTAAGTTAAACATTAGGTATCAAAACTGATGACACACCAATCAGAATCTCTGCATGCTAACAAAGAAGAGATACAGTATAATTACAGTACATACCAGTACATTAACTGTAGGCTATTGTGGTGCATGCCAAGTTCATAAAGTGATAATGGAATGTTCACAATTCTATATGTACAGTAAACTGTAGCACATGTCGTACACCTTCAAGCACGTAACTGCCAAATTTTATTTGTTACTATTTTTTATGTGTACTGCATTTTTTGCAGAGCTGAGAAAATGACTGCCTAGAGATAGTCTTGTGTCAGGAGGCCAAGAAACTGCTATAGTACTGTATACTATAATTAAATTTAGCCAAGTGTGCAAAGGATTCTAAAGGAAATTTTTAATTTTTTAATTTTTATTTTAACACTGTAGGCTATTGTGGTGCATGCCAAGTTCATAAAGTTATTTGGTATTTGAACTTTTCTTGTGCTTTTCATCTACTGCAAGATTACTTAACAGTAGTAAAATGAAAATGAGTTTTTCCCAGAAGTTCATTGCTGATTTATACATCTGTATCTGTAATTTATTTTATGTAGCCTAAACTGTAATAGACTGAGCAGCAAAAACAATTCCTGAATCCTAGTAAGAGTGTTTTGTTACAGTGTTATTGATCTCAGTGTTAACTGGGCAGGAAAGTCATCTGTGTATTTGAATTGTAACCATTTACAGGTTGTTGTTTTTTTTTTTTTTTTTCAACTGCTTACACAAAATCTTTACCTGGCCCAAAATTTCTGAAAGCTGACACTCAAACACCAGAAACAAACACCAAATCTGCAAAACCATACACTAATTCTCAGTCTTTGACAACTTCATAAAACACATAAAACAAAATTCACAAAACACGACACAATTCTCTATGTAACACACAAAAAAATCTAACAGGAATTAATATTATGACAAAGGTGTTTGCAAATGTTTGCTTTTGAGATGTGTTTGTGATATTTTTAATGCAGTGCTTTATTTTGCACGAGATGTGAGGCAATTTGCATTTTCTGTGTGCAATTCTTGGATTTTTGTGTAAAGTTTCGAAAAAAAAAGAGGCAAAGTTTTGAAAATATAAGCAGTTGAAAAAAACTAGATTGACAAGTTTGAAAGACAAATTTATGCTGACTTGTCTTAAAGTTTTTTTTTTTTTTTTTTTTTTTTTTAAACGTAAATGGTTTGTTCTAGATGTTTGCTAAAGTGTTGCTAGTTGGTTGCTAGGATGTTCTGGGTGGTTGCTAGGCTCTTGCTATGCTGCTGGGGTGTTGCTAGAGTATATGGTTGATAGTTTGTTCTGGGTGAATACATACATTCCCACCTCTGTTAATAACAGAAAATCAAACATTGATTTCAAAACTGATCCAGTTTCAGTGCTTTGATTTTATTGTACTTCTTTCTAATGTCAGTAAATTCAAAAGTTTTTCTTGCTCTTAAAATTGCACTAAACGTGATTATACCATCTAAGTAGCCTATGTAATTGTAATAGAACCGCCTGTGTTCTTTAGTGATACAAGCTCAGAAACATTTAGAACCTGTTGAAGTTTTTTTATATTGTGTATTGACTTGACGCCATGATGGACATTAAAATGTTGTTATTTATTTTTCATTTTAAACAGTATAGATGATTACTTAATGGTAATACAACTATGTCAGACCATGAATCCCCAAAAACAATGCATGGGGGCTTGCTTTGGTGTTGCCACCCCTCATAGACCCTATGCCACCCCTTTGCCCTTTGCCATTGTAAGAGCAGACTGAATGCTATAAAAGGAGGAAAGAAGTGCTTCCAGTCATTGTGTTCTTGTTAGCAATGGTTACCTCCAAAGAAACACGTGCAGCCATCATCGCTTTGCGTCAAAATGGTTACTACAAAGAATATTGCACCTGAAAGAACCAGAATGGCAGCAGGTTGGTGTGAGAGCATCTGTAAGCACAGTGAGGCCAAGACTTTTGGACAATGGCCTGGTGTCAAAAAGTGCAGCAGAGAAGTCACCTCTCTCCAAGAAAAACTTCAAGGAAAGACTGAAACTCTGCAGGAAGTACAAGAATTGGACAGTAGAAGACTGGTGCAAAGTTATTTTTTTCTGATGAAGCTGCCTTCCAATGATCCATGAGCAATTTGGTGATGACCGTGCATTTTCCAGCATGATGGAGCACCATGTCACAAAGCAAGAGTGATGACGTGGCTTGAAGATCATTACACTGAAATTTTGGATCCGTTACCAGGCAACTCCCTAGATCTCAATCCCATAGAGAACCTGTGGATCATTCCTCAAAAGGCGAGTGGACAAGCAGAAGCCCACAAATTGTGATCAACTCCGAGAACTAATAAGGCAAGAATGGATCGCTATCAGTCAGGATTTGACCCAGAATCTAATATCCAGCATGCCAGAGCGAACTGCAGAGGTTATGAAGAACAAGGG
Organism: Cyprinus carpio; assembly: GCF_018340385.1. Taxonomy (NCBI): domain Eukaryota; kingdom Metazoa; phylum Chordata; class Actinopteri; order Cypriniformes; family Cyprinidae; genus Cyprinus; species Cyprinus carpio. The sequence goes on from NC_056586.1 coordinate 8,406,434, forward strand.
TCAATACTGTAAACATCGACTCACTATATGTGTATGTGTGTGTGTGTGTGTGTGTGTGTGTGTGTGTGTGTGTGTGTGTGTCTATATATAAATATATATATATCTATATATATATATATATATATATTATATATAATATAATATAAAGCCTTAAATATATATACTTAAAATACATATATATACAATATATATATATTTAAGTTTTTATAAAATTGCCAATAAACAGCCCAAAACACAAAATTTATTTTTCAGTGTACTATCAAATATACTGAAGCAGCAAACTTTGCAAAACACAAAATTTATGTCACTGCCAAAACTTTTGGCCATGACTGTATTAACCTCAGTTTATATGTCAGGTCCATATTTTTTATAATAAGTAACAATTTTATAGCATTTCTCAGAAACATGTCTTGTTATCATGCTATATTTATTGATGTTAAAACAACCAGCTGGTTAAAACAACCTTTGTGATCGGTAGTACCAGATTATAGACAGCACTGAAATGTTACAGTTCTCAAACATTTATTTAAACCTTTTAATCTTAATAAATGTTTTTAGAGATGGCTATGGGTTTGACCTTAATTAGAGTCAATGTGGATTTTATTGTAAGAGGAAATACAGTGAGGAACAATGGGAACAACTCTCTTCCCTTGAGCTCAGTTATCAGCAGAGCATGATCTTCTAAAAAGAAAAGTGGTTTAATTTTTGGCATGCAACTGCTGGCTTGACTAAAATTGAATTGATATGAACTGAGCTACATGGTACTGTTATATGAAAGTAACACTTATTTAGCTACACTCTTTCTGCTGTAGGCCTATGTGACATCCTACTTCTATCACTGTGTTCAAGTTTTCACTTTGAGGTTTACCACAACCATGACGTGGGTGGAGCTTGTGGTGTGAGAGACATACACAAAAAGCATCATTAACGGTGCTGTTACACTTGTCTAAGCTGAAACTGATCTTTAATGTGACTGAAACTGATGCCTTGAACATTCCATAACAGGAGCAAAAGTGAATCTCATTGTAGGCATGACAAAGTACAGGACAGATTCGTAATGAGGAGTGTCAATTACCTCACACATAAACCTGCAGTGCGTGGAGGCGTTTGGTGAAGCTTTCAGAGATGTTTTTTCTTCATCTAGGAAGACATTTTGAAGACACCACATGTGAGTTCAGCTCTGACTTCTGTTTGCATCATTACAAGTAAGTTACTTTAAATACACATTTCTCAACTTATTCTTGAGACATGGGACTAATAGGTAAAGTTTGTAGCAGTATCAACAAATCATGTTCATGTTCATTTTGTCCCAGAAAATGTAATTTAAATTCACACAACTTATCACAATTATGACATAATTGTGGCTATGTTGAATGCAGTATGATACAAATTTTTATTTACTTTATGAAGACTACTGCAAAATGTTCTTTAAGAAATCTGTAACAAGACAGAGCCTTTGAATCTGAGGTAGAAGATTGTATTTATTTGAAACTAAATTATGTATTGGTTTAATTTTCTATAGTATGTGTTTAATTATAGTTCTGTGGCTAAAACGACCATCAAAATGTTTGCCTAATCTGTAACGACACACCCACTGAAGTTGTGTAATAAAACTGTTTTATAAATTAATTTATGAAAAATTAGATTATCAAATTCAAGTCAAAACAACTGCAAAACAAGGCTTTGCCAGCTTTATCTTAATGTTGAATTTCAATAGCATGTTTTCTGTTAAAGTTCTGTGTCTAAAACAAATATAAAAATGTTCTTATAAAAACAGTAACAAGACACACCATGAGGTTGATACAGCAGAGGGTATTTATTTTAAATAAATGTATTTATTAGTTTTAATTTCAATAGTATGTACTTTTTTGGTGTCATACTTCTGCGAAAACAACGAATATTAAAATGTTCTCACAAGGAATCAGCCGACTGCATAACCACTGGATTATGGAATGATAATGATTTTTAATATTTTTTAAAGTTTTTCTTTTATAGTAATATAATAATAACCACTATCACAAATCTTGTTTACAATATGTCTTATTTAAATTCAAGTGAGCGTTTGTCAAGTGTTTGTCTTTATATCTTTCAAAGACCATGGTGCACAAATTGCTCTGTTTTGTTAATTGTAAGAAATATTCCGGTGGAAAACATTAATCGTTTTAAACCCTAACATGCACTTTTTGGACGGTCCCTAGCTGGCCTAAGCGCCAGCTCGCTGCTGCTAGAGACTTTATGCGTTGCAACATAGGGGAGGAGTAAAACAAGTGCGATTTGTGTTAAGTTCTACGTTCTAATGCTCAGTTATACGTTCTAATATATATATAGGGTGAATACTGGTAAAGTGGGACACTTTCTGATAATTTATATTCTGCATACTTTTTTATTATGATCCAAATGTCTTAGCCGCTCATATGATACTATTCTAAATAGCTTAGGAGCTCTGCTGTACTATAGACAATAAAAAAGAAAGAAACATTAAACACAGGATGGATGACTCTTCCTCAAACACACAATCACCCCAAACCACATTTTTCAAGGTGCTACTGTCAAACTGGGACACCTTTATTGGAAAACTGGGCCACTTAAAACACATTCAGTTGTTATTCAAGTGTAGGCCTTATAAATTAAATACACAATAACAATATAAACAACAATATAAACAACAACAACAATAATATATACATCCCTTTTTTTAAGAAGGGGTGCAGGTACAGCAAATTCAACCCACCCCCTCCCTCGCCTGCCCACAAAATTTTATATTGGGTTAAATTTATTTCATACAAATTAAAAAATAAATAAATAAATAACCTTCATTAACATCTCTTCTTGTAGGAATTAATTGATTGCTCACAGGCTTAATTTAATTTCTGTATGGTAGGTTAATCTACACGTCAATACAGCCAGTGCAAGTGAACGCCTCCCCGTCTTCAATGAGGCCATTCTCCTCGCCACACGTCTCATGGAACCAGTCCTCGCAAACAATGCACATGATCCAGTCCTCTGTCTTCTTTGGATCATTTGCATCACCAAATTTGGCTTTACAAATATTGCAAATGTCCTGGCCATCCGAGCTTGTACCCTCCATCTTTCTTGTTTTTGGTTTTTTTTTGGTAGGCTTTGTTTGTTTTTTTGAGGCAATGTATGAAAAATGCGTGAGAACTGGCATAGTTTAAGTCAGTCTTTGTTGAAATATCTAGCTAACTAACTATGTATGAGGGACATATAAAAAGGTAACTCAATTCCTCCATTAGAATGACTTGAATGGCTGTCCCAGTTTGCCAGTAATACCCTGTCCCAATTTAACAATATGCTATTGGCAAACTGGGACAGTGTCAAAATCGCATAATAAAAAAACCCCAAGAAGATTAATATGAATGTGATTTTTAAAAATTCTGATTCACCATTACATCCTATAACAAAATATGTAACAATTACAAATGATCCATGAGTTGTTTTATTTTTATAACCTTAACATTATTTACCTCAGAATGCTATGTCATTTTACTTACCATCACAGTTCACTGCAAGGTTGTTAAATATGATGTGCCACACCCCGGAAGTGATGTCATAGCCACAGAATTTTTTTTTTTATCACATACTTGCTACTGATGAGATCAGTGTTGATTTTTAGTAAAAAAAAAAACATATCCATGTAAAGATATAAATTATTAAGCTTAACTGTCCCACTTTACCCATTGTCCCACTTTACCAGTATTCACCCTAATAAAATATATCTATATATATATATATATATACACACACACAATTATACTCATCCACTAAGGATTTATAGATTTTTTTTTCGCGGCTAAATGTCTAACATAAAACGTCGAACCAACTGTATATCAGTACCAAAAGAAAGTAAATACTGAGACAAATTTTGAAAGAATCAGTGAACTTTTATTATTATTACTATTATTATTATTATTCGTATTGAATAAAAATACTTATTAAGAGTCCATACTGCATGTTAATTTAACCATTCATCCATCTATCCATCCACATTATTATTATTCTAAAGTGATAAACAGAAGTAAAGCAATGAAGTAACAATGCACAGGTGTGTCCAAATGTTTGACTGATGTATTTCAACAAGTTGGAAATGGCTCTTTTTGTCACAGCACATGGCCCTCTGTTTTTAAAGCTGCATATCAGAGATGAAACTCCTCCCTTAAAGGGGTGATGATGTGAGAAACCGAATTTGCCTTGATTTTCTGGCATATAAGACGATATTGTACCATTAAAACTTCCTGCAAGTTTCATAGCTTAAGATGTCCTCCCCATTATAAATGAATCCTTTATTTAATTAAGCTCCAAATACAGCCCGATGTAGATCCTATGGGGCAAGGTGACGTCACCTAGCACCAGTCGTTTGCATATGACCGCCTCCAGCGCAAGACAACTACGTCTAATTTGGCATCATTGCATCGTTTTCACGCCCAAAGTTGTTCAGTCGACGTGCAGCAAGTGGGTCTGAAGAAGTAGCTGTTTACAATAAAATTGTGATGTCATGTAGAATGTGCCGTTCCTGGCTGTGGAAAAACAACATGTTTGAATACGTTGCCGAAGGATCCAGACGTGAGGGAAAAATGGATTCAGTTTATTTTTTTGGGAACGTCCCAGTGACGTCAGTGTTAATTTACGCGTGTGTTCACTACATTTTACGGATGACTGTTTGAGTCAGTTTTGCGTTCAAAAAACTATAGTGATATTATAATTGCATCTAAGGGAACATAACAAACCAAAAAACCCATGTTATGACCCCTTTAAGTAAAAAAAAAATAAATAAAAAAAATCTGTCTTTTGATTTTACCACCATTTTTTACCATAAAACACATTAGCTGTTCACAAAGAACTATGACAAAGAAAGAGCAAATGAAAAATACAAATGAAAGAATGTGGGGTTGGAGAAAACCCATATTTCTTAATTTCCTTTGTTTCTCAATTTCCAAATAACAACAGGGTTACAGCAACATAGCTAAAATGGAGGACCTCTTAACAGAACAGATTTCCTGAACAGGTCCATCGTTATTCTGTTGTACCGATGATGATGAAAGAATCAAAAGATGAATTCACAACCAGTGAGAACAGGTGAGAGAGAACATGCATACAATCTTCAGTAAATGTAATCAGCATTTTGTTCTATATGCATTAATTTTTTATTTTTTTTTTAATCTTCCTCAGTAAAATGATTAAACACTTTTTTACTAGAGAAAATCCTTCTAGCGCAGTACCCAATGGGGTCTCCAGGCATGAGACAAAAATCCTGAGTCTGCTGCAAGGTTTACGGTTGTGTCAGGAGGCCTGGGCTCCTAAGAGCCCCTGGGACAGTCATGGGGCACATGCCGCTCTGTGGGGCAGACCTGCTGGGGTGGGTGCCTTTACTTCCTTTTTATCGATGTTTGCTAATTAAGTCAGTCAACTGTTTCAACAATATTCCCTGTAAACCCTAATGTTTAATAATTCACTTATTTAACTCTTTACTTTCAAATTCCATTAAATCTAGACTTACTGTGGCTGCAGAGAGACATACTGTAGGTATTACCCATGCCTACTGTTAATATGAAAATAGGGCCCTAAGATTTATTACCGTTTAGTATTACTGATGCTATTTTGTAAATAGATATTGTGGGAAGTCACTGTTCCCTTTGGTGTTTCCCTGTTTTTAAAATCCATTTCCTTTTTCTTAATGGAAGCATAGTTTTATGTGTACTATTAGGGAGTTTATTCAGTGATTGACAGTAGATGTTGTCATAATTTCCTATTTATGTTACAACGAATGAAAAAAAAAAAATAAATAAAAAAATAAATATATATATATATATATATATATACATACATACATACACGTGGTATTTTTTTATATAACATCTTTCTTTAGTCATAGTTGTTTTTTTTTAAATTTAACGATAGCAATTTTTTTTTTTTTTTTTTTTTTTTTAAGTTTAGTCACTTTCTTCTAGTTAATTATCTAAAGCAGCTACGAATAGGAAGTCTTGCACATTACATTACAGAAAACAGCTTACTTCCGTATTGCATATACAAGGTCCTAAATTAATACATCAGGGGTTCTCAACTCTGGCCCCAACCTTGGGCTGCATCCGAAAACTCTAACCTCTCCCTTTAAACTCTAAAAACTCTACTTCCTGTCTCCGGAGGTACCTTCTTCTGATCGAATTTTAAAGGCAGCACAGATGTATCCTTCGCTGCCTTTGATATCCCACAATCTTGTGCATTTTATTCCATGACGGTTGAGCTAAAAAATAAAGATGGCCTCTGAAAGTTGCATTTGGTGGTCAGTTTGTGTGTAAATGTATATTTCTGCTTAACATTTTGCACTTTCGATGGGGTTTCTAACAAGAAATCAGTATTATAGTAATTAAATATTTGTTTAGTTATCACCAAAACTCATTCTATTTTGTTGTAGATCAGGGTTCCTCAAATCTTGCCCTGGAGGGCCAATGCGCTGCAGAGTTTAGCTCCAACCCTGATCAAAGTCTCCTGCCTGTGATTTTCTAATGATCCCAAAGACATTGATTAGCATGCTCAGATGTGTTTGATTAAGGTTAGAACTAAACTCTGCAGGAAAGTGGATCTCATTGTCCAGATTTAAGGATCCCTGTTGTAGATCATTAAACCGTTACGCTGCCTCAGAAAGCTGTACGAAATCAGTTTCATGAGGTGCCTTTGTGCAAAAACGCTACCTGCAAAGTCATTGCCTTATACAGCATCAAGTCAGCTACCTAAGTTTTTGAATGCAGCCTTGATCAAACTCACCTGCCTGTAACTTTCTAGTAATCCTGAAGGTCTTGATTAGCATGTTCATCTGTGTTTGATTAGGGTTGGAGCTAAACTCTGCAGGAAAGTGGACCTCAAGGGCCAGAGTTGAGAACCCCTGCCATACATGGTGCCTCAAACCCAGGGTTGCCAAGGTTTCACAACAAAACCCACCCCTATTGCTACTCAAAACTAGCCCAATCGTTACAAATCGCATTCCCATTACCTAAAAAAAATAATAAAAAAAAAAACATGATTCAATTTTTTATTTTATTTTTGTTGTTGTTTGGATTACCTAATTAATGTGTGCGTATTTCACTCCTGATTCAGACGAGACAACTTTTCACTTCACACGATGTGTATTGATGGACTGGAGTCATGTCGATATAAAGTTACATGGTGTTGCTTTACGCAAATTAAATGAATTTTTAACAAGGAAATATTTTATTGAAACTATTGAAGGAATAGTTCACCTGAAATTAACATTTTGTGAATATTTACTCACTCTTAAGCCATCCAAGATGTAGATTCTTCATCGAAGCAGATGAAAACATAACATTAATTAGGTAATCCACACACCTACGGCCCATCAGTTATGAAGTGTTGTGAAGTGAAAAGCTGCATAGGAAACCAATCCATCATTAAGGCATATTAAGCCGTTAGTCCATATTTCATAATACGCACTCCTGTGAAAAAAAAGTCCTTCCCCTGTTGTCCTCTCACATCAAAATCCACGAACATATTTGTTTTTTACTTTTAAATAGTACTTGATCTGTGTATATTTCACTCCTGATTCAGACGAGACAACTTTTCACTTCACACAACGTGTATTGATGGACTGAATGTTGATTACTTGGATTATTGTGATATCAGCTCTCATTCTGATGGCACCCATTCACTGCAGAGGATCAGTTGTTGAGCAAATTGTGTAATGCTAAATTTCTCCAAATCTGTTCTAATGAAGGAATAAACTTTTGGGTGAACTTTTCCTTTATGGTTAACTTAAGTCCTCGTCTAGTGTTATTTATTTATTTAAAGAATTAAAAACTACTGTTATGTTGCAGATAATTGCAGAAGTAGAGTTAGATAAGCTTGCGTACAGCATGACTGCAAGAACACTTGAAGAGAAGCAAAGAGGTGGTGAAAGATAAGATAAAGATCTATTCCAGAGTTTGTGGAAGTGATTATTTATGTTGGTGGTATCTAGCATTATAAAACTTTACTTTTTAGAGTGTTTTTGCTGGTATAAATGTGGCACAAACGCTCCTTCAAAAATAAAAAAAAAAATGATAAAAAAAAATACAAGATCTACATAATATAAAAAGAAGATTTATTTTTCATCTTAATTTTAAAGTATCCAAGGATCTTTTGTAAAACTTTTCACAGAAATGTTGACATATGTTGAAAGTCTACACCAGGGCAATGTAGATGTGTGCGTGTAACTTTTTTTCTTTCTTTCTTTTTCTTCCACATTCAAACTGTGAAATATGCTCTCATAGTGTCACTCTATATAAGTAGTGAGTGATCAGAGGCCTCATTTCACTTCCTTTGTGGTCATTGTAAAGGAACAAAATCCTCAAACAAAGTTTTTAAACATTCTTTTTTATATTTTGAATTTGAATGAAAGGTAGCTGATGTGTATATATCAGAAGCATATCAATGATAGGTTTTAAATAAACACTACTTCTTATTTATTTATTTATTTATTTATTGGCACCCAACTTTTGCATGCACTGACTTCCTCTTGTGAGAGTCAGCATTTCCTTGAATTCAGTGGTGGTTGTATCACTTATTAAAATGAATGTTCGTGTAATTAGTTCATAAAAATATGACAATGATACATTATTCTCCATGATATTTTGATCCTCTCAATATAACCCTTTCATTAACTTTGCATAACAGTAAAATGATCTAACTGTTCCTTTACACAGAGTTTCTTGGTGGTTCAAGACTCTTCATCTCAAGACCAACTTCTGTGTGTGTCTGTAGGGGACAGAGGGGAGCCGGTCAAAGAATTCTCCATCTTAACCACTGGAACAGGTACTGAAAAGCCTTTTCATCCTTGATAGCCCCTCAGATTTGCTATACCCAAGTTTTCAATCACAAGTCAGAACTGAACACATGTATTTGTCATGATCAACATGTTCTCATGATGTTGTCAACACCTCCAATATCAAATTATCTGAGCTATGGTGTCCACATTTTATAGCTGCATACTATAACTCTATTTCAGCAACTGTCTGAATATTTATTTATTTATTTTTTAGATTTGTATGAGACACGTATAAGTTTCCTGAGCTATGAAAGAACAACCTCAGAGCAATTGCGTGAAAGGAAATGAACAAGCTTTTAGGCATAGTCAGGCATAATACATTTCTAAAGCATGCAAGTTTTCTACATTTCCTGTTACCAACTGACATGGGAAGTACAGCATGGAAAACCATGTACAAATGGTTTGTGCAGTGTAAATGAGATGTTTATGCAAAGTAAACTCTTCTGCACAGTAGCTTGTTCCCTTTTTGGCATGCTGATACAATTTGCATCATGAACCCTACAGTCTTCTATTTCCTCATTACATACGTGCACTTTTGAAGTTCATGACTAGTCTGTCCAGTTTCTCTGTTACTCATAGCCCTAGTCTGACTTAGCTTGCTTGTCTTTTTTTCCCCTTTTATAGCTCTTCGCCTGACAGCATCACATCTGGCTTTCCCTGATCTCTGTCAACTGCTGCACTTCTACACACTGAGCAGGTGGGATGAGATATTTTTATTTAGCACCTATTGATAAGGAAGCACATCTGTTTTGCTTGATATCAGGAGGTTGTCACAGGAAAAAAAACCTGTAAAAAAAACTGGTAACTACGCACTGTAAAAAACTGGTAACCTGCAATTATTACCTTAAAGAGCTATTTCTACCTGATTCTACCCATATTGTTTTGTTGGTATAGATTAATGTATATATTTTGGTTCAGTGATATTAAATAGTAATTTTGACTTGAATAAAACCTGTAATTTTAGACGTTACAATTTTTTGGTAAGGTTTTTTTTTTTTTTTTCAGTGTCGGACAAACAATCAGATTAATTATGTTTATTTCCATTACATTAAAGTAGTAATTTGGCATGAGATTGCATTGTAATAAGGGGCAACCTGTTATTGTTGGTATAAATTAATGTACAGTATTAAGGTTGGGTAAGTGGTGTTAAATAATATTTATTTTTTTACTTAACCCTTTAACTGGCAACTTATCATGGGGGGATACAAACATTTGAGAGGCTGTGGGAAAGTGTAGGTCTCATTTCTTGGATTCGTTGTGTATATTTATATATTGACTTTGTTCATACATTCTTTGTTTAGCGCACAGGAAGCATTTAAAACTGCATGGCCGCCTGTAGTGGAAAATCTACTCACCCTCCGATAAAAGTTGATCTAGTTCACACATTTACTTATTGGAGGGGATTTATCTGTTTAAAAAGCTGTTGTTCAGCATTATCTTATTAGATATACATTGAAATTTTATGAATTAAAGTGCCCCTATTATGGGTTATGAAAGGTTCATATTTTGGTTTTGGGAGTCCCCGACAACAAGTTGACATGCATGCAAGGTCAAAAAATACTTTTATTGTCTTATATTATGCATTTATTTTTACCTTACTTACTTAACGACTCCCAAACGATTCGCTCAACGATTCATTTTTCCAAACCCCTCTTTTGTGTGACGCTAATCTGTGGTGATTGGAACGATTCGTCGATTTCCATTTCATCATGCCTGATAGAGCAGCGTTTGTGAGTGCAGTGCTGCCTTGTGTACAGCGTTAACGGGGAAACCGCCATTTTTACCGCTCCATAAGCGGCACCTAGTGGCAAATAATTAATTTGCATTTTAATTCAGACAAGTTTTCTAGTTTTCCTGGGTCTGCAAGTGCAACAAGTGGGCGGGCAGTATACTAATGTTTCAAGCCTGGGATTCGTTTTAAAAACAACTCGTTTCAATGATTCAGAGTCGACTCTTTCTTTTGAGAGACAATAACTTTATACACGGTGCAGTTTCAGATATAAAACTTTGCAGGATGTTTTCATTCACGTAGAGCTGTGTTACACACTACATGAAAGGTTATTTTCAAAAATCCATAATGGGGCATTTTAAATTCTTATGTTTTTTGTAATCCATCTCTAAATGTTTGTATCTCAGGGGATACATCACCCTTTTAGGGGTATAAATCAAGATATAAAAACATAAATATAGACACATATATAGATTTTGTGGCTTGTGTTTTAGAAAATCTAATCTTTTTGCAATCTTGACAAAACACATATCTTTGGAAAAGTCTGACAGTTAAGATACCATATTTGGTGACTGTTTTGTAATAGAAGTGATATTGTGACAGAAATGGATTGATTTGTGACAGAAAACTGCATAAAAATTTAGTAGAGTTTGGGTGTGAGCCAGTGGTTATTTATGGTATAGTGGCCAAACAAAATCTCACAGGAACTACAATTTTTGTGAAATCAACTTCAAATTTGGATCATAAATTGGTTAGACATATGGCTTTGATTTGATAGCAACTTAAGAGTGCAATATATTTTATCAAATATTTATTTTATATAAAATTCAAATATTATATTACATTATCTTTACTGTAAACTTAAACATAACTTTTTTATAAAAAAAATTTTTAATGCTTTCCCTTCAGCAATAATCTGCTATGTGTCATATTTAAAAAGAGACCTACCTTAGGTCTGTATTCCAAAACATTCAGGAATTAAAACCATTTGTTTAAAATGTTGTAACAAGCATTGATAAACAAGTGTTCTGTTTTCAGTGAATTTATAACCCCAAAGTGGCAACGTATCCTGGGGGATACAAACATTAAAATAAGAACCAAGTTTTAAATAAAATCATGAAATTGTATTATTTGAGTCCCAGTATGCAATAAATACATTTTCTGATGTCTCTTTATGGTCTTGCCCTTTAAAGGGTTAAAATTAGTTACTTTTGAAGTTACCATTTTAGGTTATTATTTTTTTAAATGTATGAGTGCATAATTTTAACCATATAAATAATGTTTTTGTTGTTGTTGTTGTTGTTGTTGTTGTTGTTTTGTTTGTTTTTTATGTTATCTGACATCTAATACCTACGCTTAATTTTCTCTCAGGGATGTTTTGCCTGTCTGTTTATTGGTTCCCTCATGGGTTTACACCCTTAACACTCTACCAGATCATCTTGTTCCTCTGCTTGGTCCAAGTTAGTACTTGCCCTGTCATTCACCAGTCTCTGTACTACACCGTAATTCTGCTGTTGTGCAAATCAGACTCTCTGAATTCCAGTGATTTCTGTCTGATTTTCAGAGACCTGGCTGTGTCCCTCTTCGGATCCGGTGGTTAGCAGTATGACTCCAGAAACACAAGGCATAACAGAAACGCCGAAAACAGTCATGTGCACTATACAGGTGATACAGCTTCTCTGAGTCAGTGATCTCTGGTATACAGTACGTCTGATGTTTTCAATTTTATAATATTTGTTCAGTGTTAAATAAGTGGTATATGTAACGGCTTAATTCAGAACTGAGTGTGCTTTGTAATTCTAATTCTATATTCTAATTTCTGAATTTGAATTGGGGTATAACATAAAGCAGACTGCCTATAAAGATACTGGTTATTGCCCATGTTTTGTTTAAGTATTGAACTTGTTTTAGAGAAACTTACTAACCATTTGAGAAAAATAATTGCTATCACTTTATCTTAGTGTCCTTGTTTACATCTTTACATTACATCTACTTTTATAGCAGAAACTATACCTTAAATTAAGTATGTTATGAATTAATATAATTTGGTCCTTATTTGTGTTATTAAGAATGACGCTTAAAAATAAAGTGTAACCAAATATTTACATATCTAAGACTGTCTGGTTCACATGAAATTTAATGTGTATCATCTAGACACTGACAATGAGTTATCAAAATCATTGTAATTAGTCAAATCAGTTGGTAGGCATAAAACTCAGTTTGGATGTGGTCTACAATGATTTATAGAACTGTATATTTTGAGTGCAATGTCCAAACATTCATTTATAGTGCTTTAATGTAAGAAAATCTCCAAAACTGTATAGCTGTTAACAAAGACATTGAAATGTTTCACCTTAACTAATGTATCCATTAGCAATCTATTCTTTTTCATATTTGCGAGGCAAGACCTTGAAATTATTTCTATTTGTTGGTAGGTTACAGCTGCCAGTGGTGCCATGTGCTTCATCAATCCCTTGTACCTTCAAGAGCATGGCGATGATTGGCTTTCTCATTCTTCAACCAGCCAAATAAATCTTCCAATCAGGTTGAGGCGAGAAAGTCCCACGAGAGCATGGGTAGGGAGAGAACTGAAAAAGAGGTCCTCTACACTAGCCGACGACAACTCTAGCGGTTTTGACCATGACAGAGGTAGTGGCTGACAGTTTTGCAGTTCTTGCAGTGTTATTTCCGTATTATTATTAATATAATATAATATTATAGTATTTTGTCATTTTTATTAGATTTAGTGTTTTAGTTTAAAAATAATTTTATATAACATAAATTTATTTTAATTTAAATAATTTCTACATATCATAAATTTATATCAAACTTTGTTTTTTTGTAATTTTAGTACTTCAACTTAAACTTAAATTACATTTGCAATTCAAATACATTTGCAATCTAACAAATTCTAAATAATTTTTTTTAAGTGAGACACTACAGACAAATATATATATATATAAAAAGATTAAGCATATATTCATATATAATAAAAGAAAAGTGTTTTTAATACATATATATATATATATATATATATGGCATAATATATAGGCCCGGGATTCGATATATATATTTTCTCTTCCATAGTCCCCCAGATTTTTCTATGTCAGGCAGTCATTTCATGTCATTTTAATACACTTTTAAGTGTTTGTTTTCTAGCACTTACCTATTTGCATCTTTAGATTTCATTGACAATGGAAAGAAAACATCCTTAATACACTTTTAAGTGTTTGTTTTCTAGCACTTACCTATTTGCATCTTTAGATTTCATTGACAATGTATACACCAAAATTACAGTTTTATTCCTGTCTAAATTTTTATTTTTATTTTTTTTCTGGCTGTTGACATAATTCACCAAAATAAAAAAAGAAATCCAAAACCCCCTCCATAAAAACTTGAGATTTTTGTTCTACAGTTTATGCAAATTAGTGCATATTTAATTAGACAATGTTTCATTTGTTGAGATAGGTAATTCTACAGTGTTATCACAGGGTCATTAATTTTTTAAAACAATAAAAGACAAATATTTCAGTTGTGCATATTTAATTTTTTATCCATTAGGACAATATGTTTCATATTATACTATTTGAATATTTATATATATATATTATAGTATATATATAAATATATATAATATCTTTGCAGTGTCGAGATTTGGGGACCTTCATGTTTTTTTTTTATTTTTTTGAATATTTAAACGTACCTTTAAAAGAAACTTGATATACAAAAAAAAAAAATTGCAGTTCTTAACGTAATCATCTGAGGTGTTTCGCAATCCAATATTTATATTTTAAATACTTTTAAAGGATCTGCTGATAAAAAGCAGATAAAAAAGCTGATCTCAGTTAGATAGTGTTATGTAATGTCTTGTGTTTCTTCTCAAAGGATCGTTTGAGAAGAATCCAGACGATCCAGCTACCCCAGGTGGAGTTGTGCTTCGAAGAGCGAGTGGCGCCAGCAAGGATGACCCCTTAAAAAGATCAAGTGATGACTTCATTCAAAGTCCTCTTTCTCAGTCACCACATCGTGTGTCATGGATAGAGGACAAGATATGGCTGAACTCATCACTTACTTCCTCTCTGCTTCAACCACCCGGCTTAGAGCTGGATTCCCTGTCAGTCAGCAGTATAGAGGAGGAGACTGAACCAGCTTTAAACCCCTCCCCAGCAGTACCTTCGCCCCGCCTCCACTTGGCAGATAAGATGAAGAACCGTCTCTCTGCAGTGGGTCAGGCTCTAGGTGGACTTATGTCGCCACAGCGAAGACTGAGTAAACGTGTTCAGGAGATGGCGGAACGGAAGGGAGGGGCTTTTGCAGAGGCTGTCAGGGGATTTGTAGAGCAAACTCTTGCAGGTGAGGCCGTTCCTGGAGTGACCTGCACCGAGATGCTGCAGGAAGTGCGCTCGTCTCTCACTGCTCTGAAGGAAACCCTGTTTGATTGTCCAGAGATCCAAAGCATCATAGACAGCATCGGAGACACTCCAGATTTTGATCTGGGTATGACCTGAGATAACATTTTTGCCGAGCTTTATTATAATAACTATCAGTCTTACCAACTTATCATCTGTATTATCTGATCAACAAATACAATTGAATTGCTCCAATTTTCATAGGTAGGGCTACACAGTGAATGTGGTCACACTTTGGTCACACTTTGCAAAGGCTTTGCTAGTATATTAGTTAGCTTCTTATAAGAATCTTATTTGAAGGAAAGTGCAGGGAAATAAAATGGGAAATAATAGAACCATACAGTTTAAAGTATGTGTGAACACAAGTCCTTTAGCTATTCAAAAATCATGTTGTTTTGTTACCACAAAGCCGTTTTGCACCACACTCTTTAATCACATAATATTTTATTTTAGTGCATCAATCTATTTAATTACTTGTTATTTATGAAACCATGATCCGCACTCACAGAGCGTTTAATTTTACATTTATCACCAGCAGTACAAAACACAAACGTTTCGGCTCAAGGCCTTCTTCAGTGCGTTCAATAATTCAGTCCCTCCACCCACGTTTTAAATCATTAATTATATTGAAGTCATCATTCATTAGCCAATGTTAAGTCTCTAAAAACACACATATGCATTCCATTCGAATGCTCGACAATATCCATTTTTATATAACACGATTTTTCACATCTACCTCTACATTAAATTAAGACATGATTTAACCCATGACAGTACCATGAAAAATATAATGGTATAGGGAAAAATTGTGTTATATACAAATGGATATAATGCAGTGCATATTTGTGTATATGTGTAATTCTTTTTTCTTCTCTACTAAAACTACATTCACAAATCTGTTTTTCTCTCTGCCCTTAGATGCTGTGCTGGAGCTTGCCTTACATAAGGTAGCTCTGAAGCCAGTTTACTCTCACCTTTATGTGTGTCTAAAGAGAGCGCGTAGGGATGACTGCACTCTGCAGCGTTTAGAGGCCAACAAGAGCACCCTGGAGAACCGCAGCCTGGAGGAGCTGGAGGGTGCAGCAGGGGCCGGGGTACCTGATTCCAGCATGATGGAAAAGATCCAGCAACGCTGGACCACAATGCATGAGGCCTACTCACCCAGTAAAAAAGTTGACACTCTGCTCAAAGTCTGCAAGAATATCTACCATAGTATGAATGCTAATGCCAAGCCTGGTGAGTGAAGTAGTACTGTAGAGACATAATACAGATTCTCATGGTTGATGTCAAGTCTGTGAGTCATTCCACATTCCACTTCCTTTGAATTTTGAACTTGTATGTTCTCTGTTTATATATAGTAAATACAGAAATCTGTCCTGTACAGAGTAACCAACAATTCTGAGCATACCCATGACTACTGCAAGACATTTTAAGCATGCAAGGCACTTACAACATCTAAATACCTCTGTCATTAATGTGTAGAAGATTTGAATATGTTCAATGTTTTATGTTAGGTACAATTTTCGGGGCAGATGACTTCCTGCCATGCCTGACATGGGTGTTGCTGCGTAGTGATGTAGCTACACTTCAGGTTGACACTGACTACATGATGGAGCTGCTAGACCCTGTGCAACTACAAGGAGAGGGTAGGGGGAGCACACACATTCATACCCACAAGTATTTGCTGTAGTTTAATGTGCAGTGACATATGTAAGTAAATCATTGGTAGGGCGAACAATGTGATGCTTTCAAAGCATTACTTGGTCCAACATGTCAGCTTCTGGCTATTTTTATATACATTTTTTGTTATTTATTTGTTGCTTGAAAAAAAAAATAGTTTGTTGCATTAGAATATTAAAATGAATGACCGTCAATTGAATTTTCACATGGAGTGAAGTTTTTAAAAAAAAAATGTATATATATATTCACATACTAGTGTGGATAACATGCATACTGTCTTTCTGTCTTTCTCTCAGGTGGGTACTACCTTACGTCTCTCTACGCTGCCCTTTTTTACATCAGCAGCTTCCGGCCTCGTCTAGCGAAGCGGCAACTTAGCGCAGAAGCACACAGATCTCTCAGCCAATGGCACCGCAGACGCACACTGCACTGCAACCAATCACGTCGCAGCAGAAATCGTAGGACCATCCGGAGACACGGGCTGGCTGATGAAAGCTGTAAAACATCCGACGAACAGAACTCTTTGAATGCGAGCACAGAGTCCAGCAGTCTGACTGACGTCATGCCAGCCACCTCTAGCATGCAAGAAACACTCCAGGGCTTAGATGAAGAATTAGAGGATGTAAAGGAAGGAGAGGAGGGACAACAAATACTGTCACCAGAGACGTTGCACATCACCACTCCTAAAACAGAGGGAAAAGAAAGAGGTGATGGAGTAAGCTGGGAAGAAGATAACTAAAAATCACATGATTCTAAAGGAATAAGTAAATGGTATCAAAGAACTTAGCTTTGAACTTAAAAGAGATGCTTGTGAAGGCAAAGCGTGTTAGTCAAATTACACCTCAGATCATGCAACTTAATGAAAATAATTCATGCTGTTATTTCTTTGAGCAATCAGATTTCAGATTTTTGCTTGTTACATGATAAAATAGTTGAAAAAAACAAAAACATCCATATACATATATATATATCAATTTATTTAATTGTTATCAATTTGCACTGGCTACCGATAGCTGCTCGCATAAAATTCAAGGCATTGATGTTTGCATACAAAATCACCACTGGCTCTGCACCCCTTTACCTAAATTCATTACTTCAGACTTATGTGCCCTCTAGAAGCTTGCGTTCTGCAAGTGAACATCGCTTTATTGTGCCATCCCAAAGAAGCACAAAGTCACTTTTATGGACTTTGTTCCCTCCTGGTGGAATGACCTGCCCAACTCAAATGCAGCTGAGTCTTAGCCATCTTCAAGAATCAGCTTTATTCTTCCACCCTCTAACTTTAGCACTCACTATTCTAATTGTATTCTTAAAAAAAAAAAAACTAACTACCTTGTCTAATCTTTTTGTATTCTATCTCTTTTCCTTTTCATTTATTATACAATTATAAAAAAAGACCTCTAACACTAGCTTGCTCTATTCTTTTTCTATTCTATCAGTTTTCTTTTTATTTATTATATTATTTAAAAGCCCTTGCTACTTATACTGCGTTAAGGCTAACTGAGACTTGTTATAGCACTTATATATCATTGCTCTTTTGTTGTTTTTGATTGCCTCCATTGTCCTCATTTGTAAGTCGCTTCCGATAAAAGTGTCTGCTAAATGACTGTGTAAATGTAATGTAAATATATATATATATATATATATATATATATATATATATATATATATATATATATATATATATATATTGAATTGAGAATGCCTTTTTAGTGAATATGGATTGAATTTAAACTGCTCTAAGTAATTTCTAATAATACATTTCATTTTCACTATAAACTAATAACAAAACAATCACACAACAAGTTTTCCATCAGGTCCCCAAAAAGTCCCAAAAAATTACTTAAACAAAAAATTAAAACAAAAACAAAAAATAACCCACAAATTACCCACCCTCAATGCATCCTAGGTGTATATGACTTTATTCTTTCAGACGAATCCAGTCGGAGTTATATAAAAAATTGTCTTTGATCTTTCAAGCTATTTAATGGCACACACTGGGTGTTGCAGTGCTTCAGTCCAAAAGAAGTGAAATAAAAAGCGCCCATCCATTAAAAAAAAAAGTGTCTCACATTGCTCCGGGGGGTGGAACAAAGTCCTCCTGTAGCGAACCGATGCATTTTTATAAGAAAAATATCCATATTTAAAACGTAATAATCACTTTAATGTAGCTTGTGCCAACAGTCCTACACGGAAGCAGCTCCGGGCAGATGACATATGGGGTCATGTGCCGGTGATATTTTTCTTACAAAAATCCATCAATTGACTACAAGAGGCCTTTGTTCACCCCCTGGACCCGTGTGAGACACTTCTTTTTATGGGTGGGTACTTTTTATTTCACTTCTTTTGGACTGAAGCAATGCAACACCAGCTGAGTGACATTAAACAGCTTGAAAGATCAAAGACAATTTTAAATATATATCCGACTGGATTCGTCTGAAAGAAGAAAGTCATATACCTTGATGCCTTGAGGGTGAGTAATTTATGGGCTAATTTTCATTTTTGAAACCACTGTCACAAAAAAATAAATAAAAATATAGGGTCCTAGTTGAACTGCGGTCCTGAAACTGCAGCCTCCGGTATTGTAGGAACACAGTATTGGCCAGTGTACACACCAATGTGAAGATCGACCCATGTTTTTACCCTGCAAACACACAGAGCTGTAAATGTGAACTGGTGGATCGATAAAAAGATAGTGCATTATAAAGATCTAAACAGTAAAATGTATATATATGTTATTTAATTAATATAATAATTTATTGATAATAATTGTTTCAATTAATATAATATTACTTTTTTGACTCATCCATTTTATTAAAAATGGTTTAAAGGCTGAAATGTGAAGTGTATTATTTTATAAAACTTTTTGTGAAAACTTGTATCTGCTTTTTTACAGTCATCTTACAGTTTAATATGTTACTATAGACATTGCCCTACCCAGCTTCATGATATTAATTTTATTTGTGCAGGTCTTAAAAAGTCTTAAATTTGAGTTTAAAAATCATGCAGAAACCATGTCTATATAAATTGCTTTATATTAAATAAATTATATTTCATTTTAATGACCATGCTGGAAAATGATTTTTTTTGTTAGTTTTTACTTATTTATTTATTTATTTATTTATTTATTTATTTATTTATTTATTATTTATTGGCCATCTTGTTAGACTAATGCAATATCTCTGTTGTGTGACTGACTATTTCTGAATCTGTTTGAATTCAATCATTGTCTCTTCCTATCATCAAGTCTAGTTGTGTAGGCCTACTATTAATTCGCTGCCGTTCATCTTGACCACTAGGGGGAAGTATTGTACACGTTTTTCTATTCTTTTTTTTTTCTTTTTTTCTCAAGAAAGATTTTAAGTTGACATTGTGTTCTAATATTACTTTGCAAAGGGTAGGTATTTGTTGTTATGTCATTTAAATTCAGGTTTTTTATATTTAGATTTTTTTATCACCTCGTATCTATTTCTTGAACAGACAACACATTAATCACTCTTAGACATGATGATCATCAAACATACATCTTACAGTTACATTTGACAGAGCATAAACAGGGGTGTGTAATAGTTCACATTCTTTCTTTACATTTAAAGGAATGATTCGTAACACTGGGTAGCATATTGTGAATGGTGAAAAAAAAATGACATAATTGTTCATAAATTCTTTTAAATGTTTGTTTATATAGACTAGTCCATAAATAAAAAGCCAACAAAAGCCTAGGGGAACAAGATTACAAGACCCATTATGTATTCAGATTTACATTTTACAATCTATTAAGCCTGTTTTTCATCTGCAGCAACATTCAAAACTCTTAAGTCATAATTTAGAGATAAACAATCATGCATTTTGTTCACTCATCCAGTGGATCATATTGAAAAATGTCTTCCAGCAGGGCATAAATTAGATATATGACCTTTACTTGTTATTGAATACACAGATGGTTAAAACTATTTAAAGACTAAACAAAGAAGAGTTGCCTGTCAAATACATTCTCTATTTGTGATACTTTGATTGACAGCTTTGTAAGGAGTGTGAGCTAGAATAAAGTTGCAGTTAATGGAGATAAATAGAGAAGTGCCGGTGGCAAAATGCACCCCAACACTTTCAAACCAATTATTCTCTGCATTAAACCAACGGATGGATCATTAACAACCTGCTTGGATTTTTCCTTTCTGTCTCACACGCACTTTCACACTTCTCTTTAGTCACACACCCAAAATGCATGTATCATTTGCAGCTTATTAAAGACAATTTTGCTGATATTGTACTGTGAACAGTGACATATAAATGTAAAGTGGAGCTGCTTGATTGTGCACCATGTAAATACCGTGGTAGTATATGACAATAGTGATCATTCATTGCCAGTGGTATATATTGAAGTAGAGGGCCGACTGATACAATATTTATGATTTTGTTAACCAGCATTGGTGTCTTGATCTCCCATATAATTTTCAGTTTAATTTTCAGTTTATTTATCCACTGGTGAAAGAGTACGGCATTAAGTTAAGACCTGCTCAAGTTGCACCATAATTATTTTCACGCGTTTTTACAGCGTTGCGCATTATAACCAATCACACGCGATTCTGTTGAGCTTATGAATGCATTGACCAATCAGAGGCGTTCAGATGAGTCATCGCTGAAACGCCGGAGTTTTGTTCAGAGAGCATGCTTGCTGACTGAATTCTACTCTCTGGGGAATTCGTTCATTATTAATAAAGCGCAGATGTACGATGTGAGTAAGAGAATCATTTCACAGTTTAGACAGTTTTATTGACTATAATGATAATTGTTTTATTATTATTATTATTATTATTATTATTATTATTTATTTAGTTATTTATTTATTTAATTAATTTGTTTGTTTTTTGAGAGTGCTAAAAAGGGTCTAGAACCGCCCCTGAATTACACTAACATTAGGCTACTTTTAGCCTTACCCTTGAGTTGGTTCACACTCTGCCTATGATTGTTAGCCTTGCAAATGAATATCAGAATTAAAAACAGATGAAGAATGCCAGTGTTTCTTATCGAGCTTAAATTGAGCAAAATTACTATTATTATTACTATTATTATTATTATTATTATTATGTTGTACTTGATGGATAAAACATTAAATGATGTAAAGTAAAAAAATAATAATAATTGTAATACAAAGGAAAAGGGGAAGAAAAGCTAACTGATGGTAAAAAAAAAAAAAAGGAAAATAAATTAAAGTGGAGGGACTTGGGTGACCTTAAGGGGTCAGAGACATTGGGTTCTTCCTGTTAACCCTTCAGTGAACTCTGACCCCTGCTGCAGGCTGAATCTATCACACAAGCCTGGTTGGCAGATATGGGGGTGAACATGGAGCCAGAAATGCACTCGTGCATGAAAAACACTTTGGCAGAGATTTGTGATGACAAGGAAAGTATAACCCAACCCACATGGAAAAACTTGTATTTATTGATTGATTTTTATTTTGTCTGTAATTAAATTATTTATTTGTTTATTGATACCTTTTAAACAAAGAGATACATTAGACAAAAAATTGCCCCTAAAATGCTGAAAACAACAAATAAACAGTAGTGTTTTTTTTTTTATTGAATTAGTTGCTTCTCTCAAATTCAAATGTCCTGTCTTTTTAATCTTCAATTGTTTCATTGTATTTTATGTCAAACAATTAATTTATAACTTTAACTAGATTCTTTTTTTCACCACAAGAAAATCTCACCTTTCCATTTGTAGAGTGGGTTTGTTGTGCTTTTAAAAATATGTCTGGGTTTAGAAATGCATCTAATTAAATATGCATTAATCATTAGTTAACCTGACTTTAAATTCCTCCTTAAAATTTTAAATGGCCAAAAGAAACAAAGCATGAACTTAACATTTTGTTGATAAAATGATATAATACTTTAAGTCATCTCATCATAAATACATCATCAACAGTCGTATAATATGTTTTAATGCAGACAGTGGAATGACAAGAAAGAGCTCAGGTTTCCATTGCTTTCCCACAAATCTCCAAAAAGTATCATCAGAGATTCTTGTATTCATTAATAAACTGGTACTGTGTGATGAGATTGGGTGAAATATTGATGGTAATGTGAGGCAGGTCCTTTAGGGCAAACCAAAAATGTGCCTATCGGGACCTCAGCAGGTAAACATTCACAAAACTTCAAATAACTGAAGAACATATTCACTTCTTTATCAAATCGAGATATTCAAAAAACGTGGCACTCAGATTATTGTAACTTTAAAGTTTTGGAGTAGCCGTAGTTCTGACGCAGATAAATACAAAACAATTAACATAAATAATAAATTAAATCATGTGTAAAAACTAAAATTGAGACTGACTTAGCAGAAGAATTGAAATAAATGTATATGACCCTCAGCTAGGAAGACGAAAACTCTTGGCCCTTTGACTTTTTATCTCAAAAAAGTCAAAGAGCCAAGAATCTCTCACAAAATCCCTCAAGAACATGTCGATATCTGTTTCACCCCAAAATCAAAATAAGACATATTTTTCTTCCAGGAAAAACAATATTTTGTTGTATTATTGTATTATGGGAAACTAATGAGAATAACTATTATAAAGAATGGGAATAAAAAAGAAAAAAAAGAGTTTTGTATAATAATAATTACTTTCCTAATTCTTAATGATTTGAAAAAATGAATTCATATTCTATAAATAGGTTTCTTGTGCAAAATCTCTTGATTTTGGGGTGAAATGTGACGTGATTTCACAAGCTTTACCCCTATTTTAATAACCATGTTCAGCAGTCAGGCTATAAGGATTTGGTGCAATTGTAAATCTCAGAAGACTATTTCAGGACTTTTTGATATGTTTGGGTCCTGACTGAGGAGGTATATGCTGTATTTTTCCATTTGTGCTCCTCAAGACGGTTTTCAGAGGCAAGGCAAGAAAGGCAATGAAGGCCTTAATGTTAGATTAAGGGAGATTTCAGTTCACCCCTAAGGCCATTGGAAGACATGGGTATATATAATCAAACGCAGCAATGTGCATAAAAACTAGTAGATAGGTGTATTAAGTACAGTGCATTCAGAGCATTGACATGAGGAGAACAGATAGCAATAAATGGTTAAGGAATGTAACAAGTCTGTCAGGCATTTAAAATGGGCATTGCATGGGAGCTGAGTGCATAAAATGAACATTTTGATACATTTATGACACCAGGTCAGTGCATTTAAGACATTCTCAGAGTCATTATGTGTTGACCGCAGTGATGCCCTGAAGGTTTGGTGAGAGCGATGGGCTGTGGTACTGAAAATCCATTTATAATGTACCCTTCCATCCCATTTTCAGCGCACCCTCCCCAGCTCCGCTCTCTGTTAGTGGGCATGTATGTCAAGGCCTTGTCCTATGAGGGGTTCAGCGGGGTGGCTGTGGGGTGGTGGATGGAGCAGCATGGCAGTGTGGGGGCCGGGGTAGGGGTGCAAGGATGGGCCGGCGTGTGAGTATCCCGGCTGGGGCAGTAGGGCCCCGGGGTAATCTGTGGGCAGGGACGGTATTCCCTGAAGTCCTGACAACGGAGAAAGAGAGAGAGTGAACAAAAGCCAATATTGACAGATAACAGGTATTTCACCCCACTCCAGAGCAATGTTTTGGTGGTGTAGTTAGGGTGATGTTTCCTCATGAATGCTGTTCTCACCTGCTGTCCTAAGACCTAAATGAGACTGTACATCTAACCCATATCCTCCTAGAGCTGCCCCCTCCGGACTGTACGGAGTACTCTGGCCTGAGGAAACATACACACACACACAAACACAGATATGTGTTATTCAGTGCAAAGAGCCATGAATATTCATTTACCATGCAATAAGAATGTAAAACAAGCCATTGATAAACAAATACACAAATCCAGAATAACATTATTTCACCTGAGCGATTTGATTGGTCAATCATTGGCTGGACTATTCTGCGTCTGGCATTTATAAACCTAAGGGGAGCCAGCAAGAGCAAACACAAGATTAGGACAAAAGGAAAAAAGTTCTTTTGTTAAATGCATTACTTAAGACATGCAGTTTAACTTTAGCATTTAATGTCAATAAAATGTGAATAATTGTATTATACTATTACTGTATAACTCATTTTACAGTACAAAAATGTAAATACAAAACACACACACACACACACACACACACACAGTTCATTATTTTAAATAGGTGAATATGACAGCAGATAATGAGAGATGTTGATAACTGGTAAAAAAGAGTGATTACTAACCAGTTATTGACCTGCAGTATAGTGAGACCAGTGTCTTGGGAGAGCTGTTTCTTCTGTTCTTCAGACGGGTACGGATGCTGAGACAGGACAAAAACGTAACACATGATCAAATAAGTTAAATAAGTTATACAGAGTGCTGGGGGTTACCTATTTACTTATTCCTATTAACTTTTTTGAAAAAAGTAGCAAATAAATTAAAGCATTGATTTTTGAATTTGCACCATTTTTAGAATGACTTTTTCAAGAAAATATATTTGAAAAGTAAGTTTCTCTCAACCCTTTTAAAAATGTACCATAGTAACCATATTTTTTGTCAAAATAACAGCTTCTACATTTATGCTGTTGTTTTTCCCATGGAACACAAAAGAAAAATATTCAAGTTTATTTTTAACTGTAAATGAGTTGGTTTTCTCTCTCACCGACAGGTGCTGGAAGAGCCAAGCTCTCATAATGTTTGTTGCAACTTTGGGAAAGATTCCTCTTTTCTTGTTTCGTCTGTCTCTGTCCATTTCATCTTCTTCTCCTGTGCTGGGAGATGCTACACTTCCATCCAACCCATCACCTGACACAGAACAACACACAAGCATAATGAAATATCTTGTTGGATTAAATATTAAAAAATGCAAAACGATATGTTTTTATTTCCAAGATGATAACAAGATACCAGTCGTTGAATTAAACATGAAACAATGTAGCTTTTATCACTGCATTTAGTTTACACAATTCCCATAAGATTTTTATAAAAAAAGTATGCAGCATAAATGTTACACTTCACTAAAGCACTTCATTTAGAACATAGCCATTGTGTGTAAAATGATAAGTACCAGCATCACTGCAGTTCTCTGCGCTGTGTGAGGTGAGGCCACAGGAGGCACTGGGGGTGCCTGAGGGGGTCGACACAAAGTCATCCGGGTCTCGCAACCAAGATTGATTCTAGATTAGGAAAGACAGACACAGTCAGACACACACACACACGCACACACACACCCACCCAGGAAAAGGGAACAACTAGCTACCCGATAACTATCAGATGTCTACTGACTTGTTCTGACAGATTGGTGCAAGAACCAGTGAAATCTTCCATGTCAGATTTGGATCCGCCCTCTCGGTCCTCCAGCACCAAATCAGTGGGCATCTTGCCTTTTAGACAGGTGATGTACCGATGGCAGAAATTATCACAGAGGTCATGAACCTATGAGAGACAAGTAAAGATGTCAGGCTGTCAAAGATATCACTGACATTTAAAAAGCTAAAAATTCATAGCATGTTCATTGTGCTCTTTGGTATAAAATAAAAGCTGAGAGTACTGCAAGAATAGCCGTCTATCGCTAAAAATGGACCCTGGTACACCTGGTTTTAAAACATGTGAGCGTGCTGTTTTGTGTCACTGCAAGCAAACCTCCAGTGCCTCATTTTGACATTCCATGTTTAAATATAAGGAGGCATGAATGAGATTTTATGAAGGATATCAGTTTAAAAATGGAACAAAAATAATAAAAAAGATGAATAAAATTCAAAAAGAATAAATGAGGTAAGTAAATTATAACAGAAAATTCACACTTTACATAAAAAATGTAGGACATGTACCTGGATAATATAAGGGTAAGCTTTAAAACATACCTTTTCTAGCTCTAATAGATGAAACCGTAGAACCTGAATGGCCTGGATCATCTGTGCAAAGAGATCAGAATGGTTAAGAATGGTTACACCCTCTGCAAAATTACACAAATACATTTATTTAAAAGAAAGCTTGCTTATATCTTACCAGATTATCCAGTTCTGGATTTGATGAAAAGATAGGTTTCTCTGATCGAATCTAAAATAATTAATAGAAAAACCATTATGTACTGAATCTGATGCTTGATGTTTCTGCAATCTGTAGTAAAGCAAAAAAAAAAAAAAAAAAAAAAAAAAAAAAAAAAACCTACAAGACATAAGCCTGTTGTTTCTGATATTTTAAACTAAAAGTTGAAGATCCCAGTCTATTGTTCTCTCTGTACAAAAAGCATATAAACTGTCAGACTTTTTCAGGAGTTTTTAAACTTTCAAATAAGGCTTTGTCATGACAGAATTCAAAGTTTCTCTTGACAAACTTTACTTTTCTGGTTCAAATGTACAGTTACATGAATTTATTTGAACTTTCATTTAATGCTTCTTTCTTAAATTCAAGTTTGAATTATAAGTCTGCATCTTGTTCGTTACTCACTTGTTTGGCAAAGACTGCGATATCATCATTGAACGATTCAGAGGAGCAGACATCACTGTAATTGGTCATGCCAGGGAGGTGGGCAGAGTTTGACATGGAGGTGGAGTCTCGTGGTGAGCAGGTGGCAAGTTCACACTTTTCAAATACAAGAGCCAGGAGCGGAAACAGAGGATGACTGCAAATAAACACATATACGCTCCAAGTAAGAAAACACTGCAGGGTAAGAAAATGCTACAACAGCTAATGCTGCCTAAGAATGATTGTTTATATGGAATAAAAAATGAATGCCACCAAAATGTCATTACTACTCTGGATTTTCTTGAAAGGTGAAGTGTGTAATTGTTTTGGATTTATATCTAAGGTAAATGTGGATTTGTAGTTGATTTTCCTTCAAAAATGCAAATAAAATGACTCTGAAGTGTATTCTAAACATTGCTATGTTTGTTTGAGTAGCCCAAAACAGCAGCACTGGGTCGACCAATGAAGTGGGTATAACTGTTGAGTATAACTTGAGTATAACTGTTTATCTGTCCAGTGAGAATGTTCAGAAAACCTGAAAACGGACATTATTTTCTGCAATTCCATTTGGTGCATCTAGTGGTGCAAACATTACACACTCCACCTTTCTGACTTTGCCTATTTTTTAATTGTGAAAGAAGAGTTTTGTTTTTTCCTAAAAATATATCTTTATGTGAGAAAGTCAAACATATAATTGATTCCATAATTCTGATCTCTTACAGGAATTGAAGTCAGTATACATTAACACATGCAGTGCTCATTCATGTTTCGTGGGAGGTAACAGATGGTTTAAGTAACCAGACACTCACCCATAGATTTGGTCCCGGTGGTGTTTCAGGGAGTCAGGCACAGTGTGGCCATAGTGAGGTGGAGGAAGTGACCTCATGGCATCCCTGTAGTCTCCCACAGGCATGGCGTCAGAGCCTGGGTAATGCACCAAGTCCTCATACTAGATAAGGAGAGATGTGATAAGACAAATTTAAAAGATAAGACAATGCCTGATTCAGCCTTATGTTAGTGAGAGGCATTGTTGCATCTTGCATTATTGACAAACTATTTTCCTGTTTGACTCTGTAAAGCTCGTTTGACACAATCAGTATTGTATAAAGCACTATATAAATAAAGGTGACTTGACTTGACCAGATGTGCTGTGTTTGGGGGGAATTTATTATGATGTATAAGTATATCCAGGATTGACAGTACATCTGAATATGTGCGTTAGCGAGGGGCTGTTTGAAGTCTCTGCTAATTGTATCTCCTCCTTAATAAACACTGGTTGCGGGGAGGCTTTGATGTGCGATTTTTCAGAGCTCCAAGCAACATTCACCCAGGGACATAAACTCCAAAGAAAAACTTTCCAGCTGATTTATAATTAACAGCCTTACATACAAATACATAAAGTCATCCAGCCTTCATTTATACTAATTAGGTAGGTTTACAGTCAGCTTTCTGATTAATGCTGTAGTCAGATAAATGATCAGAAAAAAAACAAAGAAGAAAAAGACTCACAAAATTCTTTCGGAATTATCAATAAATTTAGTCTAAGCCATTTCCAATGACTGCTCACCTATTATTGAGAAGGAAGTTTTATTATTCATTACTAATAGCATTACTTAATGTAAGCCACCTCTGGGAAGTACATTTTACCAAAAAATAAATAAATATAAACACGGGCCTCAGGATAATCAGGATTTTCTGTAGCATATTAACTCCATATTTAAAATTATTATTAGGTCTTCTATAAAGATGGACAATGTAAGAATTTAAAAATATTCCAAACACATAAAGACACAGAACATCCAAAGACTTGCATGTGATAAATTATGTCAGTACTTAAGCACTTTATAATAACTTTAAGTAAAACATTATAATAATAACTGAAGTTATTAACAGTCATCGTATAATCCTTAACAGATAAATAGCTCAAATACATATATGAAAATTTGTGAACCAGTTTGATGATTTTTCTTTCTATTGATGGAAATATAATCAAACGTTGATGAACATATTTTGATTGATAATTACATAATGATTAGTAGTGTAAATGAATTATTATAGACAAACTACAACCAATTAAAAGCAGTAAAGTTTCAAGCAGACTAAATGTAATTAAATATAAACAGAATATATGAAATTATGTATGTCGCAGCGTTGCTTTTTCTAAATAAATGAGTGAATGTGTACTTCGCAACCTTAAAGACGCAAACATTATTTAGAAGGTCATAGAAAATATACATAAACCCACCTACTTTGTGGGACTTACCAATATAAATTTTTAGTGATGGCATTTTTTACTTTGAAACTAATTTTGCTTTTACTGGAAATAAAAACACCAATCAGTGTCATTGAATATCACCAATCAGGATCATTTCACACAAAGAGAAATACTGCCGTACAGATAAAAGAGCTTATATTTGAGTTTGAAAAGACTGATTTCAAATTAACAGAATCATATCTACCGTTTCTAAGTAGACGGAAAGCAACAAGAATTTCCATTAGACCGCTCACTGTAGCACAACAGTTGATACTTACCGACTTCATCTGCCTTACAAGGGCCTGTATGCTATTTTCCTACACTACTCCATCTGAGGTTTGCCTTTTAATGCTTTTGAATAAGATTTGTAATTTATTTGAATATGGATGAAACTGAACAGCTGAGCACCTTTGTTAACTCTCTGACTGTCTTTCAAATAAATGTAGGCCTAGATGAAAATATATAAATTAAACTTTAATGATAGCCTACTTTTTTTCTATTTGAATGCACGAACATTAATTAAGCATTAAGTAATGGAATAATGTTCATTACTGACTAGGAGGTTGAAAGGGAAGTTATTATAGCCTAGTGTCAGCCAAAAATCTAACAATTACAAAATAAGATTTTATTTAAATTTTTTATTAATTTTATTTATTTATTAGTTTATTTTTTTGTATTGTAGACTACATACTGCTTGTACATCTCAATATTTATATTTAGAAATTTATTTTTAATATCCACATGATAGCATCCTTTGCAGCAAAGTAGCAGGAAAATGGACCTGGGAAATAAAGGGAAAAACAGGACCTACCCTCTTCTCCATGCGATACGGAAGCCGAGCTCACACACTCACTGACGGATGACAACACACACCAGAGCGGCAGATAAGACACACTCTCTACAAGAACTGAAGCATAAAAAAAACATTGAATCAAAAAAACTAAGCATGCATTGTAACACAAACATGTACTTATAGCATATTCAAATTCTGGTCCAAAAGCATTTGGGGCATCATACAATAAATGCAAGCACATGAGAGTAGTGGATAAGATTGGTTTTCTCTTTAAAAGTATCCATCAAAATAACAGCCTAAGTGCTTTAGAGTGAATGAGAAATCCCTAGAATAATATTACGAGTATACACATACTAAATTAATAACAAATTATTATATCCATGTAAATTATGGTTATGGAAATTGGGTTATATAATGGGTATACTAGGATACGATGAGAAAGCGTAAAGATACCCCACCTTAATAAGACTGTAGCAGTAGAAGCATGGACCGGGCCGAGTATCCAGCATTAGCGGCGCGTTTGATATATCGCGTCCTTTCCGCTCTATCGATGTCCATGAAGCGAAGCGTTGGGCTCAAATGCGTCTCTCCACAATGAGCGATGAAGCTTTAAACCAGAAAGAGAGAGAGAGAGATGGAGACTGGGAGTTGTTTAGGGGGTCAAAACACAACGGGGTCTCTCACCCCCACCTCCTTATCACAGACGCTCGCGCATTACAAACACACACACACACACACACGCAGAGCCTTTCATTTTATCTGAAGGACGCTCTCTCTCTCTCTCTCTCTCTCTCTCTCTCTCTCACACACACACACACACAACACCCACACACACACACAGAGAGAGACCGTTCTTACCGAGTTTCATCATCGTTATTACGGTGTAAAATCATTGTTGTCTGATTATCGGTATGCTATAATGTGCAATCTGGAGCAGATCTGTTTTGAAGCATGCACTGAGTTGCACTGGTAAATTACACACCTGAGTTATTCTCCACTGCATACGGGTCAAATCATATGCTACACAATACCACAAAACAACAACAACAAATAATAAAATAAAATAAAATTAGGTATTTCTAGACTTATACCGCATTTTTAATTGGATAGGATTCAAAAATATAGCAAAACAAATGACATCTGTAAACACATGTTGGACCTTTTCTCAGAACTAACTGAATGTGATTTTATAGTGGGTCTATGAAGACCGTTACCATTAAGTTTTCCAGGTTAACAGGCATGTTCCACTAACATGATTAACAGTGTCAAAATACTAAATTTGTTTGTCTTGATTGTAAATAGTGGATGAATACAGGGAACTACATGTAAGAAATTAGTATAATACATGATCAGCACCCTCCTGAGGGAACAGTAAAAGTTGTCTGTTAAAATATTAAAGGATTCACATGAAATAAATAAATGAAAACTGAGGTTGAAAAATAAAAATTTAATTTATAGGTTATAATTTGATTTGCATTTAATATGCATTATATTCATTATTTTATATCTCTCTTTTGTAAGCCTATATATAAAAACGCTTAAAATGAAACAAAATAAACTGTTACAATTCACAAAGTGGTTTGATATAAAAAAAAAACCACAATGTTTGCACTTGTAAAACTGTTACAACCAACCCGACCCAACTGTTACAATTCCTGCACTGTGGGATAGGATGTAACAACTGCACTCTTTGCACTTGAGAGTAATTTAAAAGTTGAAGACAACCTTACATTGTAGTATACATGTAGGAAAATAGCAAGATAGATGGGGAGGTTAAAACGTAAAAAGTTTTTTTTTTTTTTTTTTTTACATTTACAGACTAGAGTCAAAAAGTGTTACTGAAATTCCAGGTATCTTCTGTATATCTGTAGAGTTTAACACCTATAAAATATTTTGAAAGGCAAGCTTGTGCTATCTTCCTTTGTTTGACATGTCATCTGCAGTAATGGAATTCTTGTTTGTTTCTTAAGTGTCAAAATAATTTCAGGGACAACTTTATGCTGCAGAAAGTAGAAGAGAAATAAATAAGAAAAAATGCAATCAAGTATCAATCGGCTGATATCACTAACTGCCAATTGGCAGTTTAACTTACAATAATAAATAACAACCACATTACCATGTAATTGCTTCAATTGCAGGGCAAATTACAGCAATATGTTTGTGTTATTTATGACTGTCGTATCTTTGAACCATAATAGGGGAGACTGGGCCTGTTATATGGAAAAAATGAACTTTACTTCCAGCATCCACACTTAATAAAAGAATATTAAGACAAATTGTAAATTACATAATGAAGAACGGTTGTAACTGAAAAGTTGACTGAACTGTTTTTCAAGACAATTTTGTTGTTGTTGTTGTTTTAGATTGGGCCAAGTTGTCACGTGTGTTTTGTCCAATTTTTCAATTCTTAGTTTTTTTTTTTTTTTTTTTTTGATGCTTAAAATTGAAAAGCCATTAAATAGCCTATAAAACATTTTCAATACAGTGTGTGTGTGATACGTGAAATGAAACCAATGGGCTTTAAATATGTAGCTACCAAGCAGCATAACAATCAGTTACAGCAACCTGTAACAGGAAAACAGATCCACGGCGGCGTCTTGTGTTGTAAATCACCCTTAAATAACATAATAATTATTACACACGTCCCCCGAACTCTTCTCCCGCTGAGCGAGCCCTCAACATGCGGTCAAGACTTCAATCACCGCGGCTCTCTCCAGCGCGCAGCGGCCGGACCGACGAGCTCGGTGGGCGGTGATCGGCGATCGGCGTGACATAAGCGAGGCAGAGGATCAGGCGATCCTCGGCCTTTCAACACAATGGGAGGGCACTGGCCAACAGAGATGATCATAGCTAAATAAAAGCATTAACAGCGGAACAACAGTGATTGTAAAGACGCTCAATGGAGCAACGCTCTTTGAATGCGGCCTTTAATCGGGTATTTCCACATGTAATGCGTTGTCATTTCATACACAGACAAAATGCTCTGTAACTAATGCAACATCTTCTATATTACACCTTTTTAAATAACTTCATATTTGGCAGATATTGTCAAATGTCTAATTAAATCCTGTTTGAAATTCAAACATTGTAGGATTATACACGCGCAAACATTATATCGCCTACTGTAAATACAGTAGCTACATATAATATGATCGGTTGACATGGTAGGACAGGGTGTTTCACATTAATTGTGTGTTTTTTTTGTAGGAGTGAAATTGAGGGCAGGTTGTGTTCAGAGAATAAGCTCATTAGTGTTCTGGTGTTAGGCAGCTTAGTGTGATTTTTTTGTTTAATGTGGCTGTTTGTCACTTCCTCTCAAACTGTGGATGTTTGTTCAGTGGCATTTGTCACAGTATCTGTTCTAGGTGTCTGTGAGTTTGCGTGCCATATGAGAGGCATTCGATCGTGTCAAGACATTAGGAGCCAAAAAAGGTGGCACAGAGAAGTGACAGTACTATTTCAGATACAACAAAACTCTCTCTTTCTCATTTTTGCACTGTAATAATGTTTAATATTTTTCCAGAGCTTATTGATCTTATGGCCTGTCCTACATTTACAGTTTATGATGCTAAGGAACTGACTTCACAAACTCACACAATCTCTTAGGCCTGACCTTTGATATCTGGATCTATATCTGCTGTTGTGAGCATTGTGTATCCCTGAGGGAGTCATTCTTTGGTGTCTGTTCACCCCAAATCCTCAGGTCAGGATCTCGCTGTCAACTTTTGGTGCCTTTTTATGCTTCTTATATAGCCCTTATGGCACTGCTCATGTTACACAGCATGCACTTCAAAAGTTTTATTTCAGTAAAGCAATAATTTGTCCTGTAAAATGTCGTATAAACATTTTGCAAAGTCAGACTAGCAGACCTAGATAATGAGATTGTAGCATCTAGCATGTGTACATATTAATGAAATTACTATTGGCCTTGGCATTTGTGCATCCTCCAAAATACAGAGGTGATGTGTGACATGTCCTTCAGATATTATATTTTGCAGATATTAATTTATGCATTGTGTCATGTACAGAAATGAATACTGTAGCCCGCCTACACAAACATACAAACAAAAAAGATGACTTTAAATGTAAACTTACTGACTGCATCCCTAGGTTGAATCACTTATGCTGTAGCATTCTCTTTTTAAGAAACTGGCTTTAATAGGATGACACACAACAAGTGTTAGTAGATGTTAAAATAACTTACATTTAATAATGATTGTATTACCATGGTGTTTTTGATGTGGCATTATCCAGTGAGTTAATTCAGGCAGATATAGCTCTTTAAAGTGCCCCTATTATGCCATTTTTATGTTTCCTAACATTTTTTTGTGAGTCTCCTACAATAGCATTATATGCATGAAAGGTCAAAAACGCTTAAGTTTTCTCAAAATATGCATTTAATATCACCTTATTTGGGGGAAGTCGTGGCCTAGTGGTTAGAGAGTTTGACTCCTAACCCTGAGGTTGTGAGTTCGAGTCTCGGGCCAGCAATACCACGACTGAGGTGCTCTTGAGCAAGGCACCGAACCCCCAACTGCTCCCCGGGCGCCGCAGCATAAATGGCTGCCCACTCTGGGTGTGTGTTCACAGTGTGTGTGTTCACTGCTGTGTGTGTGCACTTTGGATGGGTTAAATGCAGAGCACAAATTCTGAGTATGGGTCACCATACTTGGCTGTTCAGACTCTCTAAACCCTCCTTTCCATGAGCCTGCTGTGCTCTGATTGGTCTACTAGTGTTGCCAAGTCTGCGGTTTTCCTGTGGAATTGGACTACTTTAACAGTGTTGCCAAGTCTGCGGTTTTCCTGCGGAATTGGGCTACTTTAACACTTTTTGCTGTGGGTTGTTTTTCATGTCTGCGGGTTTAAGCGATCCCAATAACGTGATCTTTAGCCACTAAATGCAAATTTTACCAGGGGAACCCCACCTAAAATGTGTATTTTACTCCACCAGAATGCGACTTTTACTGAGGGATCCCCCTCGAAATGTGATTGGGCTAGTATTGAGTAGCAGTTGGGTGGGTTTTGTTGTGAAAACCTGGCAACCCTGGTTCTGTATTTTGAACACTCTATAGAAAATATAAACATATATTATTTATCATACTTACAGGTTGAGATTCAGTGGAGCATCTGGTCCAAATAAACAGGATACTGATCCATCTTTCAACAGCAATCGTTTTGTGAGTCCCACGGTGAACTCCCCGAGATTAGAGAAGCAGTTGTCAGTAGAATCAATGACGTGTTTGTGGGCAGGGTCAAGTTATTCGCAGCAAGTGTGTTACCCCGTGACGTGTAGCCATCAACGGAAGTGGGATTCGAATTAATAACGGCTGTACAGAGTGGATTTGGGAGACAATTTTATTTATCGTGCACATTCAGCTTTACAACTTTGCAGATCATTTACATTCACATACAGCTACATTACACACTGCATGAAAGGCAATATTGGAAATGGCATAAAAGGGGCACTTTAAGGTAATAATTGCAGCTTACTACTTTTTACAATGAACAACACAAGCAAACTACCCTAGCATCCACCCAGAAACTGCATAGCAGCACACTCAGAACTCAGCATATGGATAGCAATTAACGGCGACCCATTTTTCACAGTTTTCCTAGTTTTTAAATCGAGATTAGAAGATTTGTTTAGTTGTGTAGTCTGTTCAACGGTCAATATTTTCACTTTTCTTTCTTCTTCTGCTATATTTGTGTAGTTCTTGTTTGTTATTTCACCAAATTTAGAAGCAAAGAAGCCATGGCAGACTTTTCTTTCTTTTTCTAGAAGTCTGTCTTTCTCTTCACCTCAACTCCCTCAATCCCCGCCCCCACCCTTCACTCCAATGGTCTTCTTACAGATGGAGATTAACTCCGAGCCCGAGCACCATCCGTTTCCCTGACTGTTTGTTATTAAAGAGATGGATGGTGGCTTGCAGTGCCAGCCCGACACAACCGCAATTACAGCAGGGCCCATGATAGATAGAGGGAGAGAGGGAGGAGATGGAGAGAAGGAGATAGAGAGAGAGGCATCTATCACGCCCCTTAATCTAACTGTCACTCCGGGGGGAGAGGCAGGAGAACAGAGTGTGGGGAATGAGTAAAAGAGAGAAATAAAGAGGAAAGATTTTGGTCTGGCTTATCTTGCAAATAGTTCTGCTTTGCTTTGTATTCTATTTAATTGCAGAAAACTTAAAATACTTTTAATCACAATCTTAATGTTATGCATTCACATTACAGAAACAATTATATGTAGGAAGCTGAAGGATCATTTTAGATATTGTGATATTTTGAAAGAGTCAATAAATGCAAATAATGAAACACAACTAAGATCAACTTTTAAAATGGAGAAAATGCTTTCCATATACATGCACACATTCTAAATACATATATACTTTCCATACACTCATTTATGTATTTGAACTGCATATAAAGGGTAAAATCTGAAATCTGTTTCATTAATGTATGACTGACAAATATGCATTACATTAATTTTATTAGTTTGTATGTGTCAAAAATGTCTAATCCAAATGGATGGAATGCAGATGTAATTCAAATACATAAATGTAAATATTTGTAAGTGTATTTTGTTGTTGATATCAGAGATTGTGCATTCAAACAAATTACATTTTGCACGTATTCATCTGTCCCCTAAAGAATCTTGCAAAGTTTTTGTAAATGCCAACATGAAAATTACTGCCTGTCAAGAGCAATATAAAAATGAAGATTCATATTTATAAACCAAAATTCATCTTTAAAAATAATTTTAAAAAAAATCTATAAAAAGGTTTAAAACTTTGTTGTGATGTAAATATAGGGATGTAAATGCTGATTTATGATTATCAGCCTAAAGTATGGGCTGCTTTGCAAGTAGTGTCCTCAAAGTGTCTCAAACATAACTCTTTCCATCAGACAGAATGAAATCTCAGTCACACTTCCACATATTCAAACTTAATGCATTACATTCAGCTCTTTTAGCATGAAGTGAAATGGAATAATTCACAAGTTTGCCACTTTTGTTTACACACATAAATTAAATATGACATAATAACAATGAAGACACCAAAGAGGGTCAAGTTGGATATGGAAAAACTAAAGCTCAGCATGTCTTAGCACAGGTGCTAAACGCATGGCATTATTTCAATGGATATATAGTCTTGATATAGTTGAACAACTTTTTTCAGACTTCATGATATGCCCTCAAACAACCAGCTAAATACACACAACAACAGTAAACCCAGAGCAACATTTAACATATAAACATAAGTTTGGTGTAATGCAATACTTTTCTTTTCTTTTCTTTTCTTTTCTTTTCTTTTCTTTTCTTTTCTTTTCCAGTGTTACAAAAATGTTATGAAAAATCCAAGGTTCTCCCATTTCCTGCTCTCCCTCTCATCAGTCCAGAGGAGTGAAGGATGGGGTGGAGGGATTAATACTCTTCCGCTGGCCACCGAGATGATGGATGGACAGATGTGGAGAAGGACAGAGGGAGGTAAGAGAGAAGGCCAAGGGAGGAACGCTAAGCCAAGTGCTCGATAAATCTAATGGAAGGCATGCTTTGCATCAGGCACTGACAGACTGTTGCAGAGGTGTTATGATAAATGACTGGTTTACTGCTTGCTGATTGGACTGAGTTTCATGTTTTTGCTGTATGTAAAGGGAGAGGAGCTCTCAAACTTTCGTCTTTGCACATAGTGTTTTACAGTGTGAGTTTATGAGTATTCACTGATTTTCTGAAAAACCTGCTGACCTGAGAACAGTTGTTATTTGAGGACGGGTTTGAAATTGGGCTGAAATGTTTGAAGTTGCCAGCCAAAAAAAAAAAAAAAAAAGGGTTAAGAATTTTTCTAAATCGCTATTCTGATATCAGCATTTTTTGACTGTGACATTACTGACAATATCAGCTAATTTGATGCTGCAATCAAATGGGCCACATGCAACTATCTAACTCTTAATGCTGTATAACCTTGAAACTTAAACTTTAGGATTTGTCAAGCCAACATTATTTCCAGCTGACTTTGCGATAACATCCTACCAAACTGTTTCATGATAAAGTAAGGCGTAATTCAAATCTGTTCCCACTGTAATAGGACACAAGCAGATCTCTTCTTGACACGGGACGTGTCTGCACCACATATTTGTATAATGTAGCATGGCATTCCTGTTTACACAAGTGTGTGTACTTTTGTTTCAGACTGCACGTGTGTTTTCAATCAGCATCTGTAGTCATCTGTAAGTGTCGTTGTGCTGTGACCTGGCTAAGATCAGATAAAGTATGGCTTCAGCTCACCCCTCCTCCTGCCGCCCTGCTCTATTTGTTATGGAGTAGCTGTCGGCCACTGTGATTGGTTGTTGTGGTAGACAGATAGCCGATAGGCCCTGATTAATAGTTGTGGCTCTGGCACTTGCTCATTGATCAAGGGAACAGGCTGAAGAGA
Source organism: Cyprinus carpio (assembly GCF_018340385.1). NCBI lineage: Eukaryota > Metazoa > Chordata > Actinopteri > Cypriniformes > Cyprinidae > Cyprinus > Cyprinus carpio. The sequence goes on from NC_056586.1 coordinate 8,445,009, forward strand.
GAGAGAGAGAGTTTTCTACAACAGACCCTTAGCTTCTGCTTATCTGCTTGCAGTGATGAGATAAAGCCTGTGTGCAGGCTGTTTTTATAAAATGTAATTCATAGTGATATATATTAGCATTTGTTTTGCTAACAAGTCTATGCATAATGTGTGTGATGCATACCTGACATATAGTTCTGTATATGTACAAAGTTAGTCACAGTAAAGAACAATTTATAATGGCCTGTATAACACACTGAAGTCATGCAAACAAAAAATATGTTAACATTATTTTTTGGAAACATGAGATGCAGCAACAGAGATATTTTTTTTATTATTTATAATTATTTATTTATAATATCTTTATTTTTAATCGTCCGTGGATAACAATAAAAGACAAAACAATGTCTGTAAAACATTAAAAAAAATATTGTTTAAATGCCTTTAAAAAAGATAAAACAAGCAAAAAAAAATATTAATAAAATATAGAAAGAATTAATTGCAACGTAAAGTTTTTTTTTCCTTATTATTATCATTAATATTTACAATATCATTATTGGATTTAATGACAAATTGAAAAAAGTAAAAGACAAAACATGATACTGTCAACTCTAAGCAACATATTTTATTATTTAATATTTTTAACAATACCTTTATTGTTTTTTAATCATCGATGGAAATATAAAAGCAAAAAAAAAAAATTGTAAATTGTAAAAACAAATTGTAAAACAATGTGTTTAAATGGCTGTAAAATAGCTAAAACTAAATTAATTTAAAAAATGCAAACACAAAACAATTGTAATCATAAAAATACATATGTGAACTAAAATAATAAAAAAGAAAGAAAGAAAGAAAGAAAGAAAGAAAGAAAGAAAGAAAGAAAGAGAAAGATGGACAATTTGGAAATAGCTTTTATATTGGAAATAGCAGGAAGTGTATGTGGGTGTTATGAATATGTAATTTACTGACAAATGTATATGGGTAATTGACAAATAACATGTATGATTTTTAAGATTTTAAATTCAACATAATTATAGAAATATGCTTGTATTTAGATAAATTTATTTAGATATTTATTTTTATTTATTAGGGTTATAAGGTTTATAAATTACAAGTACGATATATTAGATAACTGGTTGTCATTTAATGAAACTATTTTCTCTTTCTCTCTCTCTCTCTCTCTTTTTCTCTCTCTCTCTCTGTGTGTGTGTGTGTGTGTGTGTGTGTGTGTGTGTGTGTGTGTGTGTGTGTGTGTGTGTGTGTTTCACTTCAATAGCCTTGTGGTAACTCACCCTTTCTTGTATATGGGCAGTTGACATGACATGTAACAGCATTGTCCTGGAGTCTCACAAATACATTTTTAGTTAACATAAATTCATATTATAGATAATAATTATAAATTATTTAGACAAATGTTGTTTAAAAAAAGTTTTAGATGAAGCAGAGCATGTCACACTGCAGGACCCTACTCTGTCATAACAAAAAAAATAACTAATGACAGTACACACAACTGAAAAGTTAATAATTATTCTGTCATATATATGTAAGAGAAAGGGGGAAAGATAACCAAATGGAGTGAATGGTGTGTGTGTGTGTGTGTGTGTGTGTGTGTGTGTGTGTGTGTGTGTGTGTGTGTGTGTGTGTGTGTGTGTGTGAAGGAAGGTTGCTGAATGAGCTCTCTCGGAGGGTGGGTCAGTAGTAGGAGGTCGTGACCTGGTCGACCCTGGGGGGAGCGGAGATCATCAATCAGCGAGAGGCAGGACCAAACACCAGGAGCTGAACACACCCTCTGTCCCCTAAACCACCCCTTGCACACACACACACTGCCGCCAAGCAGATGGCCTTACACACACACCCATACATTCATAGATTGAGTATGATTGATTTTCGTTTCTGCTGTTGTGCAGACAGCACTTCACATGCCTCTATTTGTAAATTATTTGCATAGAAACAATTGATTACTCCTGTAATTTACAGATCATGCAATTGGAATACGTGAGAATACCAGTATAATCTTTTGATCTAAACATCATGCATCTCAACATATTTTTCTTGATCCTGAAACTGCATTAAATTTGTTAAAATATACAGTACAGAAGGTTTTGGAAGACTTGTCTTTTATATTAATTGGATCTGCAATTACATTTAAAGCAACTGCACTAAATTATTACTAATGCAATTTTATTTTTAAAAATGTATTTATTCATTATTATGACTATTCTAAGAGGTACTGACAGATCAACCCTCATCTCATTTTTCTGGCTAGTAGAGATTCTTAATAGGAGTGGGAATACATAATACCAATAGCACCTCCTTTTGAGTAAAACAAGCTGGTTGCTTTTTATAGACATCAAGGATGGAAATTGCTTATTGTACGTTTTGTTTTTTTCCGAGGTGAAATTTCAAAAGTTAAAATTTTAGCAACACTGACATTTTAGCAAGGCCTAATTCAAGAGCATTTGCATTTCCACCCCCTGGAATACACAACCAGTAATGTTTACCCCTTCAAGGTGTGAAATTTACCACATCTGTATTTTACCAAGAGCACAAACACTCATAAATTATTCATTACACATATATTTTATTTGTAAAGGTCTTAGACCACTTATAGTACTGAAATCATGTTAGCGTACATATTTTCAGTCACAAGTACTATTTCAGACATTTTTAAACAAACTCCACCAGTCTTTTGTCTCCTAAAGAAGGTTCAGAAACTGAATATAAAAGAGATTTCAAGCACTCACATATCTATTTTTGCAAATTAAAGGACAAAAGGAAACGCACTTCGCATGCTCTGGTCATGTGATTATCAAAAAGACATGCTGATCAAATCTTATGGTGCCAATGCTGCACTTTTGAGCCACATTGCCACACGTCTTCCAATCTCCTATGGGGATAAGAACATCAAAATCGTGAGAGAGAAAAAAATGCACTTCAGCTCCTGTATTTTTTAAATAAAATTAAACTAATATTATCAATTATTCTATGTAATCAATTTTTGTTTAAACATTTAGATTTTTACCTTCCTGGATTTGTGCAATGCAGGTTTATCCACTGATTTATCTGAGTTCATTTTCATACAGTGGGCAGTGCCATCTGTAAGAATGACTCTGTCATTGTCCACCAAAGTGACATTCCAGACCACGCTTAGCTCCATCCATGGGCCTATGCTTCTTTGGTCAGAAAAACATGTCTTTATGTATCACATAATGTACTCTGAGCAGACAGCTTCACTACTAATTACATCAAAGACATTTAAGTGTCCATAAATCTAAGATTAATGTGTATATATATATATATATATATATATATATATATATATATATATATACACACACAGCTGTTAAAAAAGAACTAATACACTAATAAAAATGTCTTTTAAATAATTTTGATGTTTTTATCATCATCTATTCATTAAATGACACAATGGCAATACCATGTGTTTTTTGTAAGACATTCCATGGTAGTACCATTTTACCATCAAATACCATCAGTTACCATCAGTTCAATGGTATTACCATCAGATACCATCACTGTTCATTGATACAACCACAGTAAAATCCACCTTGATTTCCTATTATTGTTAAACCTGTTAACAATAAGTTAATTTTGAAAAAGCCTACATGCTTCCCATTGACATAGAGCACTCTTTGTGTTTGGGGCCGGAGCCCTCCATAGTACATGTTAGTACAGTCAGTGTGGACAGGCAGACAGTGCTGAGGGATCTCAAAGAGTCGCGAGCAGAGCTCAGTCTGAGACTGTATGGTTAACATACGGGAGAAGGGGCAGCTAGTGTCCTTACACGTCTGATCTGCTCCATTAGCCAACACAAAAGATATGAAATTGGGAAAAAAAAAAAAAAAAAAATTTTAGGTTTATATTTATACAACAATGAATAGAATACTGTTCAAGATAAAGACAAAAGGTTTTGTTATACTTTTTGTTTGTTAAACATTAGCGGAACATGTCCACACAGATGAACTACAACAATGTTTACTCCACCTCTGACCAAAAATCATAAAACATACACGCAGGCTATATAAACTTGATACCAATATGATGAAAGTCAATGCAAAATGGAAAGAAATATGGGGTTAGTTCTGAGAAAATGTTTGTTTGCAGATGCCACCTGGTTTGATTTATTTATTTATTTATTTTTGTCTGTTATCTAATGTAATGATTTTCATACAGAATTGTGAAGGTACTCCTGGGGCTACTGTGTAGGTGTTTTGTGTGTGAATTTCTTTATATGGAATTTGATTGAACCTCAGAAATGAGAGAATGATTAAAAAGAGCACTGTAGGCTATCTACTCACAGAAGCCAAACTCAGTGCAGGTCTGGTAGAACCACGGTCTGTAACTGGATGTAGCTGTAGTGTTACTGAGTTCAAGCACAAGCTTTTCATGAGAAACATCCAGACATGGGACATTCTCTCTGGCATGGTATAAATAAATAAATAAATAAATAGCGCAATGTATTTTATAGCAAGAGGCAACATTGTATGGAGAGTTAAAAGAATCAGGCAACTTTTTTCATAGTCTGTGATGCCCTCTGCTGGTTAGATATGATATTGTTCTTTTCATTTTAGTTGCACATTTGGGGAGGGGTTATGTGCGAAATAAGAACACTAACAACTATGGGTGTGACGAGACACTTATCCCACGAGACGAGACGAGACGAGACACGAGACTGGGTTCACGAGAACGAGACGAGACGAGATTTATATAAATAGTATTTTATTCAACTGAAAAATACAAAGCAAAAAAAAAAAAAAAAAAAAAAAAACATTGTGGTGCATTTTGAAATCAAATTGAAATCTATTTTAATACATTTTATGCAGGTATAAATAACATGTAAACACTGCAAAAGGTTCTACCACAAACTCAACTGACAGGCAAGTAATTGCACAAAATTATATAGTATACATAAAAATAAATAATAAACAACACAAATAATATCCCTTTAAAGAAGCAGTCAGTCACGTTTATTATTTAGTAAACTGTCTTCCACTTCAAAAAAAAAAAAAAAAAAAAAAAAAAAAAAATCCGTTTAAATTTTTCTCAACTCCTTTTTAATAGTTCAATAAAATTGTATTAATTAAAAAGCATGTCTAATTAAATGAAATCATGAAACTTATACATTTTCACATCAATTTATTAAACATTTAACAAAAATTACATGTTTAGGTCCCTATGAAATGTTTTATTTTTTCTCACCATATTATTTATATATATATTTTTTATTGTTACCAAATTATGTGTTTTAGCATGTCTAACTATTTAAATGCATAAAACAACGTAGCCTTATGATTTTTTTCCCCTCAGAAATTCTGTGTTGTGTATTTACATTTTTCTGGTTATCAAATGCGGGCATAAAACATTAATTGCATCATTTATCATTTAATTATTGAAAATTAAGCAAACTTTATTTTTTGGCAAACAAAGCGGATTCACTATTAAAATGAAAACATGGAAGAAATGTTGTGTGATTATTCCTTAAAAATAATGTTTGTTTCATTTTAGTAGTAGGCTAATAGCTAATCGGTAAAGTCAGCGCGTCACTGCAGCTGCTGTTAGAGGCGTCACGGTTGCTATAGACGTGCGTTCAGGACTGCGCATGCGCACTGACTGATCTAGCCTTAAGCTTTTTATAACGTTATTTAGCTTTATATCTCACAACATTTCAAGAAACAGAACAGTGATTTCCTCCAGAAAAACCTACTGATTCAGTTTGATGATGGATAAATTATGCATGCATAAAATGCATAAAGCACTTTAGAAGTAAAAGCATAATATCTAAATTTCTATACAAATCAATATGTAAGTAGAATTCAGTCTTATCCCATATAACCCATTATAATGATAACAAATGGGGGATTGGCTGGTATTCAGAAAAAAAAAATTAATATAGCTTTATTTTAAATGTCTTTACACACTAAAAAGTCTATATCTTCTCAATTATATAAATAAATCATGAGGGTGTAAATAAGGCACAAATGACACTTCCTCCAGAGAATATTAGCAATGATAATAATAATAATAATAAAAGGACAAGACTGTTCTTACAGACAGATATAACTCAAAGTAGTAACATGACTATGAAAAGAGGTAACACAGAAGGTCATTTTAAGTAACGAAGGCAATGCAGAATCAGTCTTACCAGAGAAATCCAGGTCAATAAGCGGAATTACTGTAACCCAACTCATCACAGACATAATTCTCCCTGATTATCACACAGATGTCAGCCTAAAAGAATCCTATGGTTTGGTTGTGGATGATGGTTTCCAGTGTATACGAGGCTGGAGCAGTTTTTCAAACCCAACTGAGGAGCCAGTAATTTATGATATGAGTAATATATGATATCCACAGTTCTGTGAATGACATTTTACAGTGTGTGCAGTATAACAATGAACACCTGAAACCTGGATGTGCAGAGAAAAAAAAGGGGGAAACAAACAAACAAACAAACAAAAACACGGATAAAAATATACCCATGCTGTGATGAGGTTCATATTTCAAAACCAAACTAGTTTCTCTTTGCAAATTGTCCATACTGACATGACTATGCCCTACAGAAAACACTTATTTTAGCATTACTTGTTTTATTGAGTTGCAAAAATATTACAATTCATATTGTAACATATCATATAATACAGAACACAGGTCACTGATAAATCATAAAACAAATCATAGACTCAAAAAGCAAGTCAAACCATTTATCTTAAGGTTTTTAGATTTTAGTGTGCATTTAGCACTGAACATGTTTAGCAGGTTTTTTTTTTTTTTTGGTTAATTAACTGATATTTGTGAGTCAGCATTAAGGCACCCATAAAAATAATGAATCAAACTTTTGTTCACCTTAACTAGTCCCAGAAAGACATAACACCGAACGGAAACAGATTGCTTTAAACTGAATGTGAATACAGAATTGAAATATCAATAGCAAGATGTGCTTTAGTTGTAAAAATCATGTTAATTAACATGAGCAGATCAAATCTAACTCAGCAGGAGCAGGTTTTTATTGAAGTAGCTGTTATTTGTAAGTAAGGGTGTAAGGTAGACTCTCAGAGCTTAGAAAAAGTAATGTCTTTGAGGCTTTTCTTCTCCATCGCTGCCTGAGCTGACTTCATTAAATCTTGGGTTTGAAGCATGCTCATATTCCAGGTGTTCTGCAGAAAACAAACAGGAACAGAAAACACAGGTAAGAATAGATTTCAGTTTAACCACTGAATGACTAATGTTGTTTCTGTTTAACAAAACAGTCCTCAAAGGAGCACTTGATGGCTCAGAAACTGAATATTACAATTGTGTCATTTATAATTTTTCACTTCCATTTATATACATATAAATATATACATATATATAATATATATTATATACATATATATATATATATATATATATACATATATATATATAAATAAATAAACTACAAATATAATGGCTGTCCTCATGGGAAGGGTTGTACTTGTACTACTACTTGGACTGATGGACTCATTAAAAGAGAAGAAAAGAAAAAAAAAATTATATTAATAAAAAAATGTAATTAAAAAACAGGAGTATACTGTATATACTGCTACAGTTCACTTTCTGTTTAGTTTAGTTTTTCTATTGATAGCCTATGTTTAATGTATTTGTTCTGAATTTAAGGAGGTGGTTGATGCTTTTTATTAATATCCAAAATGGCCAGGTTGGTTATTCTTTCAATTTCAATACCATTTCTAAACAGTAGATGGCTGTCATTCTTGTATTATAAAGATATTTTACAAAAGAAAATACCTGCCACCTGTTGTTAGTTTTTATGTCATTGTTTTGTGAGTGACAAACTGTACTGGTTTGGATGACAATATTTGTTGGCGTATTGGAAGAATGAGTTGATTTGAAACATGTACTCTGTGACGTGCTTTGGTAGTTTTAGTGTATATGTGAATAAATTAAAATTACTGCTGTGGACTCTGCCATGCTGAAAACTGGTTATGAGAACTGTGTGAAGAGTGAAAAGAAGAGAAAAAAGTAACCGAAGAATGAAATGGCTCCTGGCAATTGTCTAAAAAAAAAAAAAAAAAAAAAAAAAAAAAAAAAAAAACTTTTGTAGGGAATTTAAGAAACATAGCGTAATTTAGATTTCAGACCGATTGTTACAGCTCACTACCCTACACTAAGACAGACACAAATACTAATTATTCCCTTATTTGCTTGTAGGTTCGTTCCATATGTCTTATATTGTGGTTGTTTTTTTTTTTTTAAAGGTTTCAATTAAGTATTTTTCCCTGTTTGTCTGTGTCACCTCTTAGCACATCACATGATGTGCAACCTGCCTTTCATTGCTTTCATGTTGATGTTATTTTAATCCCCATATCCAATCTAAATCTGTTTTTCTTTATCATTATTATTATTATACTTGTCACTTTCTCAATTTATATACTTTATACTGAGTCTGCTCTGAGTTCAGATCTTACTATGTAATTGAGGGCCTCTGGAACACTGTGGTCTCTGGAGTAAATGAGATTGACTTTAGTTCCCTGGACTGCTACAGGACTTTTGCTGGCAATCTCTCCTGCCATCTCCAGAGCTCCAGCCATCATAGTATCTTTATCCGGGAAAATACGACTGTGTGCAACAAAAGAGAACAAACACACTCATGTTTACTAAAATGTATAATAAAATTTGAGGCTGTTCTATGTTGTGAATACAGCTGCTATATTCAAAATAAAGCATATCATCCTATAGCTTATTGCTTAAATATCTCACCTGACCAGTCCACAGCTTTTGGCTTCATCAGCGTACATCTTCCTTGCAGTGAAAGCCAACTCATTCACTAGACTGCAAGACATTAGAACAAAATGTTTCTATCAATTGTATAAACCCAGTGCACTGCCACTGGCTCTATAACACGCTTTAAGCAAGTACCTTCGACTTCCAATCACTCTGGGGAGACGCTGCAAAGTCCCGACATCAGCTGCCAAACCAATGTCAACCTCTAACAGAAAAGGGTGATCAATTCAGGCATTCAAATTCGAATCAATACAAATCAAAGTTATTCTAAAAATGGAATTAAACAAATAAAAGGGGTTCAAGTTGGGACTACAAAGAGCTTTACAGAATGGATGATTAAAAAGCGGTCAGTTAAAGTCACAACAATCAAATAAAAATGCCCAGACCTTGACCTGAAACCAGGCATCCTGTGTACACAGTCGTATATCACATGCTGTGATTAGGTCCACGCCTGTAAAAGAAGAATCAAAGGAATGATGGCATTTATCATGGCTTCCCCAGCTGAATATTAGGTTAAACATACACATATTACTGTAACTACTGCTTAATTTAAATGATTTTAATAAACCCCAACCCTTAGCATTAAACTACCACAACATTTGTGCTATGAATATGAATTATACCTTGCATCGTGTGATTTAGATTTTCATCTGATGAATAAATTATGTGGGAACAAATCTATAAACTTACAATTAAGGAGACAGCAAAATATCATAGAGACTTGTTGGTGGAATCTTTTGACTTACCACCACCTAGACACCACTTAGAACATTCTTGCAACTGAACATAAGGTTAAACATACACATCTTACTTTTTTATTTTTATTTACTTATTTATTTCTTTGCTCACCAGGGAGTTTGTAAATTATTTAACAATGTGTGTTGTGAAAAGTGCTATTTAAATAAGCCACATTAAACTTCTATCTGTACTATATACACAATAGAAAGTATAAAATGTTGTGACAACCTCTTTACACAGGAAAACTAACCTCCTCCTATACATGCTCCATGAATGGCCACAATCACTGGTTTTGGACACTGTACAAGCACAAGAGACAAGATGAAAAATATGATTTCTGCATGAGATAAAGCCTAGTTGACTGTGTACATTTCTAAATCCAAATCTTGCAATGGACTGATTGTTAAAGCCAAACATAATGTTCAACTTAAAATCTTGTAATCCTCCAAACATCTTCATGGCATGCCTTCTTCTCAAATGCATAATGAATTCATTTTCATTTTTGTATGGATTTTCCCTTATATTTCCCATATTACCTAGATCTTTCTTTTGTTTATAATTATCTATGTATTAATATGCTTTCACAGTGTGATGCTTAAAAAAAGTAACCTTTTCAATGACAGAGAAGGTCTCTTGGTATTTAGTTATGATGCGGCGCACATTCCATGAGATCCTGGCTGTGTCATCACCTTCGGGCTGTAGAATATCACTGGCCATGCCCATGAGGTCAATACCTTTACAAAGATTATTACATTAAATATTTATAAATGGCATATAATATGTAATACATTCAGTGCTGCAGAATGAATGTCTCTTTCCAGCTGCATTTAAATATATTCATTAAGTGTTAGTGGTGCGTGCTAAGGAAAGTATTACTATAACTAATGCTCATTTTGAATTATTTCAATAAGCATTAAACTACTGCAACATTTGTGTTATGGATATGAATTATACCTTGCATTGTGTGGTTCAGATTTCCATCTGATTAAAAAATTATAGGTATAAAAAAATCCATAACCTTACATTTAACCAGAAACAACAATTCCACATCAACACCTACATGAAACAAAAAGTGGAACTGATCAAACCGAAAAACCCAGCACAGCAACACCTACATGTAGCACCGTGGCACTGAGTATTGCACGGGCAAGAAAAATGTTGAAAATTAAAAATCTATGTCTAGATAACCATAAAACAGTCTATTTGGTCAAACTGAAAAATTTTCTATTCAGTTGCCAGTTGCTAAAACATTGCTGAAATGAAACATCATGCAATTTTGAAAATGTATTTTCATATTATGAGAAACAGACTGACCAATCAACAAATCACACACAAAACTACAATAAAACAAAAGACCTAGACTAGCAACTGGTCATATTTGGCAAGACGTCTGATAGCTTTACCTGAAGTGAAGAGCTTTCCAGCACCTGAGAAAACCACGACACGGCACTCTGAGTCCTCAGTTATCTGATTGAAGCAGTCAACCATTTCACTACAGGGGAAACAAAAATACAGTAATTAACACCAACACACAGTAATTCAGCATAATAACATGAACATCGCTAAGCCTGTCATGACATGATGGCAATTATGTTAGATAACTAAGATCATTGTGAACTTTAAATTCATAAAATGGCATAAAATCTTTCCAATATAAATGATGAGATACTACGTTTAAAACTTAAAATATTAATATTCATTTCAAACTACTCTTGTGAAATGATTGCTTATGAAGCATTACAGGAATTCTTAACGAAAAATTAAATGAAATAAATGAATTATTCATAGCATGTGATATGGACATGGACGTCATACAGCCAGAATGCCTTGTTCATTGCATTGCGTTTCTCCGGGCGGCAGATCTCAACATGAGTGATGGTCTCAGCTGGCCGGCTGACTGACAGGGTTGTGAAGGGGGGTGTCGGCCCTCCTGATGAAGACATCCCTCTAACAGCGTTCATTAACGGCATCAACAAAGCCTGTTCTAATCACAAAACAGACCAAATGCAGGGCTGTCAGTGATGGATCTGGATTTATAAAGTTCCTATAAAGTTCAGACAGGTGTTCTAGCACTTTAAATTCAATTCACATATTGCCATTCAAATAAGGCCATTTAAATCAAATCAGGGTGAGGAATTTGCCCATGAAACACTACAGGTCAAACATTTAATAAAGATTTCATTGTTTAAATGCAACATATAATATGTCACATAATCCTTCAGAAATCATTCTAACATGCTGATTTAGTGCTCAATTCTTTTCTTGTTATTATAAATGTTGAAAACCGCCTTTGCCACTTATTTATGTATTTATTTATTTAATTTTCTTATTTGTGGAAACCATTTAAAAGTCTGAGGCAAGAAGATAAATCTGAAGAAATTAATACTTTTACTCAGTAAAGATCCATTAACCAAATGTTACCAAAAGTAACATTTATATTGTTACAAAAGATTACTATTTCAAATTCTGTATATATATACAAGCACCAAATCAACATATAATAATGATTTCTGAAGGATCGTGTGAAACTGAAGACTGGAGAAATGATGCTGAAAATTCAGCTTTGCCATCACAGGAATAAATCACATTTTTAATATAGTAAAATAGGAAACAGATTACACATTTTATAATGATTTTCACAGTATTACTGTTTTTATATTTTGTTTGTATTTTTTATATTTAATTTACTGTTTTTATATTTTGATCAAATAAATGCAGCATTGGTGAGCATAAGAAAAAAAAAAATGTAACATAAAAAATGTAATTATTCCAAACTTATAACTTGTAGAAAAAGTTGCGCAATTACAAGGTTACTGATCTGTTCATTTCAGCGTAACCTATCCTAAGATATTTTAACGTGTTATGAAAGAAAAGGAATTAGTTAAATGTTAAAAGTGGTTGTTGTTGTTATATTAGATTTATGTCATGTAATGACAAATGTGTGCTTTAATTGTTTAAATATTAATTGTAATAAATCGTAAATAATAAGATTACCAAACATAGAATGTTTTTCATTGTACTGTGCATAGCTTATCTGCACCATTTATGCAATATTATATTATTTATTTATACAGTTTCCAGCTGGCAATTACGACTGCATGCTATATCGTTTCGATATATGATTTATCCATTATGTATTGTATTCTACACTCAAAAAGAGAACTAACATATTATTGAGTATGTGACCTTTCACCCAGTTAACTGATCTCAGTATGTGTGTAATGACACATTCACCTACAGTCAGCTGCAGTTACAGACAAATAAAATGTTTCATTACAACGTCAATGTAACTGTCCGATGATTTACAAAAAGAATGCAATCTATAGTTTTGATTCTAACAGGTTGATTCTTCCATCCAGCGTTCAATACTTAATCACAATAACATTTATACAAACAGTGAATATTGTTAATGTGAGTATTCGAACAAATGTAGTTAGATGATCAGACTACAACTTACTTCTGAAGGCAGATCTCAATACAAATGCCATTGGTGCCCTTTGACCAATATAGTCACAATCACAGAGGAGGAGACCTGTTTATGAAAAATATCACAATACTACCTTCAAAAATGTGGTTTACCTTTATGTTTAAATGGTTGAAAATAATTGAGGTAATCGTCACAACAAAACGAAAGCACGGATCATATCTCAGTCTGTCTTTAAGTAAGGTTGGTTTGTTTTGTTCTGCAGCTTTTATTTTTAAGAACTCATCATGGTTTCCTCTGACGTACGGTGGCTCTTAAAGGACAACTATAGACTGTAAAAAAACGAGGACAACACACAACAGAGGAAATGCCATCGTCGTGGAGTATTTTTATTTTTTTTGGTAAACTTTTAATCATCAGCTTGTGGGCTAACCTTCAACATGTTTGCCATTAAACAATCGTTTTGGATTTATCTATTTTTAGAGTTTACACCGAGAAATTGCTGTTTTATATGAGGAGTCGATTTCGCGACGGGTAGGATTCAGTTTACGGAATTTCTCATTCATTTCTATGGTATCCGTAAACAGCACAATTCCAATAGTATCCAGCTGCAATGTCAAGGCGGATCGGTTATCAAGGCGCACGTGATCCAAGTTGTCCGTCACACTTTCTTCAAAGGCAGAGCTCAGCTGTGGACTTTGGTACCTCCAAAATATAAGACCATCTCTAGTTGAATCTCTTTCAGTCTTACGACCGTCACTCACCATTTGCGAATATCACTGAAATGAATGTGCAGTGCTGTAAAATTCTGTGCTGTAAATGTCTGTCGCCAATTTAGTTTTCTCCTTTAAATCAGCGATATTTTGTACACTACAAATACTACACGTACCGAATCGTACTGTACCGTACCGCTCAGTGGAAACGAGCTATTAGAGTAAAACATTTATCTCAAAATGATAATACCCCCCATTTTAAACTGTTATTCTCCAATGAAAGGTTAGATTTTTGTGATTTTTTTAAAATAAAAGTTCAAAAGGATTAACAATGCAGATTTATTTTCACAGCCTTCTTTGATCATATTTAACAAGGGTACCAACAATTCTGACCACTTTTATCTGCCCTGAGGGCTGTTCGTCTGTGGTGCACATTTTTTAATCACTTAAAGTATTTTAAAGCCTATAACATTTTTTAACTGTACTATTGTGCAGTAAAATGCACTTTAAGGATTCACTTTTGAAAAAACTGAATGAGAAAAAGTAAAAAATGTGCCAAAAATGTGTCTCCTGGTGGACAACAGAGACTTTTAAGATGAAAATGATATGAAATTGTTAATTTTATGATCATTTAATGGCTCTTCTCTCTTGATCTCGCTCTCCTAAATTGGTCACTGCTTAGTTATTTGAAGTTATCCTAACAGGAGTAGAAGGGCAGTTTTTAAGCGTATTTCATAAATGAATTGTATTCTGAAGCACAGTATCAAAAAAAAACAAAAAAAAAAACACCCTTACATGAGATATCTGAAAAAGAACTCTGATCAAAATTAGAGAACACTTACAGATTCCTCCAAGTTATTGGTGTTAATCTGGTACCTGGTGCTAATTTCCTTAATTTTATGATAAACTGTATTTGACTGACAGCATTTCTCCAATTTTAACCGAGATTGCAACATGGTGGGGCGTTCTGTGTTGACTGAAACCCTGCATCAGCAGGTTGTCCAAATGAAGGCCAAAGGTATGACACTTTCAAACCACTGCAAGAGAACTTGGTCATTCCGAATCTGTGACTTCTCAAATATTGCAGCTTTACAATGATGCTAATTCATTCAAGTCCCCCCAAAATTCTGGTTGGTCCATGTAAGTCAAAATGCATGAGAAAGACAGGATAATGCATACTCTCAAGGGGGAATTGGTTCAACACTGCAGCTGGTATTGCTCGTCAGTTCAGTGCTGATCAGGGTAAGGATCTGTCTCACGTTTAAGAGAAGTCGGACTGAAAGCACACTCTGCGGTGACCAAGCCTCTCATCAGCAGAAATAATCAAGGCTCACCTTTGCTGAGGTCTGATGGGGAACATTCTGTTTGGCGTCAAACGGCAAAAGACTAAAGGCCAAGTGCATAAAGAAGTCAGTGAAAGGTGGATGAGAAAGTGTCGTGGTTTGGGGGATGTGTTCTACAGCAGAAGTTGGGCCTCTTTATTCAGCCTGCAATTTTCATGCGAGACAATGCCCCTATCACACTACAAAACAGGGTAAGAACACTGAAATAATGAAATGGCTGGCCCGGAGATCTAACCTAACTGAAAATCTCTGGAAAATCCTTGGCAACAAAGTTATGCCTAAGAAACAAATTAATAGCTAACAAACCAATTACAATTAACAAACCATGAAAAAGAGTGGAAGAAGTGTGGACCAAGATCCAACCTGTACAGTTTGAGAAACTAGTGATGTCCTGCAGCCACGGATGTGCAGAAGACATTCAAAGCATGGACCTCTCTACACTTCCTATTAATTTCTGACAGCTGTATTCCTTAAAATTTTGAGCTTTGAAGACTTAAAAACAAAAATCAAGGATTTATAGATTCTCTAATTTTGATCTCCACTGTATATAACAGATGTCATTATTTCCCTGATACAATGTTAGTTAGAAAATATGGTTAATACAGATTATTTTTTTCCTGTCTACATTTACAGGTTTTTGCCTCATCTACAGTAGATGTGGAATTTTGAGCTGGACTATGAGACTGATTTCACTGATGGTTTACTTGATAACTTCAAGAATGTGTAATTTACTCATTCAACAAAAGCATTTTTAACACGAAAATAATCTCTCCTATAATGTGCAGAAACAACAGCGTTCTGGGGCTTTTAAATCTTTGTGTGTTAGAGCACTCAGCCATGCCAACTACTTGCTTAATCAGAAGTGAGTATTTGAGGTAGGACTACCTGTTTTTCTGTGCAAAGAAAGAACTACTCTGATATCTACATTTGGTATACTGTGAAAAATGTGAAGGAAACTGTGTTAAATATTAAAATAAAGAAACTGAGACCTTCTATACAAAAGATTTTCTTTTGATTATGTACAGAATGACTACATACTTCAAAAAAAACTTTGACATTAACATTTGAACTATGCGACAGATTACTTTCAGTGTTTTTAACACTTTCAATGTATTTAAAAAGAGCTCGTTGCTTTGGTCTGTTCATAGGTTTTGCACGGCCAACTCGATGAATCCAGCGCTGTTTGACTCATACTGGGCATATATCTAAAAATACGGGTGAAAATAACGACAGGAAAAACATCAGACATGAAACAGTGGGACACAATTTATTACCATAAGGCCTATCTTTAAAAAACACACAAGAATACTACTAGTATTTTTGCTTTTGGATTTGGAACAAAATGTAGTTAGATGATCAAGACTACAACTTACTTCTGAAAGGCAGATCTCAATACAAATGCCATTGGTGCCCCTTTGACCAATATAGTCACAATCACAGAGGAGGAGACCTGTTTATGAAAAATATCACAATACTACCTTCAAAAATGTGGTTTACCTTTATGTTTAAATGGTTGAAAATAATTGAGGTAATGTCACAACAAAACGAAAGCACGGATCATATCTCAGTCTGTCTGTTAGTAAGTTGGTTTGTTTGTTCTGCAGCTTTTATTTTTAAGAACTCATCATGGTTTCCTCTGACGTACGGTGGCTCTTAAAGGACAACTATAGACTGTATAAAAAAACGAGGACAACACACAACAGAGGAAATGCCATCGTTGTGGCGTATTTTTATTTTTTATGGTAAACTTTTAATCATCAGCTTGTGGGCTAACCTTCAACATGTTTGCCATTAAACAATCGTTTTGGATTTATCTATTTTTAGAGTTTACACACCGAGAAATTGCTGTGTTTTATATGAGGAGCGATTTCGCGACGGGTAGGGATTCAGTTTACCGGAATTTCTCATTTCATTTCTATGGTATCCGTAAACAGCACAATTCCAATAGTATCCAGCTGCAATGTCAAGGCGGATCGGTTATCAAGGCGCACGTGATCCAAGTTGTCCGTCACACTTTCTTCAAAGGCAGAGCTCAGCTGTGGACTTTGGTACCTCCAAAATATAAGACCATCTCTAGTTGAATCTCTTTCAGTCTTACGACCGTCACTCACCATTTGCGAATATCACTGAAATGAATGTGCAGTGCTGTGAAATTCTGTGCTAGTAAATGTCTCTGTCGCCAATTTAGTTTTCTCTTATAAAATCAGCGATATTTTGTACACTACAAATACTACACGTACCGAATCGTACTGTACCGTACCGCTCAGTGGAAACGAGCTATTAGAGTAAAACATTATCTCAAAATGATAATACCCCCCATTTTAAACTGTTATTCTCCAATTTGAAAGGTTAGATTTTTGTGATTTTTTTAAAATAAAAGTTCAAAAGGATAAAACAATGCAGATTTATTTTCACAGCCTTCTTTGATCATATTTAACAAGGGTACCAACAATTCTGACCACTTCTATCTGCCCTGATGGCTGTTCGTCTGTGGTGCACATTTTTTAATCACTTAAAGTATTTTTAAAGCCTATAACATTTTTTAACTGTACTATTGTGCAGTAAAATGCACTTTAAGGATTCACTTTTGAAAAAACAGAAAAAGGAAAAAAATGTGCCAAAAATGTGTCTCCTGGTGGACAACAGAGACTTTTAAGATGAAAATGATATGAAATTGTTAATTTTATGATCATTTAATGGATCTTCTCTCTCGATCTCGCTCTCCTAAATTGGTCACTGCTTAGTTATTTGAAGTTATCCTAACAGGAGTAGAAGGGCAGTTTTTAAGCGTATTTCATAAATGAATTGTATTCTGAAGCACAGTATCAAAAAAAAACAAAAAAAAAAACACCTAAACCTACACAAAATGAGATATCTGAAAAAGAACTCTGATCAAAATTAGAGAACACTTACAGATTCCTCCAAGTTATTGGTGTTAATCTGGTACCTGGTGCTAATTTCCTTAATTTTATGATAAACTGTATTTGACTGACAGCATTTCTCCAATTTTAACCGAGATTGCAACATGGTGGGGCGTTCTGTGTTGACTGAAACCCTGCATCAGCAGGTTGTCCAAATGAAGGCCAAAGGTATGACACTTTCAACCACTGCAAGAGAACTTGGTCATTCCGAATCTGTGACTTCTCAAATATTGCAGCTTTACAATGATGCTAATTCATTCAAGTCCCCCCAAATTCTGGTTGTCCATGTAAGTCAAATGCATGAGAAGACAGGATAATGCATACTCTCAAGGGGGAATTGGTTCAACACTGCAGCTGGTATTGCTCGTCAGTTCAGTGCTGATCAGGGTAAGGATCTGTCTCACGTTTAAGAGAAGTCGGACTGAAAGCACACTCTGCGGTGACCAAGCCTCTCATCAGCAGAAATAATCAAGGCTCACCTTTGCTGAGGTCTGATGGGGAACATTCTGTTTGGCGTCAAACGGCAAAAGACTAAAGGCCAAGTGCATAAAGAAGTCAGTGATAGGTGGATGAGAAAGTATCATGGTTTGGGGGATGTGTTCTACAGCAGAAGTTGGGCCTCTTTATTCAGCCTGCAATTTTCATGCGAGACAATGCCCCTATCACACTACAAAACAGGTAAAGCAGTTCCTTGATGTCAAGAACACTGAAATAATGAAATGGCTGGAGCCCTGATTTAAACTCAACTGAAAATCTCTGGAAAATCCTTGGCAACAAAGTTATGGCTAAGAAACCCATTACAGTTAACAAACCATGAAAAAGAGTGGAAGAAGTGTGGACCAAGATCCAACCTGTACAGTTTGAGAAACTAGTGATGTCCTGCAGCCACGGATGTGCAGAAGACATTCAAAGCATGGACCTCTACACTTCCTATTAATTTCTGACAGCTGTATTCCTTAAAATTTTGAGCTTTGAAGATTTAAAAACAAAAATCAAGGATTTATAGATTCTCTAATTTTGATCTCCACTGTATATAACAGATGTATGTAACCCAAAGTCATTATTTCCCTGATACAATGTTAGTTAGAAAATATGGTTAATACAGATTATTTTTTTCCTGTCTACATTTACAGGTTTTGCCTCATCTACAGTAGATGTGTAATTTTGAGCTGGACTATGAGACTGATTTCACTGATGGTTACTTGATAACTTCAAGAATGTGTAATTTACTCATTCAACAAAAGCATTTTTAACACGAAAATAATCTCTCCTATAATGTGCAGAAACAACAGCGTTCTGGGGCTTTTAAATCTTTGTGTGTTTGAGCACTCAGCCATGCCAACTACTTTCTTAATCAGAAGTGAGTATTTGAGGTAGGACTACCTGTTTTTCTGTGCAAAGAAAGAACTACTCTGATATCTACATTTGGTATACTGTGAAAAATGTGAAGGAAACTGTGTTAATATTAAAATAAAGAAACTGAGACCTTCTATACAAAAGATTTCTTTATTATGTACAGAATGACTACATACTTCAAAACTTTGACATTAACATTTGAACTATGCGACAGATACTTTCAGTGTTTTAACACTTCAATGTATTTAAAAAGAGCTCGGTGCTTTGGTCTGTTCATAGGTTTGCACGGCCAACTCGATGAATCCAGCTCTGTTTGACTCATACTGGGCATATATCTAAAAATAAGGGTGAAAATAAAGACAGGAAAAACATCAGACATGAACATGTGTGTACAAAATTTATTACCATAAGCCTATCTTTAAAAACAACAAGAATTACTACTAGTAT
Organism: Cyprinus carpio; assembly: GCF_018340385.1. Taxonomy (NCBI): domain Eukaryota; kingdom Metazoa; phylum Chordata; class Actinopteri; order Cypriniformes; family Cyprinidae; genus Cyprinus; species Cyprinus carpio. Next base: position 8,464,705 of record NC_056586.1, read on the forward strand.
TTTGCTTTTGGATTTGCATTATTCTTTATATATTATTCTTGGGCTATATTTGACATGACTTTTAAACAATCTTTAATATGCCAAAAATAAATCCTTAAGCCGATTATAACCTAAATCTACTATGATCTTTGTTTTCACTGCCTTAAAGGGTTCGTTCACCCAAAAATGAAAATTAGGCCATAAATTACTCACCCTCAAGGCATTCTAGGTGAATATGACTTTCTTCTTTCAGATGAATCCAGTCTTGAGTTAAATTAAAAATTGTCTTTGATCTTTCAAGCTGTTTAATGGCACTCAGCAAATGTTGCAGTGCTTCAGTCCAAAAGAAGTATAATAAAAAGCACCCATCCATTAAAAAAAAAAAATAAAAAAAGTGTCTCAAGAAGAAAAAGGCCTGACCATATTGTTTTTTTTTTTCTAAACATACCATAATCAAATAATTAATCTAGCTTGCGCTCACTGTTGTACACGGAAGCAGCTCCGGGCGGATGAAGTATGAGGTCAATTCTGCTCATGCGCCGCTCAGAAATGACAAAAGTGGAAGCTCAGAGGAGAGATCAAAAAACAACGGTCACTAATTAGAGGTACAAAATGAGGATTTGTAAAGAAGAATGTCTTTCATATAAGAGCCAAGAGGAGACTGGTTTCCCTTTGCTTAAGTAAGGAATCTTTGCTTCCTTTGCTCCTGTTAACAAACGCGGGTTTTCATGAGACTCACGCATGATCTCATACGTCATTAGCCAGGAGCTGCTTCTGTGTACAACTGTTGGCGCAAGCTACATTAAAGTGATTATTAAGTTTGGAATATGGTTAATTTTCTTACAAAGACGCATCTATTTGCTACAGGAGGACTTTGTTCACCCCCCAGTGCCATGTGAGACACTTTTTTTTCATGAATGGGTGCTTTTTATTTCACTTCTTTTGGACTGAAGCACTGAAACACCTACTGCGTGCCATTAACAGCTTGGAAGATCAAAGACAACTTTTAATATAACTCCGACTGGATTCATCTGAAAGAAGAAAGTCATATACACCTAGGATGAATTGAGGAAAAGTAAACCATGTTTAGTTTAGCTGGCTCTTATTCGTTCCAACAGCAACAGGGGTTTTTGAACACTACTTTAATGAAAATAAGAAATTTTGCATTATCTTAATTCAAGTAATGAATTGTTTTAACTTTTTCAGTTAAACACAAAAAAACATTTACATTAATGAATGTTTTATGTTTTTAGTTAACTATAATAACCCTGGTAGTAACTGTTGCTGGTTCACACGAAATAATATTTACATTTACAATATCTTTACATTGATCTTTACATTTTGGGTAATGTGATGTCAATATGGTGGCAAATCCACTCCATGTAGTATAAAACAGCTTTTAGAACAGCTTTCAGAGTCTTCATCTCATGTGAGTCTAAATCATTTAAATGATATTTCTCAAAAGTGCTATTTATTTCTTTGTATAAAATTTTAGAAAAAAAAAAAAAAAAAAAAAAACACCGAATGCACCTCTGAAGTTGTGCTGGCTACATCCTGATACAGGGGTTAAAGGGTCAGTGTGACATAAGACAGGGTTGAGTGGAGTGTGCACTAAGCAGGAACCGTGACTAAAATGTGGCCTCTCATCAAATCTACCATGCTTTCCTATTTCCTTTCAAAGAATTTAATACACACACTCTCTCTTACACACACATTAAAACCTGTCACTCCACCTTCTCTACCAAATTACTGGTGGCATCTCAAAATTCGGCAAGAATGTTTTTGCCCTTCTTTACTTCATTCACTCTGAATGACATCCTTGTATGGATTAAAGGTCTAACCACAGGCTAATGGGAAGTGATGTACCCTGGGCCTGACCCTCATTCCCTGTTTCCAGGGTTGTCAAAAGCACATATCATTATTGTAAGAGTGTTTTTTCAACAGAGACTGAACAGCTCCAGAGTTTTGCTGACTGGCTCTGCTGATCTCTTCTGCAGGTATGTGAACTGAATGGCATGGCTAAACAGTGCTACTTGAGTAAATATTTTTAGTATATTTGTGGATAAACTTGCATTCTGTTTAACAATGCACTGTTAGATTCTGAGTTGATTGGTTTTAAGGACCAATTCTCACTATTAACCAGCAACAAAACAAATAATAATGTTGTCTTTTTACAACTAACAAATCATATATCAATTAAACCCACCACAAACAATAAATTTTAGATCCCTTAAACCCACCACATACCTAAACTTAACAACTGCCTTGCTAACTTTTAATCAGCAGCAAATGTGGAGTTTACTGAGGCAAAAGTCATAATAAAGTTAGATAACAGTGACAACTGGAGTTTACATACATAAATTTGCAGATTCAATATATTTATGATTACATGTGTAATCATAAATAACAGGAACCTAAGCAATCAGTTACTTTTTTTAATTGGATTATTTGACAGCCCTAACTTACACATATTTAAAAAAAAAATGGCTCACAGTCTAAATAGTCTAAAGGTTTTTGTAAAACCAGGCCTGTGCGCATATATGAGGTCACAGGAGCTCACAGTAACTACATGACATTTTTTCAGGCACATTAATTAATAGTATCAGTAAGAAATGGTAATAGAAAACCAAAATTGCAAACCATTATTTGTAGTTGTTTGAACTGTAGTTCAAATCTGTGGTCACAGTAACAGATTGTGGGGAAGTTTAACTCCTAACCCTAAGGTTGTGGATTCGAGTCTCGGGCCGGCAATACCACAACTTAAGCCGAGTTCAGACTGCACGATTTTAGCCCAGTTTTTGGCTCGCTGAAAGGTTTTGAGAAATCGCCAACAAATGCCCGAAATCACAGGCAAATCGGTGCTCGTTCACGTGAGTGACAAATCACGCAGTGTGAATGAGCAAAGACGCAATCTGAGAGAATTGCCGACGAGTCGCCAACGCCCCTGAGATATCTGGCATGCTAAATATCTGGACCTGTCAGCGATTTAAAATCCTGCTGTGTAAAAAGTGTTCTGACTGAAAACTACATCGGCTATGACCGACAGCCAATGATAGAGCAAGATAGAGAGCAGCGGGGAGTTCGGGGAAGAGTTATAGACCACAATATCAGCAAGCATGGCTTCTTTTCTTTTTCTTGTTTTCGCTGCAAATCAGCGCACAGGCAATTCGTATTGCAAGCTTCTTGCGGGCTAACATTTTTAATAATAATCCCAGTCTCACGTGAGAACTCCGGTCTTGCACTAGTGATAGCGTGTTGTTTCCTTGTCACATCTCACGTGTGTTTGGTTGTGAAACGTAGTTTGCGTGCCAGACAGAGTTGTCGGCAATTTTTCCTATTGTAAAGTCATGCAGTGTGAAACCTTCTGTCGCCGATCCATTGTGCAGTGTGAACACAGCAGCGACTGAATGCTGGCCAAGATAGTTATGCAGTGTGAAAAGAACAGTGACTTTAGGTGCCCTTGAGCAAGGCACCGAACCCCCAACTCCTCCCCAGGCGCCGCAGCATAAATGGCTGCCCACTGCTCTGGGTGTGTGTGTACTTTGGATGGGTTAAATGCAGAGCACGAATTCTGAGTATGGGTCACCATACTTGGCTGTATTTCATGTCACTCACTTCAGATGTGGAATTGATATAGACAAAAAACCTCTGAAGACTATGTTGTACTATATATTCACCTTGAGCAGGTTCAGGTCAGTGGCCTGTTGTCTTTGAGCATGCTGTGCAGACTCACTCTGGGGATGAACCAAGTTAAACAGACGCACCAACCTCACTGCATCCTGCATTCTGTAACCATGATAACACACGATCATCATGCAAAGCAATCAGACTTCTCACAACACAATACATAATTAAATGGAAAATAAAGGTGCTGTGAGCGATTCCAGCGAATCAAAACTTCCAAGAGAGTTTTAAAGATTGAAGCTCCCTCCAAGCTTTACCGATGTTCACTCAACTTGCTTCTTTTGTGGTTTCTTCATTTTGCTTTCATATAATACATGCAAGGATACCAGAAAGTGATATGATGTAACTATTTATAAGGCACATTTTAAAAGGAGCAAACTCTTCCCCATTGGAATTAATACAGCAATGCAATAATGTTTACTTGATGACACACTTCAAAAAGACAGTTAAAACACCAACAATAAACACTGCTATGGCATAATCCATGTGTGCAATTAATCGCATTCGTTTGTCGTGCGCATCTCGTCAGTAAAGCCGGTCCCGTGATTAGTGCTAAATCACCATCACCTGCTTTTAGATTTGCCAATTAGGCAAAATCGCCCTCATAATCGCCGATAAATCGCATTCGATTTCGAACGCGATATCGCCTAGTTTGTCAGTGAAATACGGCTCTGTGTAGTGAAAGCCGCTCAATCTAAAAGCAGGTGATGGTGATTTATCACTAATCACGGGACCGGCACGAGATGCGCGCGACAATCGAATGCGATTAATTGCACATCCCTATTTTAAACCCTCCGGTACACTTGTGCAATAGACTTTCAATGCAAATGCATTACTCTAAGTATGTTTTCGTTATTTATAAAAAAAAAAAAAAAAAAAAAAAAACAACAGTGAAAAAATAATTTTTTATTTTATTTTTTCTGTGGAAACTGACAGCATCTGTTTATGCACTGAACCCAGATAATTCCTTTTTTCTCACTCATACTCACAGGTCTCTCTGCAACATGTCCACAAGAAGGCCATCAATTCGCCGGCCATTAACCAGATGCCAGGCCAAACCACCGAAGAACCGTGTAGATCTGAGCAGATCGTATTTCCCATGCTTTTCAATGTCCTCATAGGTCAACATGAGCACCTAAAAGATCAAATAACTATTATTAATTAGTTCAACCACAACTATTTCCACTGAAGTATACAGAAAATAAGTGACATAAGCAGAGCGCTCCCCGAAAAATTCAGAATAGCATGTTTTCATGCACTGGACTTATATACATCTGTCTGTCATCAACTCACGTTCTTAAATTCTGCAGAGTCTGGCTCAAATTGGACAACACATTGGTTTAGCACATCTTCATGTCTATCCTGTTCAAAGACCACCTGTAGAAAGAAAGACACACTTAGAAATTACAGAAATTAATACATGTGCAAATCGATAAGACTTAATCAGCTTTTGCACATTCCTTACCCTAAGATTTTCTTCCTTAAATATGGGTGGTGGTGTGATCTTGCGACCCTCTTTGGGGAAATAAACTTGTATTATCCTATCTCTTTCATTCCATGTTGCTTTTCTTAGGGTTCCACTGGGCTCTCGCACAACTATAAATCTTTCCTTTGGAATAATGGTGAGAGAAACAAAATTCCAACAGTAAGAAAGATAAGTAAGATAGGTAAGAAATAACACAGTACCTCTATATACACACAAAAAGTTCTGTCTGAAATTGCATTAAAAGATCAGAAAATTACCAAGAAATTACAGTAAATAAAAGTATTGCCTTATTCCAGTTTTTACCCTAGAACAACAGGAACATTCAATAAATGTAAAATGAAAGTATCCACAACACAGACATGATAAACTTTGTCGCAATCCCTATTTTCTTACTCGATGCGGGACGTTAAAGTTGATGTCGGTGAAGACGTATTTAGCAGTGTTCATGCCTTCTAGCATCTGATCTTCAGAGAGCACATCATTTATAGGCTTCCTCTCAGGCAGGACCGGTGGCATCTTCAGCAAATGTTTTGCTTGTTCCTCTGCCTTACGCACTGCCTGCTCAGCAGCAGAACACATGAACCCAATTAAGACCACAGTTTTTCTAGCAGAATAAGTGTACAATCACACCATAAATCTCATGTTATTACCAAATGTCATTCTTAATCTCTTTCCATTTCATCATGTACCTCATTAACCCCATCTTATCATAACCATCTTCTCACATAACCCATCTTGAATCCCAACCTAACATGAAAAGTCTCACCTCCTCTAATTCTGTGTCTGTCATAAGCTTGTATTTAGGTGGCGTTAGCTGCTGTCTTATGGGTTGGAACACTTTCTTCAGGTCCAGACCTGTGATTTTGGTCAGAATGTCTTGAACCTCTGTATCTGTGAACTGAGCTTTAGGTACATCCACAAAGATTGGAAGAAGAGGGGAAATAAATTAATTAAAATTAATTAAATAAATAAACACTGATCGACTGAAATTATGCTTATATTCAAAATGTATGTTAATGTGTTGTATGGAACAGTTACTGTATGTTTTAGCATGGTAATAAAATGATACTTTGAAATATACCATACTATTTATATACTTAATTACCATATCCACACAGCACAGTATTTACATGGCACTCAAAGGAACTTAAAATAATACTATGAAATCAAAACATTTAATTGACAGATAAGAATAACAGCATCAAAGTATAAAACGTTAAATTACTGTGGCACGTTTGTTAGCTACAACAAGGCCATCGAACTGTACTTTTTCGTCCATCATGAGCTATTTTATGCTATTTTATGATTAGTATTTATGTTTAGGTTTAGTAGCCATATGAGACATTAAAACTACAAAACATTAAACGTGATACACAAGGTCAACTCTACACTATTGTGAAGCATATAACCATTAACGTCACATTTACAGTACACATTTACTTTACTTACTGCTGCGTGATGTTGATACACAGAACATTCGCGTAGTAGTCTGCAAACGCGTTTGCACGTGATCTACACATTTAACACAAAAGTAAGACCTTACTAAGCACCTTGTGAAACTGAACGCAGCCATGCTGTGAATGATATCACTGCGACTGTGTATTGCTTCTTCTTCTTCTCTTTTGTTTTTTATGGCGGTTGGCAAACCAACTTAACGGTGCATTACCGCCACCGACTGGGCTGGAGTGTGAATCAGGAGATATTGGATCTTTTTTAAAAAAAATTAAAAAAAAAAAAAATTTAATCCTACAGGCTAAGTCTGTGTCTCTAAGAAACTTAATAACAAATTGATGAATGTTACTGGATGCTTTCCCTAATAAACCTTGCATTGTAAAATTATTCTGATTGACACTTCTGAGAGACTGAAAAAGCTGGTTTCTTTTCTTGGCTGTACTTTGTGCACTGAAATAAAATATGCTCTACAGCTTCTAAATGACTGCAATATTGGCAGTTCTCCTGTTGGATGTTTCCCTATTATCTTCAATGAAGAATTGAGCCAGTGTGTCCTATTCTTAACCGTGTAATTATACTTTCTTCTCTTCTACTCCTACACTCTGTCCTTCCTATACCCACTTCTGGTTGTATATTATATAAATGCCTCCCTTTATCTTGATCCACCCAATACTCCTGCCATTTTGATCTTGCATATGCTTTAATGAATGTTTTAGCTTCAGATTTACTATATGGAACTTATTTCTATTGTGTTTCAGTGTTTGTTTTGCAAGTTTATCAACCTCCTCATTCCCTTTCACTCCAACATGTGCAGGTACCCAGAGAAAACCTGATTTTTTTAAAATCCTTTGCATTTAACTTATGCAAAACCATACAAATTTTTATGAATTATATCATTTCTTATAGATTTCCCAGTTTTTATGCTTTCTAAAGCTGAATAACTATCAGATATAATCACTGAGTTATTTAACCTCATTTCCCTCTACCCATTCCAAGGCCAACCAAAATTGCAACCAGCTCTGTTGTGTATACTGATAAATTATCTGTTATTCTTTCCTGCCATATTACCCCATTCTTTGGAATATACACAGCTGACCCAGCGTGTCCTGTCTTTGGATCCTTAGAACCATCTGTAAATATGAATGTATAGTCAGAGAAATGCATATCCAGATAATATTTAACCATATCCCTCACTGCTACTTCCTTTGACTTACTTTTTTATTTCCTTATGAATGCCTAAATCTACATCTGGTATAGGGAAAAACCATGGTGGAATAGGAGGGACTGAAACCGTTGAACAGTACTGTAATTTATGTAACCCAATATTCTCAGCTTTCGCATCGCCAATCCACCCCAAAACTTTTGTAATTGGACTTTCCATGTTCCCAGCAATCTTTTAAGATAGCTTTAGCTGGATGGCTATCAACTTGTCCCTTCACATTAATCCAGTATGCTAACATCAGTTGTACCCTTCTGATCCTCAAAGGCATCTCACCCATTTCCACTTGCATAGAAGATACCGGGGATGTTTTAAAAGATCCACTAAATATCCTTAGAGCCTGAGCTTGCATGACATCCAATGTTTTGATATTAGACTCTGCTGATGACATATATGCTATACACCCATAATCAAAGACAGACCTCATTAGTGCCCAATATATATTTTTTAAAGATGCCCTGCTTGCTCCCCATGCTGGTCCTGATAAACAGCGTAGGATATTAACAATCTTTTTACATTTATTAACCATTTTTTCCAAATGAATCTTCCATGTCAGTTTTTCATCAAACCACATCCCAAGAAAACCTAATAATCTTCATTTGCTCAAGAGGCTGACTGTACAAATTTAAGGATACAGGTGTGATCTTATGCTTTTTTGAAAAACATATGACTTGTGTTTTTTTGACACTGATAATCTAAATCCCCATTTTATTTGTCCATTTTTCCACTTCCTTAATTGCCTCTTGCATTTTTGCTTTTAACATAAGATTCATTACGGCCTCTAAACCATAATGCTCCATCATCAGCACACAGGGATTTTCCAATTTTCTGGTCAATATTTGAGAATATATCTTTAATCATAATATTGAATAATAATGGGCTACATACACTACCTTGTGGAGTTCCGTTCTCTACTGTATATACCTCAGAAAATTCTGCACCTACTCTTACCTGAATATTCCTATTAAACAAAAAATCCAAAATCCAATTGAATACTCTACCACCAATTCCTAATCGTTGTAATTTAATTAATAACCCTTCTTTCCAAAGCATATCATATGCTTTCTCTACATCAAAGAAAACTGCTATTACCACCTCCCTATTAGTCTGTGCTTTCCTAATATCGGATTCTAAACATAATAATGAATCCATTGTACTTCGCCCCTTACGAAAACCCACTCTGATATGGGGAAAAAAGGTCATTGCTTTCTAAATAATGGGTCAATCTATCTGTAATTAATCTTTCCATTATTTTACACAACTGCGATGTTAAGGCAATTGGTCTATAATTAGACGGGTCAGACGGGTTTTTCCCCTGGCTTTAAAATAGGTACTATAATTGCATGTTTCCACACTGATGGAAGCTGACCCATTTCCCAAATTTTATTAAAAAATTTTAGTACTATTCCTAGTGTCTCATCTGTCATATTTGCTACCATTTTGTAACATACCATGTCTTTTCCTGGAGCAGTCTGTTTTGCATTAAGGACTGCTTTTTTCAACTCAAACATATCATTAGATGTACCATTAGGTACATCTAATGGATTTCCCGAATGTCCTTTCTTTTTAAAAATATCTGGGAAACTTTCTAACACTTTCCTTCTATAGGGCTTGGGCGTCGTGACGTCATTACTTGGCGTGGCCGCCATGCTGATGGCCTCCTTTCCTGCTACTCGGACTACTGCGCAGTGTTCAGACATACTCCCTCTCAGCCGTGTGTCTTAATTTGATTAATTAAAAATCTATTTCAACCATGGTAAACCGTTGCTGTATTGTGGGGTGTAATAGCGCAACACATAATCGCCCTTTGAAAAAAAATGGATTAACTTGCCACTGCTTTCCCTGCTTGGAGGCGCGACCACGGAGACCAAGTGAGGTATAATATCTGAATATTAATTTATATATCTTAAGTAAACACTGAAAATAAGGGAAATTTCCTGGGCTACTCATCCAAAAAAACCGGAAAATTTCTACATTCATCTTTCTGTTGCTGTCCCTCTGCTGACAGCAAAAATTCGTACTACAAAACTGCTGCATTAACTAAGCGAGACTGTGAAGCTATGTCTAACGTGACTTTGCTTACATTGGTGTGAAATTGTGCTCTCACAACAACCACGCTGTTATCTTAAAAAGGCCAATATCACACTAAGGTTGCTTTCAAGTAACGTTAAGCAAAACAATGGTTTGAAAATATCTGTTTTGCTGGAAGGGCAACTGTGTAGCAACAGGACAACAGCACAGAGACTGACAGGTCCGATGGAAGGTCTAACGGGACATTTTACAGTAAAATACTACAACGGGGAAGACAGCGGGAAAAGAGCTCAAATACATGAGAACCCTGAAAAAAAAACGGGAGGGTTGACAGCTACTAACTAAACTTTTGAAACACATAAGTTAGTTAAAAGTACATGTGAATAGTTGTTAGCACTAACGGTTACTAAACTAGCAACTAGGCGGAGTGCAGTTTACCTTTGTTATCCGGATTACTGTATACTGTTTGCCGGCTTTATGATCTGCAGCTCCTTAACCCATCCATTTGTGAACTGCACATGAGACTCCAATGACTTGTAGCTTCGGAAATGATGTTCTGAAGTGTAGGCGCTCACAAAACAAACAAGGTAGCCGAAGATATCTGTAATGCAAAAGTGCGGCAGCAACTCGTCGTCGATGCTCCACTCTTTGTTGGGATTTTCATATTGATCCAAACCGTTAATAGTGCCGATTTTGTCCACATACCGATCCCTGGCATCCCTACTTAGCGTATCCCTGTAAATCCCACCTTTTCGCGATTTTAACATATTTTTTATTTCTCCCAACTCTGCTTCTTCTCGTTCGACTTGCTGTATGTTTACATTCACGACGCCATCAACATGGCCGCCACGTCCCAGAATGCAACGCGGCGCCCAAGCCCTATTCACTTGTGCTTCCTTAGTGAGGTTCTCAGAACTATGCACTTTCCTAAATGTTTGAGCCACACACTCACACACACACACACGATTAATCGCATGCATTTGTCATGCGTGTCTCATCAGTAAAGCACACGATTAATCGCATGCATTTGTCATGCGTGTCTCATCAGTAAAGCCGGTTCCGTGATTAGCGGTAAATGTCTGTCACCTGTTTTCAAACGGGAGCGGCAGTTAATACACAGAGCCATAGTTCACTGACAAGCTACGCAATATCGTGTTCATAATCGAATGCGATTAATCTCAATTATGAACAGAATATTGCGTAGCTTGTCAGTGAACTATGGCTCTGTGTATTAACTGCCGCTCCCGTTTGAAAACAGGTGACAGACATTTACCGCTAATCACGGAACCGGCTTTACTGATGAGACACGCATGACAAATGGCTGCGATTAATCGTGCAGCCCTATAATACAGGTAATTCATAATTCCTTCTAACTCCTCCATCCTCCTTATCATTCCCCATATATCAGATAACTTCACATCCCTTTCCTATATCATTACAAAATTCCCTCCAGAAATTGCGTTTTTGTGTCTTAACTGTTTTCCTAACTACTGCCTGCTTTCTTTTATACTCTATCAAAGCATCCTGAGAATGATATTTCTTAACATATTTAAAGCTTTGTTTCTTGCTTTAACTGCTTTACAGCACTCATCATTCCACCATGGTACATTCTTACCTTTCCTATTTCCTTTACTTTTAGGTATTGTTTCCTCAGCTGACAATATTATTTCATTTACTAATACACTATTAAACTCATTTATTCCTATTTCTTTATCCTCATTTTTAAGTTTAAGACATTTTACTGCACAAATGATCTGAAACTGTTCCCAATTCGCTTTCTTTATTTTCCACCTTGGAATATTTTTAGTCCTTTCTTGACACGTCCCTGATCCAACTTTAATTAGAATAGGGAAATGATCACTACCTATTGTAGTTTCCTTATCTACACTCCACGTACTAATACCTGCTATTGCACTGGATACAAAAGTTAAATCAAGTACTGATTCTGTATTGTTTATGCTGTTAAAACCGTGTTCCCTCACCATTGTTAAGACATACCAAGCATTTATCATCAATATATTCTTCTAAAGCTAAACCATTTGCATCTGTACTGTTACTTCCCCATAATGTATTGTGTGCATTAAAATCCCCCACACCATATTACTTCACTGAGTGGTGATCCCACAATATTTTTCCAAAATACTTCCCTCTATTTTCCCACAAAGGATTATAATAATTTATTACATCTATAGAACCTTTACTTGTCCAATATCCTTATGATAATTGATTCATTCTTATCATTTACATTTATAATTTCATAGCTTAAACCATTTTGTATAAAAGTTACTAATCCTCCCCCTCTACCATTTTCTCTATCTCTCCTTATTGCTGAATATCCCTTAATAATAAAATCTAACTCCGATTTCAACCATGTTTCTTGTACACATATTATATTTGGTTTCTCGTATAACTCATCTACATATTTCTTAAATTCTTGGCCGTTAGCTATTAAACTTCTAGCATTCCATTGTAGTATGCCTACATTTACCACCATTTAGTCTATACCAACATTGTGCTGGGTAGACTGAGTGTCTGTACTTAAGTTATCCCTAACTGTTTCCCAAAACCATTCCTTTTATCCCCAAATATTTTTCAGCTGCTTTCACAATAATTTTAATCCTTTCGGTACGACTCGTTGTCTGTGCAGAACAGTTTGATAACTTCAACCATAAAAATCACAAAATCATGTTTGCTGACAACTAAATTGTCTTTCCTTTTCCTCTTCATCCTCTTCATTTATTATGTCATTCCCAATGCCCTCATTTAGTTTTGGTATTACATTCACTCTGGGGACCAGCTTTACTGCTTCAGAGTAGCTAATGCCTTCAGTTACCTTAATTCTTTGCACCTCTTTGGCTCTTTTACTAAATTCACAAACCCTGGTATGCTGCACTGTGCTCCCCTCCACAATTGCAGCATTGATTGCGAGCTTTGTCACATTCATCATACTCATGGTCTCCTCCACACTTACTACACCTCTTTTTTTCCCTTTACATACAGCCGCGATATGCCCAAACCGTTGACATTTATAACATCGAAGTGGTGGAGGGATGTACAACTTAACCACATAACTCATAAAACCAACAAAAACCTTATCTGGTAATGTTTCTCCTTCAAACGTAAGCATAACTGATAAGCTGTCGCAAATGTCTCCAAATCTCTTAGTTTTAAGTCTTTTAGCGTTCACATACTTTAGCCTGCTTAATGTTTGCTATTATAGCATCCGTCTCTACATTTACCGGAATGCCTGTAATGACTCCTCTGACTAACTTTTTGTCATTAGCCTTTGAACATTGCACTAGTTTACCATGAATTTTACTCATCTTAACTTGCTTTTTTGAGTTGTTCTTCGTTTTTACAAAAAACACCAGAAGTTGTCCATTTCTTAATATTTTTGCACTCCTTACCTCTCCAATTTCTTTACTTAGACCTTTTGTAAGTTGTATCGGATTCCACCTCTCTGAACGTGGTACCTTCTTGCCCCAACTTAACAAATACCTTATATTGTTCCCCACCATACTTTAAAGATGCACTTTCACCACAATCAGTTGTATTATTCTTTTTCTTTTTACTTTTATTAATATTCCACTCTTCTTTACCCTCGCTGTCTTCCAACTCTCCAATGCTCCCCACCTCTCCTGTCTCACTTACTACGTGACTTCCTTCCTCCATCTCCTGACCATTCCCAGCCCAGCTGTTGCCAACCAGTCTCCCGCCCGGTGTGATGAGAAATCGAGTCCCCCCGCGAAATCGGGTCCTCGTGCTCGGCGATCTCACTGCGACTGTGTATTGAACTTCCACCTTTCAAAGAACTACTAGGAATGCTGGGAGATGTAGTAAACTGCATCCGGGAGAGTTCTAAGAGAATCTGTTAGGGGCAGTGTTTTCGCATTCTGCCTACCCCCATTTTCATTCAAACAAACAAGTATTCTTCAGTTTACCAACTGAAAACATGTATGCACAAATACCAAAAAAGCTACCAGTGGTATACAATTGAAACAAAATTCTCTGTGTATTATATCCTATAAAACAGCATTTATTATTATTCAGCTGCACTACCAAGGACTGAAATGCTCAAGGAATGCTCTTTTCATGCTAAGCTAGGCAAAATGATGACAGCTGAGTATTGGTTGAAAGTCAAATGGATTTGTGTGCCACTGAGAAGTTTATTAGCTACACCTAAGTAATTAAAAAAAAAAAAATTCCAACCGCAAACTTCCCTACTATATAGCAGGTAAAAATCAGCAGTAGTTGTGAGTATGGATTTAAGTCTGGATTTGAGTCTGTTTTTCTTCTGGAAGCTGATTCCAACTGCAGGCGGCATAATAGCTGAAATCGTACTCCCCTTGTTTTGTGTGAACCTTTGGTATTTCTAACGGACTCGATCCTAATGATCTGAGTGATGTATTTAGGTCCTAGGCCATTGAGTGATTTATAAATGAGTAAAAGTACTTTAAAAACAATACTAAAGATAACTGAAAGCAAATGTAAGGACCTGAGGACTGGTGTGATATGCTCAGATTTTCTGGTTCTAGTCAGAATCCTGGCAGCAGCGTTCTGGATGAGCTGCAGCTGCCTAATGGTCTTCTTGTGAAGGCCGGTGAAGAGACCATTACAATACCATTACAATAGCTGGTGATAAAAGCATGAACAAGTTTCTCCAAGTCTTGATTGGAAACAAAACTTCTAATTCTTGAAATGTTTCTGAGATTAAAGTATGATGATTTAGTTACTGCTTTGACATGACTACTGAAGCTAAGGTCTGACTCCAGATTCACACCAAGATTCTTGACTTGATTTTTAGTTGTTTGACCCCTAGAGTCAAGAAATGCATTCATACTGAGAACTTAATCTTTGTTTCCAAAATGCTATGACAATGCTATTTCATCAATACATTGGCAGAGGGAGTCAATGGGGCTTGAGATTAATTTGGTTATAAGGCTAGGTAAATCTGGTTATCATCAGCATAGCTGCAATAATCGAGGACATCCACTTACACTAATCAAATAAAAGCTAAAAAATACAGGCTCAACAATAGCACATCAAGAATTGAGCCTCGTGGGACTCTGCATGTCATGGACGTCCACTTAGACTTATGCTCTTCTATACTCACATAATAACCTCTCCCTTCTAAGTATGACCTGAACCATTTGAGTACCATCCCAAAAAGCCAGACCCAGTTTTCCAGTCTCTCTAGAAGTATGTTATGATCAACAGTGTCAAACGCAGCACTAAGATCTCGTAATACCAGCACTGATATTTTGACAGAATCAGAAATAAAGCAGTATCATTTATTATCTTAATGAGCGCTGTATCTGTGCTGTCGTGGTCGGAAACCAGATTGAAAATTGTCTAAGGTATCCATTTGAGTTTAAGTGGTTGTCCAGCTGACTAAAAACTACTTTTTCAATAATCTTACCAATAAAAGGAAGATTTGATATTGGTCTATACTGTAGCTGTTCAATATGGTGTTATCAAGATCTCTTTTACAGAAGGGGCTTAACAACTGCAGTTTTCATGGAGTTTGGAAAAGTCCCAGAAAGAAGTGAGGCATTCACCACTTCTAAGAGATCTGCTTCTAAACAGTTAAGCACACTTTTGAAAAAAGATGTGGGAAGTGTGTCAAGACGCAGGTTGCAGGTTGACAATTTAAGTTTTGCTATCAATTGCTTCAAAAACAGACATAGTAATTTCTTTTTGAAATTGTGGTTGTTAAATTTAATTTTTGAAATTAAACTAAAGAGTTAAAAATATAAGAACTTAAATCAACCCAAAATTTATTGGTTTTTCTATAATCACCCCTGCTGGTCAGCAGGCTGGTTTTATAGTTTTGGCTACTTCTTTAGCCGGTCAGGCTCGGAGACCAGCTGGCCAACAAGCTAAAACCAGCTTCGCCAGGCTGGGAGACCAGCTAATACCAGCAACTTCCATCTTAAACCATAAGACCAGTGAACCAGCTTAGGCTGGTTTTAGCTGTTTTTTTTTTCAGCAGGGAGAAAATAAATGGGCAGCTGTTTCTTCAGCGAGACCACAAAATAAGCAGATTTCATCAACATTAAATTATTTACAGATGGATTAAAACTGTTGCTCATTTCTTTTAAGTTGTTGCGCTTGTTATAATGTTGTAGGTCACATGATAATGTGAATATGGCCGTCAGGTCTGGATTGCATTCATACTTTACGTGATCTGGCTATAGAGTGCGTACTCTTTTAGCTTTCGTTAAGTAAGTACTTATTGACATTAAGTACTTACTCACTGAGTATGCAGTTTCGGACACAGCCAAAGATTCTAAATTTTTATTTATTTATTTTCTGACATTGGTGTTATGTCTTTCACCTGGATGTTATAAGTTGAAATAAGTAAATGTGGCTGGATAAAACAAAAAGTGTGTCCATCTTCATTTTATGCTGAAAAGCAACAAATCATTTTAAAGGGGATCATTTTAAAGGGGAGTGATTCTATTCTCTACCCACTGTACATATTTGTCCCAAATAGTTGTTAATGTAATATAATGACAAACTATGTGAGGGTGATGAACACGATGAGCACATCATGCCAGGACCAGCTAGGACTATAAGCACAGACTTTAACAAGCATCAAGGTTATCATGCAAATGGCCATTGATAAGCCAGGTTACTGCTTTCTAATTGGCAGCTCTACCTTCATAATAGCAGTCTACAAAGTCTGACTTGTGATGCATCCTGGAGCCATAAAACATACTGTGTTTATTCATTTAGGCCAGAGGCACTCTGGCCCTCTGACAGAACCCCCAAGGTTTTTTCTTAATTACTGGCACCTGATGGAGTTTTGGTTCCTTTCTACTGTCGCATTTGGCTTGCTCAGTTGGAGTTTCAAAGGTGGGATTTAAACATTTTACTAATGCAGTATACTCTTCTTGTCACAGAGTCACCAGCAACGGCAGATACTTCAGCTCCACCCACTCATTCACAATCCCCAGAATTCTGATTAACTTTACCTGTCTGCACTCATCAAGCACAGTATAAAGCCACTTACCCATCACCAACTCAGTGTCTGGTCTTGTTGTTCACGAGTGTGCTTCAACTTAACTTACCTGTTTTACCTACCTGATCTGATCTCAGTCATCTGTCATCATCATCTGCTATCCTGCCTGCACGTTGTCTCAGCCTCACCCTTCAAAGAAACCACCAGTTACTGCTCAGCTAAGTCTCAACTCAACTTACCTGCACCTCTCTCTCTCATCTGCATCATCGCATGCTCCTCTCCTTGAGCCTTAATAAAACTCTGTGTGACCGTCATTTACCTGTGTTGTCTCCTTCTATTTGCTGACACTTCTTATTGAAGGGGAAATAAAATAGTTTTGGTCTTCTCAGGCTTTGAATGATGATTAACACTCTGTTCAGTACTTTCTTTGCATACTTGTAGTAAAACTTAAGCTGGTCAAAGTGCTTTCTCTATTTTACCCATTCTTCACTTCTTCAAAATAATGCACAGTGGAAACAGTGGAACCAAAGAACTCACCACAGAGGGACTTGAGGTTTGCACAGCTTTATAGCTTTCAGTCAGTGCTGTCACATTCTAAATATGATGCCACTGAGTTGTGAAGTCACAGTGACCGACAGCACGTGCAGAAAGCACAAGATTTAATGTCAAGATCAGCAAGACCCATATTTTCCAGCCTCTATTCGAAATCAGCTGCTGAATTTTGTGACATAAATTTGAACCAGTGTCAACCAGCTTGGGAGCCAAGGATGTTCTCTGTCTGCATCGCTGAGATGGTTACTGTCCTAGTCATTATATATGATCACAGTAGTCATCACTGCTGGCTGCCATCATCATGGGGGAGAAGGAAAAAAAGAAGCACAGGAAACACATTTTCCTATGTATTGCCAAACTGATCTGAATTAATTACACTTAGATTGTCATATTTTCTAATAATTTGTAAAATATTTGATAAACATGAACTGTAGTGATAAATGAGAAATTGTGGCCAACCAGTAGATTCATAACTCAAGTGGAAGATCTAAGCATTGTATTCCAAATATGGTTTGTAGTTAGACTTGAAATAAAATAAAAAAATAAAAATAAAAAAAATATCCCAACAAAAAATAAATGCAGAAAGGTTTTGTGTTCACCAAACATGGTTGAAATTATTAGGCCTATTATAGCCCTGCATTTTTAGTCCATGTTAAAGTTTTTTCCCCCCGCAAGATGGCGCTAAATATTGGACCTTATACTAGTCAAAAAATCATGTTTATATATAAATCTAGTGATTTGCACAGGTTTCTGTTTATGGTTATGATCAAGGGCAGCAGTCAGGTTAGGAAAATATTGAAAATATCATGAACCTGATAAAAAGTCTATGGAGATGTTCTCACTAACATAGTAAAACAAGTATTTATCAGACCCCTACAATTTCCTCACAAGGGAATTTTTTTTTTTTTTGGGTTATTTATTTATAAGTTATTTTTTATTTTTGCCTGCACATAAAGCATGCATTGGTACAGATGGTGAAATCATCTGCATTAAATATTTTGCTCCTTAGATGGCGTCAGAGGTTAACAGTTATCTGTGGATCGATACATCTGCGCATCTACACGCATAGACTACTTCGTATTTACACAGACATAATAAGGGTTATTTATTTATTAAACAACTAAACAATTTATTTATTTATTTTTACGATAATATGGTAAAATATTATCATTTTCAATTTCCATTTAAATGTCCCGCTTTTTAAATGTTTAATTACCAAATGATTAAAAATATAATTTCCTTTGCACACCCCAAAGACAAAATAAGATGACACTGGGATTCAGCAAGATACATTATCAGCTAATGGTTTATGCCCAGCTTCAGAAAATCTTTTTTTTTTTTTAAAAAAGCACTATAAAACTCTAAACTCTAAAAAGAAAATGCTATATGAAGTCAAAGCAACAATGTTTTCAATCAGCCAATCAGTCTTCTCATATTTTGTAGGCCTACAGCCTATGCTGATGCTTGCTCATATTTTGCTAAACTGCTGTGATGCTGACATTTATCAAAAGGTTCTAGCACCAAATATTACATACTTATTATCCTTATACTTATTATCTGTTGGGCTTGTTTGGTTGTGTTGTCTAGCCACTTTTGGCAAGGGTTCTGTGTTAACCTATCTATCTGATGTGAACAGCTATGGGTACCTACGTTTTTATGTGAAAGCTTGTTATTTGTTATCATTTTTTTAATATATGTATGTTTGTATGTATGT
Organism: Cyprinus carpio; assembly: GCF_018340385.1. NCBI lineage: Eukaryota > Metazoa > Chordata > Actinopteri > Cypriniformes > Cyprinidae > Cyprinus > Cyprinus carpio. The sequence goes on from NC_056586.1 coordinate 8,483,786, forward strand.
ATGTATACATGTTTTTCTGTCAATCAATTTGAGCAGACCCAAAGAGCAGACTGTGGGATCCTAAGTGTTTAGAAGGTCTGTATGTCCCTCTAAAGCTGCTCGTAAATAACAGACTTATTTAGTGATCTCACTATTTAAAAAAATCTGGTGCAATGTTAGTCTAATAGCCATGATACTGTCTCCCTTTTCATTACTACTGTTATTGACCAGGGTCAGATCAGGGTAAGTGTGTGTGTGTGTGTGTGTGTGTGTGTGTGTCTGTGTGTGTGTGTGTGTGTGTGTGTGTGTGTGTGTGTGTGTGTGTGTACTGGTTTGAATGTGTTTTTTTTTATGTAAAATAAAATCATGTTTGTATTTAAGTCTGCATTTCTATGAGGATTATGTTTAGGGGTAGGGGTCAGGTTAGGCGTTTGAAAATATTAACCTGATATGAAAACATGGAAGTGTATGAGGTGTCCTCACTAATATTGTTAAACAAACATAAGTGTGTGTGTGTGCATTAGTCATAGTGAATGAAAATGTAACAATCAGAATGAAGGTCTTTTGCAGGTGTGAACTCAGCTAATAAAGAGAAAATGACCCCACACAGATGTTAATTATGCATACACACTGGTGTAACTTTATTAGTGAGGACATCTCATAAACACAGTGGTTTTTATACAGAGTGGTATAAAATATTTAAAGATTAGATTACCTTAACTTTGCCCTTAACCTAACCCTCACCAAAAAAACTGGTGAAATGTGCTTTGTGATTTTATGATATATGATTTTTTATTTTTTTTTTTATAATAATGGTCACTTTATTTTAATGTAACTATAAACCTAACCCTGACCGTAAACAATCCACTAAGAGAAAATATATTGCATTAATTAAAGTTTATAAATATCTGTGTTTATAATTAGCTGTGTGTAAAAAGTCAGCTAGCTAAAAAGTCGTGTGTGTGTGTGTGTGTGTGTGTGTGTGTGTGTGCGCGCGCGCGAACATGTTAATGGCGGAGGGTAGTCACCAGAGGCAAGACTTAGCCTTTCAACAAGCAACAGCTGTCTCCATATTGAAACACACACACACCTATATTTTTCGATCTTCATGCACAGTTATATGATGTAATTATAGAATTTAGGATACTATCTGAGTGTGTGTGTGTGTGTGTTTGTGTGTGTCTGTGTGTACTGGTATACTGTATATGGTTTATGAGGACACAAATGTGTAAAATGACATGGGTACTACAATGTAAACATGGTTTATGAGGACACTTCCTGTGTCCCCGTAAAACAAAAGGCTTAAAAAACATACAAAACGGTATTTTATGAAATTAAAAAATTACCAGTAGTTTTCTGTGAGGGTTAGGTTTAGGTGTAGGGTTGGTGTAGGGCGACAGAAAATAGGCTACAGTTTGTACATTATAAAACCCATTACGCCTATGAAAACCCATTACGCCACAAATGCATGTGTGTGTGTGTGTGTGAATGAGAGAGAGGGGGGCACAATAGAAGGATATGGTCTTTGTGTTGTGGTATCAGCATCAGAATAGACTTCACCATGACGTAAACCACCAATACAGACTTAAGGCAAGGCATTAACACAATAGTTTAGAAAAAAATCCTAAAATTATGATGCTTTTGCTGGTTGATACTGAGGTGAGAGGTCACACTTATGTAAATTAACTGTGTGTGTGTTAGCAACACCATGGTCATGGGTTCAATTTCCAGGGAACACACATACTGGTAGAAATGTAGCTATACATTTGCATATTTCTTTGATTTCTATATGCCATTTTTCCCTTTATTCAAACAGAACATTGAAGAGTATGGACAGAAAGCAAAGTGGGGGGACAGGATCATAAAGTACCACGAGCTGGGATTTGAACTCAGGTCATCCAAAGCGCAAGCATGCTGCATGTCATAGTGCTGCCCATGAGTTTTATCAGCTGGAATTTGGTATACGTTTCTACATAAAATTTGAAAGTAATGTTAATATGTAATCTTTTTCAAATAGTGTTTAAAGCTTTTAAAAATCCTCATTTAATTGTGGTTTTATTTTGATTTTGGATTGAATCTATTGAATCTATTATATTGAAATATAATAGGGAGGGAAAGAATACACTTTAACCTCAGTGCATGCTTACAACATATTATCTAGCATGTTAGTCACTTTAGCTATCACCAACCATTTAATAAAAAAAATTAAAAATAATAAAAAAAGAAAATACAAAGAAAACTACATATTAGGAAATTTGATTATTTTCCATGGTAACTTCATCAGCTATCATGGCTCTGTGTGTGTGTGTGTGTGTGTGTGTGTGTGTGTGTGTGTATGTAGCACTCTAAGAGCTTCAGGGTTAGATAATGTGAACTATAATTAAATGCATCACTTAGTGCTGTGTTATTAGCATCCCTGATCACATCATCTGATAACAGAAAACATAGACCATGTGTATTCCGGCAGCTTTGAAAAAGATGGTCACTTTGAACACATACACACAAACATATTGCAGAGCAGGGCTAGTTAAAGTTTTGTCAAACATCCAGTTGCATAAATGCTTGCTCTGTCAGAAATGGTTTTATATATTGATTTCAACAGCAGTTCAAGACTGTCTTAAATTTAAATCATTTTGTGAATTCTGATTAATTCATAAAATTCTAATATCAGCATATTTTGGTCATTTTCATAAGATGAACACACACACACACACACACACACACACACACACACACACACACACACACACACACACAAAACACTGGTATACAGAACAACTATGTAGTGAAGGTACATTTTAACCAAAAACTGTTCTTTTCATGAATGTCATGTTGACACATTTTTATAGGGGCGAGTCACGTGTTTAAAAAGTTGTAATTTCATACAACTGATTATTCACTATTTTCTATTGTCCAGAACTGCAGTTGGATATTTTTGTATGTTGCTTTTTGATGTTTCATGGATTGTTTTGTGCTTCATAATGCCCCTCCATTTAGGCAGATGTGGACAAAAGCTGAACATTTGTTGGATTTATATATTAATTTTATCAGTAGATTTCCTTGTGCAAAATTGAGAAAATGATTAATAATTTTTTTATTTATTTTTTTGCTGTCAAGATGTGACTTTCAAAATCCAGCCCTGAAAAAGTAAAAAATGTAACAACTACCACTGGTCTTCCCATGTAACTATTTAAGGTTAATTAGTGATTTGTCTGTGTTTGTATATCAATGCTCTGTGTGTATCTGTGTGTGTTTTGAGGTTATGGAAGCAGTGCGGGGTGATGAAGGTAGTCAGTAGTAGTCTACATGTGAAATGAAAATAAATATGTCATTGCCTGTTAAGACTGCACATTCACTCTCTCTTATTGTGTGTACTGTATGTGAGTGTCTGGCTTACTGTGTGTGAGCATGCTCATATCTCTCTGGCTCTGTTATTATTTGATTTAAATTCATTATAACTGTAAACATTTTACTTGGACCCAAGTAGGCTGAAAATTGCTAATTAGAGGTGGGAAAATATTTAAAAATTAGAACAAATGCTGTCAGGCTAATCTATACAGACCATGTGAACTCTGTCTCAATTATTTATCCTGTCACTGTAGCAACTAGAGTTACAACTCTTGTCAGAGCACAGAGCACTTGAGTTTCATGTTGTAGCAGTTCTTATGGTGACTATGGCTGTGTTCAGACCGCAGGAAAATATGGCCCAAATCCAACTTTTTTGCTCATATGTGACTCAGATCCTTTTTTTTTTTAATTTTTTTTTATTTTTTTTGACAGTGTAAAGAGCATAAACCACATTTGATCTGGAATTTTATCTTTTTGATTCTGATTTGGACCACTTCCATATGTGGTTCTCAATCCAATACAGCAATGCAACCTCAGTCTGAACAGTCATATTGGAATTCATACGACTTTACCTCGACATTCATCATAATTCCGCACTGAAGGGAGTCACTCTTAAAAATGTACATACTGCACTGCATTAAATACATTAAATACTACATTAAAAATAATGGTGCTTCAAACGGTTCTTCACAGTGATGCCATAGAAGAACCATTTTTTGGTTCCACAAAGAACCATTTAAAGAACCATCTCTTTCTAACCTTTTTATAATCTGAAGAACCTTCTTTCTCCACAAAGAACCTTTTTTGAAACAGAAAGGTTCTGCAGATGCTAAAGGTTCTTTATGGAAACATTTAGACAAAAAGGTTCTTCTATGGCATCGTGAAGCACCCTTATTTTTAAGAGTGTGGACAGTTGCAGAGGTAGACAGTGGAGGGACAGTGAGATATTGAACTCATACTTATTACAGTGGCAGCTCAATACAAGCTGAATTTAAGGGGGTCGTAAGATAAATATCTAAAAATTTCTTTCTCCTCACCTTTGTCCTCCTTATCTAGCAATGTGCCAGTATTCGGTAATGCGATATATCAAGATAATGAATATTGTTGGCACTTCAATTACCGTGAATAATTATATATTACAAATTAGCACATTCACTCTTTGACAGCAGATGGTGCTAAACCGCAGAAAATGCAGCCGTTACCCTGGAAACCCCATAAATAAAGCAGCTGCTACTTTCTAAAGCATATCTAAATAATTTTAAATAGCCATTCAGATTTGTGTATTCGCTATGTTCATCACAGCGCCAAATAAAAATATTAAATATTTAGACTTAATATTTAGACTTAAATAACGTTGTTAAAATCGAAAGTTGCAACTGTTATTTAATGAGCTAACATGAACTAAGACTTCTATTTTTTTAACAAAGATTAATCACTTCTGTAGCAAATGTAGCTATTGCTCATTGTGAATGTTAATGCAGTAACTAAGGTTAACTGATGAGGTCTTATTGTAAAGTGGGACCTATTGGTCTTTTGCACTTTAATCTGTGTAAAACTTTATACATATTTTCTGTATCGCTTTATTGTATTTAAACGTTCAGTTATTTTTGTTATAAGAAAAAAGTTATTTAACCTGTTGTACTGTGTTATGACCACTTTTGTCAAACTAAATTTCAATACGGTGATAATACCGTATACCGTGATAAAAGCATTAGCAATTAATCACAACAGGAAAATTTGATACTGGCATATCCCTATCCTTATCATATGCTCACGAATATACTGGCTTCTATGGCACATCACTTTATTGGCCTCTGTGTTTACTTCAGTATGACAGATCAGATCTGAGCAATAAATCAGAATTGAGCACAAATGCTTCCAGTGTGAACATAGCCTTGAATTACAAACACAGTGGAAACTGCACTTTAAAAACAGTACTAAAACCTACCATGCTACTACCATGTTTTAGGACATACCTTTTGATTATGGTGATAATTCAGTGCCATAGTATACAATATATCAAATTACCTTTTAGTATTACAATCTGTTACCATCACTGTATCACTGTGCTCTCAAAGTTCCAAAATTCCCTCTCAGTTCTTTGTTTAACCTCAGCAACCCATTACATCCAGTGACCAATTTTGTCAAGAAATTTTCAAGTAAACACATGATTTTTTTTTTTTTTTTTTTTTGGTGCAAAATGAAAAGATGATGAAAAGATGGAGTAATAATTTCCCAAATTTCTGTAAAAATTGTAACCTCACCATTCCTCTCATGATGTCATGGCGCAAGGACTCTGTAAGGGAGATCAGCTTGAAAGGATAGCCGGGCTGAGCCAAGGTAAACTGGGCAGCATGGAGCGCTATGAACACAGACACCAGCTACAAACACACTCAGATATGGATTGTTGGGTTTGAGTGCGACTGCAGCTTGAATCAATTATTGGTGTCATCTTGATCCAATTTGACTGATCTGAGGAGAAATGGAGAGGACATGGCGGGCGGGGGTGCGGCAGAGGGCAAATTCTGGTCAAATATCCTGAGTGCATTGTACCCCCCCTCCCCAGGTCCAAAGCCCTTTCCCTACCCTATTCAATGGCGGTCACTCCGACTCACCAGTGGGGCAAGGTAAATAGCGTGATATGCTCTGAAATTTAACAAATTGTGACTGCAGGATGGCGATATCACACTGAACTTTTATTTGATTGATGCCCTATTTTCTGACAAGATTTGATTCCCATCACTCTCACTGGTCTCCAAATAATGAATTTGCTACACCTTAAATTTGGTAAATCAATAGTTATTGCTTTATAGATCATATGAAAACATAGCATATTAAAAAGCTGCTAATGCTCAAATAAATGACAGTTAAAAGCAGTAAAGCTCACATTTTTTTGTCAGACCTCTAAATATACTGTAAATGACACGTTTAACAAAATACATAAATGTATGCTTTGAGACAGACAAAAAAGAAACCCCGAACCTTAACAAACTATCTGTAAGCTCTTTTGAGCCCTGAGCAAATCCACCTCTCATGTACAGGTAGTACTCTCCAATCTTTACCCACACAACCTGCAGCATTAAAAAAGTCTTAGCAAAACATAACATACCGCATGCTTTTGTTCTTTGTCCATCCATATAACCTTCCCAATTATTTTAAATCTCTATGATGACATTTAGTCTGTTTATACTCATACTATTGATATTATTGTAGCTAATGGCTTTTGGTGTAGCCATGAAGTGATCTGCATGCATCTGTAGTGCCTGATTTCCTTGAGATAGTTAATGCCGCTGAAGTGTTTAGTTACCTGTGCGAAGCATGCAAATTAAGGCAGGTGCTTCTGAGTCTGGTTACCAGAGCATCAATCAGCACTGTATGTGTGCTGCACTAAAATCCTGTAAGATTGAAACCATAAGTGTTGTGTGTGATTATACAAAATGTTTGATTATGTCTCAAAACCTAGGGAGTTTGATAGCTATCTTAATAGATTTTTGTGAAGTTGGTAAATGTAAAGCCTGTGTAAAAAAAACAGGGTGTTAAAACCGTTTTTTAATTAACTAAAGATCTATAGTATATTGATCATTGTAATGATGCATTATTGGAATTTGCAGGTACTCAAATACCCAAACCCATTGTCATTATGAGAACTGTGGTAGAAACAAATAATTTCTGAGGACATGAAAAACTGTTCCAGAGCATAATCTATGGGTTACCATCTTGTATGGTAATTACAGTAATTTTAACATAAAGTGAACGTAGCAAGACAGCAAGTCAGCTCACTGGGTTTTGAGACACAGACCTCACATTTGTGTCCACTCACATTCATAGGAAAATGTTCATGTAAAAATTTCAAAAGAATTATGAAGCTAATCCAAATCATTTAGAATCCAGCTAATTCGTTTATCTACAAAACTGCAATTATTTTAGAAGGAAGACAATAAAACATTGTTATGTACTGTAAATACAATTATTTCAAATAAAGTAGAGGTCCAAATATGGTACACATAAACACACACACTGAAATCTGTTGCAGTGACACTGACCTTGGCTTAGGATTTCTTTTAAGTTTTAAGTTATTAGGACAAACCTCTGTGAGTCTTTTTAAGTCTAAAACAAATGTAATTAAACCTTTATACTTTGCCCCACTGCAAGAAAAAGGTTTGTGCCTTGTCTGTTCCTGATTATCCCTGATAATAATGTAGACACACACACACACACACACAATACAATTCCAGATTCCAGTTACACACTTATATACAATTGCTAAGAAGCTAGTTGATACTCTGAACTGAAAACTCCTCACAGAGAGCAGTTTGCTTTGCATACACACACACACACGCACACACACACACATATGCACACACAGACATGAATAGTGAAAGTCTATCCATGTCCATGTCTGACAGAGAGGCTAAGAGGTTGGCGGCACATTGCAGGTTTATTGAATTAATTACGATAAGGATCAGAGCTTTAAACAGGGGGTGAGACACTGGCTGGAAGGACATTGGAACCCTTCAAGCAATCTCTTTCTCTCTCTCTCTCTTCCTTTGTTGGAGCGCATGATTGGATTGGTAGTGTCAGGGTTGAACTGTGTGTGACAGTAACTAACTCCATAAGGTAAGCCGAGGGTTGAGATCGGTCAGCCTCACAACTTGTGCACTCGCTACATGCGAAAAATTAGTCCTGCATACTGAACAAATAAGGGACTGGGCTGCCACAGCCATATGTGTGTGAGAGAGGCAGAGATGGCAGGGGGTGAGTTTTGGAAAGGTTGAAGGCGTCAGTGCAGATACAGTTACCACATCTGAAAAAGGAAGGTCATTCTGCTGTGACACCCTTCACACACAATGCATGGAGTTCAGTATGTGTGTGTGTGTAAGAAATTACTGATGATGGGCCGTTATTGAAAAATAATAACGCACACCTGAAGAACCATTGCATCTCTCAGAACAGTTCACAACACCCTCTCAAAATAGAAAAACTAAAATTACACCCTCCAAAAAAACAGACACTACAACCACAACAATTTTATTGTCATTTAGCTTATGTTGGTCATATGTTGGTCAGTGTTTATCTTCATTTTGGTTCTTTTGCTGTTGTAGGCTGTAGTGACCTGAACTTTTCACTTTTTAACCTTAACTTAAATAACTGGGTGCAGTGATTTGGAACTGTAATATAGTCAACATACCTGGACATACTTTATAACTGTGTGTTTCCTGGAAAATTATTGCATACCATACCGTTGGGACTGAGGACCAAGGCTGAGCTGGAGGGATGGAGGAACCTGGTGGAATCAGCGGTATGGAGGGATGAAGTTCAGCCAGAAAACTGGAAGACTATGGTGGAGGCAGGTTGTTGACTTTGGGACGAGGGAGCCCGGTGGAGTCCAAGGACTGATGGACCCCAGTGGAGCCAAGGGAACATGGAGTCAAGGAGCAGCTGAGGAGCTGAAGGGATCAAACATAGGTGGGGTTACAGAACTGGCTGGAAAAACTGGCAAAGGAGGAGGGAGAGGGAGGCTGGGTTGGAGTATTGTCACCAAAGGATACTGTACTGGTTGATGAAGGAGATTCAGCACTGGACGGAATCAGATCAGCCCGCTCAGTGAGGTTGGTATAGAAAAATATGCAGAGTGAGAAGTTCAGGCAATGAGTGAGGCACAACAATTCTCCATCCATCCATCCATCCATCCATCTTCTTCCACTTATCCAGGGCTGGGTCGTGGGGGCAGCAGTCTAAGCAGAGACACCCAGACTTCCCTCTCCCTAGACACTTCCTCCAGCTCTTCCGGGGGGATACCGAGGTGTTCCCAGGCCAGCCGAGAGACATAGTCCCTCCAGCGTGTCCTCGGTCTTCCCGGGACCTCCTCCCGGTGGGACGTGCCTGGAACACCTCCCCAGGAAGGCATCTGGAACAGATGCCCGAGCCACCTCAGCTGGATCCTCTCGATGTGGAGGAGCAGCAGATTTACTCTGAGCTCCTCCCGAGTGGCCGAGGTCCTCACCCTATCTCTAAGGGAGCGCCCAGCCACCCTACGGAGAAAGCTCATTTCGGCTGTCTGTATCCGGGATCTTGTTCTTTCGGTCATGACCCACAGCTCAGCACAGGTGAGAGTAAGAATGTAGATGGACCGGTAAATCGAGAGCTTTGCCTTGCAGCTCAGCTCCTTCTTTACCACAACAGACAGGTACATCGACTGCATCACTGCAGAAGCTGCACCTCTCTGCCTGTCAATTTCCCGCTCCATCCTTCCCTTACTCGTGAACAAGACCCCAAGATACTTGAACTCTTCCACTTGAGACAGGAGCTCTTCACCAACCTGAAGGGCACATGCCACCCTTTTCCGGCTGAGAACCATGGCCTCGGACTTGGAGGTGCTGATTCTCATCCCAGCCGCTTAACACCCGGCTGCAAACCGTCCCAGCACATGCTGAAGCTCCTGGCCCGATGAAGCCAACATGACAACATCATCTGCAAAAAGCAGAGACAAAATCATGTAGTCTCCAAACCGGACACCCTCTGGCCCCTGGCTGGACCTAGAAATCCTGTCCATAAAAATAATGAACAGGACCGGTGATAAAGAGCAGCCCTGCCAGAGTCCAACATGTACCGAGAACAAGTCTGACTTACTACGGGCAATGCAAACCAAGCTCCTGCTCTGCCCTTAACAGAGGGCCCCCGGACCCCATACTCCCGGAGCGCCCCCCACAGGAGGCCGCGAGGGACACGGTCGAATGCCTTCTCCAAATCCACAAAACACATTGGATTGGTTGGGCAAACTCCCATGAACCCTCCAGCACCCCGGCGAGGGTATAAAGCTGGTCCAGTGTTCCACAACTGGGATGAAAACTGCATTGTTCTTCCTGAATCCAAGGTTCGACTATCGGCCAAATTCTCCTCTCCAGTACCCTGGCATAAACTTTCCCAGGAAGGCTGAGGATTGTGATCCCCCTGAAGTTAGAACACACCCTCTGGTCCCCCTTCTTGAAAAGAGGGAACCACCACCCCGGTCTGCCATTTCAGACGCACTGTCCCAGACCGCCACGCGATGCTGCAGAGACATGTCAGCCAAGACAGCCCCACAACATCCAGGGACTTGAGGTACTCAGGGCGGATCTCATCCATCCCTGGTGCCTTGCCACCAAGAAGCTTCTTAACTACCTCGGTGACCTCAATGGATGACGTCGGTGGGGTTGAGGAGATCCTTGAAGTATTCCTTCCACTGTCCGACGATATCCCCAGTTGAGGTCAACAGCTGCCCACCTCCATTGTAAACAGGGCTCCTGAGGCGCATACGATTTGCCAGAATCTCTTCGAGGCCAACAGATAGTCTTTCTCCATGGCCTCACCAAACTCCTTCCAGATCCGAGTTTTTGCCTCCACAACCACCCGAGCTGCAGCCCACTTGGCCTGCCGCTACCCGTCAGCTGCCTCAGGACTCTCGCTAGCCAGCCAGGCCTGGTAGGACTCCTTCTTCAGCGTGACAGCATCCCTTACTTCCGGTGTCCACCACTGAGTTTGGGGATTGCCGCCTCGACAGGCACCAGAGACCTTACGGCCACAGCTCCGAGTGGCCGCATTGACAATGGAGGTGGAGAACATGGTCCACTCGGACTCAATGTCTCCAGCCTCTGTCGGAATCTGGTCGAAGCTCTGCCAGAGGAGGGAGTTGAAAATATCTCTGACAGGGGGCTCAGCCAAACGTTCCCAACAGACCCTCACAATAAGTTTGGGTCCACCGAGCCTGTCCAGTTTCCTCCCCTGCCATCGGATCCAACTCACCACCAGGTGGTGATCAGTTGACAGCTCCGCCCCTCTCTTTACCCGAGTGTCCAAGACATAAGGCCGGAGGTCAGACAAAACGACCACAAAGTCGATCATCGACCTCCGGCCTAGGTTGTCCTGGTGCCACGTGCACTGATGGACACCCTTATGCTTGAACATTGTGTTCATTATGAACAAACTGTGACTTGCACAGAAGTCCAATAACAGAACACCACTTGGGTTCAGGTCAGGGGGGCCATTCCTCCCAATCACGCCCCTCCAGGTGTCACTGTCACTGCCCATGTGAGCGTTGAAGTCCCCCAGTAGAACGATGGAGTCCCCGGTCGGAGCACTTTCCAGCACCCCTCCCAGAGACTCCAAGAAGGCCGGGTACTCTACACTGCCATTCAGCCCGTAAGCACAAATGACAGTGAGAGACCTATCCCCGACCCGAAGGCACAGGGAAGCGACCCTTTCATTCACCGGGGTAAACTCCAACACATGGCGACTGAGCTGGGGAGCTATGAGCAACCCCACACCAACCCGCCGCCTCTCACCGTGGACAACTCCAGAGTGGTAGAGAGTCCAGCCTCTCTCAAGAGGCATGGTTCCAGAATCCAAGCTGTGCGTGGAGGTGAGCCCGACTATCTCCAGTCGGTACCTCTCAACCTCCTGCACAAGCTCAGGCTCCTTCCCCGCCAGCGAGGTGACATTCCACGTCCCTAAGGCCAGTTTCCGTGTCCAGAGATCAGTTCGTTGAGGCCCCTGCCTTTGACCGCCACCCGATCCACAATGCACCAGCCCCTTATGATTCCTTCCACAGATGGTGGGTCCACGGGAGGTCGGCCCCACGTTGCTCTTTCGGGCTAAACCAGGCGCTCGCATTCGTGCCCCCGCCCTGAGCCTGGCTCCAGGGTGGGGCCCCGGCTGCACCATGCTGGGCGACGTCACGGTCCTTGTTTTTTGATAATTCATAAAGGGCTATTGAACCGCTCTTAGTCTGACCCGTCACCTAGGACCTGTTTGCCTTGGGAGACCCTACCGGGGGCATATAGCCCCAGACAACATAGGTCTTAGGATCATTCGAGGACTCAAACCCCTCCACCACGATAAGGTTGCGGTTCAAGGAGGAGAGCAGCAGTTCTAAAAAATAAATTTTTGGTCTAGTATTCTGTCACATTCAAGGCAAAGTTGAGCAGAGAAAGGGATTTGCAGCAGTCTTCTAATCAAACAAAACAATAATCCAGAAATGATAGAAATCACAGGACAGCCTAACAGCTTGCATTACCTAAACAAGACAATACTGGACAAAGAACAGGACCAAACACTGGACTTTTTTCTGAATTGCTAAAACACTAAACCCCATTCTCTGAACCAAATTCTCACTAGCTTAAACCAATTTGTCGAATAAAGCACTCTTTTTGCTAAACCTTTTTTTTGTGATCAACTTTTATTAGTCTTTCTGCTAAACCATAAACACCTTCAGGCAGTTAGGCTCTACTTGCAAATATCATGCACTCTTTTTGCAAAACTCTAAACACATTCTCATTTACTTAAACACTAATCACACTGTGATGCATTTGTGCTGCGAAATGCTAAACACAAGCGGCAAAAGTTAAACACAACTAAAGCACAGTTGTCATCGTTTTCACACAACGATTCAAAATTGTTCACATTTGTTTCTAATGATGTGATCAAACCAACTGTACAAAATATGAGCCAGTTCAGAGTGACACAGGTGACTGAATGATGATACAAACAATAGATGGAAACAATCTGAGAAGGAGAGGAGAAAGAGTACATGTAAGAAGTGGAGGATGAGGAGGAAGAGGATGAGGAGAGAAAGAGTAAGGTTTACAGAGTGTTATCAAGGCTAGATCTGTCAGACCATAGGTTTTTTTTTCTCTTTGTCTAACAAAAAAGACAACATTACTTGTCAAGTCACCTTTATTTATATAGCGCTTTAAACAAAAAAGATTGCGTCAAAGCAACTGAACAACATTAATTAGGAAAACAGTGTGTCAATAATGCAAAATGACAGTTAAAGGCAGTTTATCATTGAATTCAGTGATATCATCATGCAGCTCAGTTCAGTTTAAATAGTATCTGTGCAATAATTTGCAATCAAGTCAACGATATCGCTGTAAATGAAGTGTCCCCAACAAAGCAAGCCAGAGGCGACAGCGGCAAGGAACCAAAACTCCATCGGTGACAGAATGGAGGAAAAAACCTTGGGAGAAACAAGGCTCAGTCGGGAGCCAGTTCTCCTCTGACCAGACGAAACCAGCAGTTCAATTCCAGGCTGCAGCAAAGTCAGATTGTGCAGAAGAATCATCTGTTTCCTATGGTCTTGCCTTTACAGGGGATCTGTCTCTGGGGCTCTAGTTGTCCTGGTCTCCGCTGTCTTTCAGGGCTGTAGAGGTCCTTTCTAGGTGCTGATCCACCATCTGGGCTGGACACATACTGGATCCGGGGGACTGCAGTGACCCTCTGACCTGGATACAGACTGGATCTGGTGGCTATGGTGACCTCGGAATAAGAGAGAAACAGACTAATATGAGCATAGATGCCATTCTTCTAACAATGTAACAAGTACATCGGGTGTTATGGGAAGTGTTCCCGGTTCCGGTTTACCTAATTAATGCAGCCGAAAAATCCTTTAATGGATTTGGATATTAGAAGTGTATTAGTATGTTATGCGTAAACCAGGTTAAAGAGATGGGTCTTTAATCTAGATTTAAACTGCAAGAGTGTGTCTGCCTCCCGAACAATGTTAGGTAGGTTATTCCAGAGTTTGGGCGCTAAATAGGAGAAGGATCTGCCGCCCAGCAGTTGACTTAGATATTCTAGGTATTATAAAGTTGCCAGAGTTTTGAGAACGCAGCGGACGTGGAGGACTATAATGTAACAAGAGCTCGTTCAAATACTGAGGTGCTAAACCATTCAGGGCTTTATAAGTAATAAGCAAAATTTTAAAATCTATACGATGTTTGATAGGGAGCCAGTGCAGTGTTGACAGGACCGGGCTAATATGATCATACTTCCTGGTTCTAGTAAGAACTCTAGCTGCTGCATTTTGGACTAGCTGGAGTTTGTTTACTAAACATGCAGAACAACCACCCAATAGAGCATTACAATAATCTAACCTTGAGGTCATAAACGCATGGATTAGCATTTCTGCATTTGACATTGAGAGCATAGGCCGTAATTTAGATATATTTTGAGATGGAAAAATGCAGTTTTACAAATGCTAGAAACGTGGCTTTCTAAGGAAAGGTTGCTATCAAATAGCACACCTAGGTTCCTAACTGATGACGAAGAATTGACAGAGCAGCTATCAAGTCTTAGACAGCATTCTAGGTCATTACATGCATAGCTTTTAGGTCCTATAATTAACACCTCTGTTTTTTCAGAATTTAGCAGTAAGAAATTACTCGTCATCCAGTTTTTTTATCAACTATGCATTCCGTTAGTTTTTCAAATTGGTATGTTTCGCCGGGCCACTTTTGATGTGGACAAAGCCCTCAGGCCGGACTCAAGCACAAAGACATGATGCCGAGACAGAATGAATATCTAATTGACCCTGGCTTTACAACTGCTTACAGTATTTACTAAATTTGAGTTTAATGTGGGTGTAAAATAATCATTAAATGTGTAATCATTCAAAAAAATATCAGCATTTATATTAAAGAGCAGGTCATATGGCATTTTAAAGTGTCCTTATATTGTGTTGGAGTCCCCTATAACAGGTTTAAATGCATCTAAGGTCAGAAAACAATAATTTTCTCAGAATATAAATTTAATATTCATTTTTTTTTAAATGATTTTGAAACGATTCGTTCGAAGCAGTTCTGAGCTTAAAGGGATAGTTCACCCAAAAATGAAAATTCTGTCATTAATTACTCATCCTTATCTCGTTTCGAACTCGTATGACCTTTGTTCATTTTCGAAACACAAATTACAATATTTTTGATGAAATCTGAGAGCTGTCTGGCCCTGTATAGACAGCAACGCAACTGAAATGTTCCCAGGTCCAGAAACGGAGCAAGGAGATCTGGAAATTAATCCATGTGACATCAGTGGTTCAACCGCAATCAAATGAAGCTACGAGAACACTTTTTGTGCGCAAAAAAAAAAAAAAAAAAAAACTTTATTTAACAATTCGTCTCCTCTGCATCACTCTGTAGTGACATTTTGTAGAGTATCAGCTGGACTAAACAACGTATGCTGTTCTGTGTCAACTGCGTCACACCGGATCTGTTTTCAACGTTGTTGTGATTTGATCTTAACGGAAACAGCATATCCATCTTACGCAACTGACACAGAACAGCATAAGCTGTTTACGTCCAGCAGGTATTCTCCAAAATGGCTCTAGGGTGATGCGGAGGAGACGAATTAATTAATAAAGTCTGTATTTATGTTTTTATTTTTTTTTAATAGCTTCGTATAATTGTGGATGAACCACTGATGCCATTTTTGGGTGAACTAACCCTTGATGAATTTTCTCGATTGCTAACACACAATACATGAAACAATTCACCATTTTCTCACAACTATAAAAACAATCTCAAAACTACAAACCAACTTGTGCAAACTTCAAACTTCCAGGTCAGAATCAAATATTTTAGTCAAAAACATGTTCTCTTTTGTCAGACTCAAACTTTGACCTCAGATGATACACAAACCTGTCAAATACACAGACTATTTTCCTATAGAAATAGGAATCCTTTTGCTAGTCAATGTCTGTTACAGTATACAACATAAATTGAGACCAAACAACTGAATATATGGTAAACGCACCTTGGAATATACTGTCAGTTAATGTAAATAAATAAATTCATTCATTCAGCATCCTCTGTCAAATTGCATTACAGTATTGGTAGTATCCTTACATTATAGCAGTTTCTTACAGTTTTTTTCAACTGCTTACACACAAAATTATTACTTGTCACACAATTTCTAAAACCTGACACTCAAACACCAGAACCACACACTAAATCTGCAAAACCATACACTAATTTTTGGCCTTCTACTCAGTTTTCAATTTCATTAAACAGCTTTTTGCAAAACACAACACACAATTTTCTATGCAACACACAAAAATCTGACAGGAAGTTTCTTGATTTCCTTTTATAAACACAACCAATCAAAATGCCACACTAATTCATCAGTGCCTCACACTAACTCCTCACATGTGCAAACACTTGTTGCTTTACTTAACAACAACCAATCATAACTTTAGTAGTGGCCTATAAATAGGCCAAATGTCAAGTAATAGCTTTTGGACAATGGATGCAAACAATGCAGACAGAGTAAGAGGAGTTGGAGGGAGAGCCAAAGGACGAGTTCGACTAAGAGGAATTGGAAGGGGAGCAAGGGGAGGAAGAGGACAAGGAACAAGAATAGTGGTCTCAAATGAAATTAGGGCTACAGTAGTCGATCATGTGATAAACCATGGTTTAACAATGAGAGAGGCTGGACTGAGAGTCCAGCCTAATTTGAGTAGATTTACTGTGGCAGGTATAATTCGAACCTTTAGAAATGAGAACATGTATGTAACAATCTAATGTAATGTACACATGTTCTAATGTACACATAATAGCTTTTTTTTACCATAACAAACAGTAGGCCTATACTATAATAAATATATTTTACTGTAGTACCCTTGCATTCATTTACTACAGTGCATTGCATTGGTCACAGTTTGGTAAGGTATCAAACTGTACAATAAAACAGCCAACTTTAAGACAATCTGACCATATTGTTAAATATTATATATATTGTTACAGTTTATGGCACACACACTTACTGTTCCTGAATCTTTTACAGAGTGGAAAGGCAAAGGATTCATGGTGGGCGAGGTCACATGTTCACTGAAGTGCAGGAGACGGCTATTGTGAATTTGGTTTTGGCCAATAATACTATTAAAATCCGTGAAATACGCAACCATATCCTTAATGATGCCACAATTTTTGTGAACATAAATGCTGTGAGTGCTTCAACAATACACCGCGTCCTCCAGAAAAATCAAATGAGAATGAAACAGCTGTACATCTTTTGAAAGGAACTGTGACAGAGTCAAGAATCTTCTACATGACTTTGTGAATGTATGCATTTCTCCAATATATCAGACTTGCACCTACAAAACCAGGCTACTCGGTTGTGCATATACTGATCTACATATTCATTTGTCTTTTACAGAGAGTTTTGGAGATGGATGCCCATGCCATTGTCCATGAATACATTTATGTGGATGAGGTGGGCTTTAATCTCAGTAAAACCAGGAATAGGGGAAAGGAATGTCATTGGACAAAGGGCCATTGTCAATGTCCCTGGACAACGTGGTGGAAACATTACAATGTGTGCTGCAATTTCACAAAATGGTGTCCTGCACCATCACGCCACACTTGGCCCCTATAACACTGATCACATCATACAATTTCTGGAAACTATTCATGACATGCTTGTTCAGGTTCTGCAGAATGAAGACCAGGCAAGATTTGTCATCATCTGGGATAATGTCAGGTTTCATCATGCCCATCAGGTCCAAAACTGGTTTGCTATGCATCCCCATTTTTCTGTTGTCTACTTGCCTCCATATTCACCATTTCTAAATCCTATTGAGGAATTTTTCTCATGGTGCTGGAAAGTGTACGATCGTCGTCCCTATGTTAACATGACACTTCTCCAGGCAATGGAGGAGGCATGTGGAGACATTGATGCTGCCTCCATCCAAGGTTGGATACGCCATACAAGAAGGTTCTTTCCACGGTGTCTGGCAAGAGAGAATATAGCATGTGACGTGGATGAAGTATTGTGGCCGGACCCAGCCCAGAGGAGAGCCTAGATACACCCAACCATCTCCACATGCAAGCACACACATTATGTTTGGTTTTACACTACATGCTACAACACTACATATTTTTGATGTGTTTTTTTTCTTTTCAAACTGTGTACACTAATACTACATTTACAACCACAAAGAGCAAAAAAATAAAAACATAAAGTTTGGTTTCAATTTTGCTTTTGTTTTTACTTTATATATTCAACAGCTCTTTCAATCATGTACATCTCCCATAATCAATTACATTCAATCATGTACATGTTTGCTTTTAAATAGAAGAGCTTTCGGAGCAGTTTTGAATAACAGTGTGTATGGCGTCAGGTATGACATAATCAAAAATATAACATTATGGTAAAGGTCCAAGTTTACAAACAAAGGGAAAACCGCTAAGACACATGTTTGCTTTTGAAATATGTTTGTGATATTTTGACTATGTAATGGTGCAGGTTTGTGTGCATTTTGAAAGGCAGATGTGGAGGAATGAGTCCTGAGTGGAGTGCCCTCTACTTTCACAGGCACTCCAGTAGAGATCGTGTGCAAAGGAGCTTGGC